>NC_139220.1:335841794-336298967 GCF_055691185.1 Crinia signifera | reverse complement strand
TAAATACAAAAAGAGAAATGTAGTTATTGCAACCTTGTTTAAATAGAAATTATTGCGCAATAATATACTAGCTTAAATTATATAGTGCATTGACAAGTGGTATTTAGGAATGTTGGGTCATTAAGTCATTATTGTTATATAATTTACAAAGTTGAGGATTTCTATAACACTGTTTAAAACATATCACCAAGGTGAGTTTGAGTGTATTGTACCACAGGAGTATAAAGAAGAGTGGACACCGTGGAGAGAGCGAACGCACGTTCCCGTATAATAAAACTCAATTGGTGTTTGGTGTGTATTGTTACTATTGACACTGGTCCGCCAGTTTACTGTTGTTAATGCTTGGACCGTGTAAACCTGTATGATTGGCCCTGTTATGCCAATCTATTGTTGAACTATAACTTTTGTACTCCTACCTGTTAGTCAAATAAAACGTGTGATTCAATACTTACGTGTGAATACCCTTAAAGAAGAAATCGCAAGCACCACGTCTCCAATCCTAATACTTACCAGTTAGGGAGAGGCTGACATTTGGCGTCACGAACAGGATGAAATGCTGGGAGACCAGGGAAGTGGTGTGTCATCTAGTGCACAAACGGAGCCTATGGACACGGGTACGAATCCCATTACTTTGCCCTATTACTTCGGAGCACCATGGCTTCCCATGTATTCGGGGGAAGAAGCCGACGGAGATGGAAGCGTGTTCAAGGCATTCAGAAAAAGGATCAGGTCCATGTTTAAATTGTATAAGCCAGGAAGTGAACAGCAAATAGAAATCCTGCTGGGTCAACTCAAAGGAGCAGCTGCCAGGGAGGTGGCATCTTGGCCCTCAAAACAGAAGCGGACGGCAGAACAGATTTTTCAAAAATTGGCCACGACCTTTGATACAAGTACGCTGCCAGAGCGCAAAAGT
Organism: Crinia signifera; assembly: GCF_055691185.1. NCBI lineage: Eukaryota > Metazoa > Chordata > Amphibia > Anura > Myobatrachidae > Crinia > Crinia signifera. The sequence continues at coordinate 336,298,054 of NC_139220.1, read as the reverse complement.
CGCTTCTATAGCCGGAAACAAAAGGCAGGAGAAACGCTCAGAGACTTTGCGTTGGGACTGCAGGAGGCGTTACGTGACATCAACGGAGAAGGCCACGTGGAGGGAAGAAAGGAGGACGATGATACGTTAATCACCCAGTTTATTGAAGGAGCTTACTATGAGGGGATAAAAATCTAATTGAAAATGTTAAAATTACAAAATGGGCCCAAAACGTTTGCTGAATTTAAAGAAACAGCTATTAAAGTGATGGGAACTAAAAAGCCAAAGGAAGTGACCTTCTCGGAATCCACCGGGTATCCGGAAGTGAACAGCGGTGAGTGGGATGGAGCTGTAGCCGGAGAAGATATCAAGATGCGGCCGGCAATCGCACAGGGTGTGCAAAATCCCGCATCTGATCTAACCTATACATTAAAGGGGCAGGTTGAGGATCTGGCTGTCAGTGTGAACCAGATTAAGCGTGATTTACAGAAGCTTGCTCAGAGAAGCGTATCACCCCCCAGTGAAGGTGGCTGGCGAGCAAACAATGGACAAGAGCGAAGTGAATGGAGAACAACCCCAACAGGGGGAGGACGTCGCTCTACTGATCGTTTTGATCCCCAAGGTCGACCTATCTGTAGAAGGTGTGGACAAAGTGGTCACGTGGAAAGAGGGTGTCGCAGTGAGGAGGCGTTAAACACACAACCCCCGAGGATGGAGACCGATCCTCGGGGGCATTAATAGCTCAAGGTCCCTCGTCTGAAGAGTGGAGTTCTCAATATATTGGACATTGCCCCATTGTGCCCATCACTATGGGTGGAAAAGAAGTGTTAGTTCTACTTGACACGGGATCTCCTGTCACCACTATACAACGAGGATTCTTTGTACAGCATTGGGGAACCACAGAGGCTTTGCCTACGCCCCCAGCATGGCTGAGACTTTTGGCCAGCAATGGTCAAGACATTTCATGCATCGGTTACTGTGAAATGACCATGCAAGTTAGAGGAGCTGTTATGCCCAATCAGGGATGCTTGATCACCGATGTGAATGACCCGTTAGTTCCTGCAATCATCGTGGGCATGAATGTCCTAAGAAATTGCCCTGCAGAACTAACCTCGATACTGACCCAAAAATCGTATAGCCAACCTCAGACTCTGAACCAAATTATGCAGCACCCTATTTATGGCCGGAGAAGCCCGGCAGGGAAGAGAGTGCTGGCTACTGGTTAAAGGAAGCCGTTTTGCTCCCAACCGGCGCCGGTTCCGCCGGCGGTCTTACCCGCCAAAAGTAGAGTATGCTGCAGAAGCTAGAGAAGAAGGAATCAGCCTGTACCAAGCGAGAGAAGAGGAAAGAGTGGAAGAAACATTCCCTCCGCAGAGACCTGTTCAATGTGAAAGTCCACCGCTATTCCTCCACCGACGATGTTTTGTCAAAAGAAACCGAGCCGCGAGACAGGAACTTAACACCATTCCCGAGGGGACCGAACTTATACAGCCTGACGGGGTGAACAAACATGAGCATCGGCTTAAACTGGCTGAGAATGTAGTGAAAGGAAAGACGGAGACAGCCCACCCTCAATCTCAATCAGGGCTTGGTTATGGTCCAGCTACAAATGTTGCATCAGACCGAGTTTGGAAGATGGATGGTCAACGGAGTAATGAGTTAGCTCCCTTCCGGGAATCGGAATCAGGTGCGATTGTCCATCTTCCAGCTACAGCCACTGGGGTGTATGAGATAAGAAGGGATGTGGATAACCACCAAGTTCTTAGAATGGTAATTAGTACCTATGTTCTGTGTATTTGATTGTGATGTTTATTACTGCTGAAATCCAGGGATGGTTTTAAGATGCATGAGGACATGCAATTAATTAGAGGGGAAGAATGTGACAGAGTACAATGTGGTGTATTGTAAATATGTATTTAAATGTATTAATTCAGCCTATAAAGCATGCAAATAGTTAAGCATATATCCCAGTTATGGTATTGAATGCATCTGCATGAGTGGTTATCAACTGGGGAGAAACAGCCACCGTGTAATACTGTCCTCGTGAACTAGGCTGCTAGTGCTCCGGAGACATTTTGTGAATAAAGTTGGCCAGAGCGAGGACCAGGCTGCAGAGGCTGCGCGCGAGGAGACTATAAGCGGGCAGCCGTTAACGGTGATTGCGCAGTCTGTTCGGGAAGTTAGACAGGAGGAAAGGGCTGCGCAGCTAGAAAGAACAGAAAGCGGTGCTCACCGGTTCCGGAGAGCGTCACCGGGAAGCCTTGGAAGTCGGGCTGAGGTGGTGACCAGCGAGACGGAGGCACGGTGTTTGGCTACCCCCGGACGGTGTTGAGGAGAGTGAAGATCCCGGTACCCGCGTCATCGCTGCATCATCTGGAAGGCGGTGACCAAGGGGCCAGGCCTCCATCCTGAGGTGAGAGGAGGAAGAGGCGGTACCCAGCTCAACCCAGCTGAGAGGCGACGGTGGGAGAGGACCGTGGTGAGTGATACTTCTGCACCACACGTCAGCAGGGGCGGAGAGATAGTAGACCAGCCTCCTGACATCTCCATAGCCACTGACAGCTCCCAGATACAAGGCAACAGAGTAGCCGTATGGATACTTGGTGTAAACCCTAGTAGGGGAAAGTATTAACTCTTGTGTTCCCGGAAGATTTTAGTAGCAACCAGCCCAGCCAGTTCTTACGGTGTGCAAACCAGGATACAGCATAAAAAGAGTACTAAACCCGACTGTCGGAAGTCAGGAGACGTCACTCAGAATAAATAGCAAACAGAGGCAGCATCAAGTCATCACAGACAAGACTAATTATACAGGGGCCGATCATATAGCCGGACTAAACCCGACCTGAGGTCAGGGGACGTCCATTAAAGCTATAACCAACTGAGGCAGGCTTACGTTATCACCCTTAAGTAGATCTATACAGCATTCCCCGGTCTGGGGCAACGCAAGCAGGAGGGCTAAACCCGACTGTTGGAAGTCAGGGGACGCCCCTAACTAAACCAGTCCGCACGGCAGAGAGGGATCGAGTTCAGGACTAGTTAAGTAGCTACTAAACCTCATTACCCCATCAGACGGTGCACAGTGAATCGTTAGGGAGAGAATAAGTACTATTTGCGGCAACAGATAATTCTGTGTGTACATCGAACTGTGAATTGAACTGGACTAATATAATAGTAACTGGATAAACTTACTGAACATCAGGCTGTAGGTGGTTAATAGTAGTCAGAGCTCTGAAATACAAAAAGAGAAATGTAGTTATTGCAACCTTGTTTAAATAGAAATTATTGCGCAATAATATACTAGCTTAAATTATATAGTGCATTGACAAGTGGTATTTAGGAATGTTGGGTCATTAAGTCGTTATTGTTATATGATTTACAAAGTTGAGGATTTCTATAACACTGTTTAAAACATATCACCAAGGTGAGTTTGAGTGTATTGTACCACAGGAGTATAAAGAAGAGTGGACACCGTGGAGAGAGCGAACGCACGTTCCTGTATAATAAAACTCAATTGGTGTTTGGTGTGTATTGTTACTATTGACACTGGTCCGCCAGTTTACTGTTGTTAATGCTTGGACCGTGTAAACCTGTATGATTGGCCCTGTTATGCCAATCTATTGTTGAACTATAACTTTTGTACTCCTACCTGTTAGTCAAATAAAACGTGTGATTCAATACTTACGTGTGAATACCCTTAAAGAAGAAATCGCAAGCACCACGTCTCCAATCCTAATACTTACCAGTTAGGGAGAGGCTGACATTTGGCGTCACGAACAGGATGAAATGCTGGGAGACCAGGGAAGTGGTGTGTCATCTAGTGCACAAACGGAGCCTATGAACACGGGTACGAATCCCATCACTTTGCCCTATTACTTCGGAGCACCATGGCTCCCCATGTATTCGGGGGAAGAAGCCGACGGAGATGGAAGCGTGTTCAAGGCATTCAGAAAAAGGATCAGGTCCATGTTTAAATTGTATAAGCCAGGAAGTGAACAGCAAATAGAAATCCTGCTGGGTCAACTCAAAGGAGCAGCTGCCAGGGAGGTGGCATCTTGGCCCTCAAAACAGAAGCGGACGGCAGAACAGATTTTTCTAAAATTGGCCACGACCTTTGATACAAGTACGCTGCCAGAGCGCAAAAGTCGCTTCTATAGCCGGAAACAAAAGGCAGGAGAAACGCTCAGAGACTTTGCGTTGGGACTGCAGGAGGCGTTACGTGACATCAACGGAGAAGGCCACGTGGAGGGAAGAAAGGAGGACGATGATACGTTAATCACCCAGTTTATTGAAGGAGCTTACCATGAGGGGATAAAAATCCAATTGAAAATGTTAAAATTACAAAATGGGCCCAAAACGTTTGCTGAATTTAAAGAAACAGCTATTAAAGTGATGGGAACTAAAAAGCCAAAGGAAGTGACCTTCTCGGAATCCACCGGGTAGCCGGAAGTTAACAGCGGTGAGTGGGATGGAGCTGTAGCCGGAGAAGATATCAAGATGCGGCCGGCAATCGCACAGGGTGTGCAAAATCCCGCATCTGATCTAACCTATACATTAAAGGGGCAGGTTGAGGATCTGGCTGTCAGTGTGAACCAGATTAAGCGTGATTTACAGAAGCTTGCTCAGAGAAGCGTATCACCCCCCAGTGAAGGTGGCTGGCGAGCAAACAATGGACAAGAGCGAAGTGAATGGAGAACAACCCCAACAGGGGGAGAACGTCGCTCTACTGATCGTTTTGATCCCCAAGGTCGACCTATCTGTAGAAGGTGTGGACAAAGTGGTCACGTGGAAAGAGGGTGTCGCAGTGAGGAGGCGTTAAACACACAACCCCCGAGGATGGAGACCGATCCTCGGGGGGCATTAATAGCTCAAGGTCCCTCGTCTGAAGAGTGGAGTTCTCAATATATTGGACATTGCCCCATTGTGCCCATCACTTTGGGTGGAAAAGAAGTGTTAGTTCTACTTGACACGGGATCTCCTGTCACCACTATACAACAAGGATTCTTTGTACAGCATTGGGGAACCACAGAGGCTTTGCCTACGCCCCCAGCATGGCTGAGACTTTTGGCCAGCAATGGTCAAGACATTTCATGCATCGGTTACTGTGAAATGACCATGCAAGTTAGAGGAGCTGTTATGCCCAATCAGGGATGCTTGATCACCGATGTGAATGACCCGTTAGTTCCTGCAATCATCGTGGGCATGAATGTCCTAAGAAATTGCCCTGCAGAACTAACCTCGATACTGACCCAAAAATCGTATAGCCAACCTCAGACTCTGAACCAAATTATGCAGCACCCTATTTATGGCCGGAGAAGCCCGGCAGGGAAGAGAGTGCTGGCTACTCAGGTACAAGGAACTGTTACGTGGTTTAATGTCCGCAAGAGGTATGGTTTCATCAACCGGAATGACACTAAAGTTGATGTCTTCGTTCATCAGACGGCTATAACCAAAAACAACCCCCGGAAGTCGCTGCGCAGTGTCGGAGATGGCGAGGTGGTGGAGTTTGATGTGGTCGAAGGAGAGAAGGGTATTGAGGCAGCCAATGTGACTGGCCCTGGCGGTCTACCGGTTAAAGGAAGCCGTTTTGCTCCCAACCGGCGCCGGTTCCGCCGGCGGTCTTACCCGCCAAAAGTAGAGTATGCTGCAGAAGCTAGAGAAGAAGGAATCAGCCTGTACCAAGCGAGAGAAGAGGAAAGAGTGGAAGAAACATTCCCTCCACAGAGACCTGTTCAATGTGAAAGTCCACCGCTATTCCTCCACCGACGATGTTTTGTCAAAAGAAACCGAGCCGCGAGACAGGAACTTAACACCATTCCCGAGGGGACCGAAGTTATACAGCCTGACGGGGTGAACAAACATGAGCATCGGCTTAAACTGGCTGAGAATGTAGTGAAAGGAAAGACGGAGACAGCCCACCCTCAATCTCAATCAGGGCTTGGTTATGGTCCAGCTACAAATGTTGCATCAGACCGAGTTTGGAAGATGGATGGTCAATGGAGTAATGAGTTAGCTCCCTTCCGGGAATCGGAATCAGGTGCGATTGTCCATCTTCCAGCTACAGCCACTGGGGTGTATGAGATAAGAAGGGATGTGGATAACCACCAAGTTCTTAGAATGGTAATTAGTACCTATGTTCTGTGTATTTAATTGTGATGTTTATTACTGCTGAAATCCAGGGATGGTTTTAAGATGCATGAGGACATGCAATTAATTAGAGGGGAAGAATGTGACAGCCTACAATGTGGTGTATTGTAAATATGTATTTAAATGTATTAATTCAGCCTATAAAGCATGCAAATAGTTAAGCATATATCCCAGTTATGGTATTGAATGCATCTGCATGAGTGGTTATCAACTGGGGAGAAACAGCCACCGTGTAATACTGTCCTCGTGAACTAGGCTGTTAGTGCTCCGGAGACATTTTGTGAATAAAGTTGGCCAGAGCGAGGACCAGGCTGCAGAGGCTGCGCGCGAGGAGACTATAAGCGGGCAGCCGTTAACGGTGATTGCGCAGTCTGTTCGGGAAGTTAGACAGGAGGACAGGGCTGCGCAGCTAGAAAGAACAGAAAGCAGTGCTCACCGGTTCCGAAGAGCGTCACCAGGAAGCCTTGGAAGTCGGGCTGAGGTGGTGACCAGCGAGACGGAGGCACGGTGTTTGGCTACCCCCGGACGGTGTTGAGGAGAGTGAAGATCCCGGTACCCGCGTCATCGCTGCATCATCTGGAAGGTGGTGACCAAGGGGCCAGGCCTCCATCCTGAGGTGAGAGGAGGAAGAGGCGGTACCCAGCTCAACCCAGCTGAGAGGCGACGGTGGGAGAGGACCGTGGTGAGTGATACTTCTGCACCACACGTCAGCAGGGGCGGAGAGATAGTAGACCAGCCTCCTGACATCTCCATAGCCACTGACAGCTCCCAGATACAAGGCAACAGAGTAGCCGTATGGATACTTGGTGTAAACCCTAGTAGGGGAAAGTATTAACTCTTGTGTTCCCGGAAGATTTTAGTAGCAACCAGCCCAGCCAGTTCTTACGTTGTGCAAACCAGGATACAGCATAAAAAGAGTACTAAACCCGACTGTCGGAAGTCAGGGGACGTCACTCAGAATAAATAGCTAACAGAGGCAGCATCAAGTCATCACAGACAAGACTAATTATACAGGGGCCGATCATATAGCCGGACTAAACCCGACCCGAGGTCAGCGGACGTCCATTAAAGCTATAACCAACTGAGGCAGGCTAACGTTATCACCCTTAAGTAGATCTATACAGCATTCCCCGGTCTGGGGCAACGCAAGCAGGAGGGCTAAACCCGACTGTCGGAAGCCAGGGGACGCCCCTAACTAAACCAGTCCGCACGGCAGAGAGGGATCGAGTTCAGGACTAGTTAAGTAGCTACTAAACCTCATTACCCCATCAGACGGTGCACAGTGAATCGTTAGGGAGAGAATAAGTACTATTTGCGGCAACAGATAATTCTGTGTGTACATCGAACTGTGAATTGAACTGGACTAATATAATAGTAACTGGATAAACTTACTGAACATCAGGCTGTAGGTGGTTAATAGTAGTCAGAGCTCTGAAATACAAAAAGAGAAATGTAGTTATTGCAACCTTGTTTAAATAGAAATTATTGCGCAATAATATACTAGTTTAAATTATATAGTGCATTGACAAGTGGTATTTAGGAATGTTGGGTCATTAAGTCGTTATTGTTATATGATTTACAAAGTTGAGGATTTCTATAACACTGTTTAAAACATATCACCAAGGTGAGTTTGAGTGTATTGTACCACAGGAGTATAAAGAAGAGTGGACACCGTGGAGAGAGCGAACGCACGTTCCCGTATAATAAAACTCAATTGGTGTTTGGTGTGTATTGTTACTATTGACACTGGTCCGCCAGTTTACTGTTGTTAATGCTTGGACCGTGTAAACCTGTATGATTGGCCCTGTTATGCCAATCTATTGTTGAACTATAACTTTTGTACTCCTACCTGTTAGTCAAATAAAACGTGTGATTCAATACTTACGTGTGAATACCCTTAAAGAAGAAATCGCAAGCACCACGTCTCCAATCCTAATACTTACCAGTTAGGGAGAGGGTGACACACACCTTATACATCCTCATATCTGGCACATATACCCCCCATACCCACAGTCACCACCCAGCATTACACCTTATACATCCTCATACCTGGCACATATACCCCCATACCCACGGTCACCACCCAGCATTACACCTCATACATACACACCTGGGCACACCTTATACATCCTCATACCTGGCACATATACCCTCCATACCCACAGTCACCTCCCAGCATTACACCTCATACATACACACCTGGGCACACCTTATTCATCCTCATATCTGGCACATATACCCCCCATACCCACAGTCACCACCCAGCATTACACCTTATACATCCTCATACCTGGCACATATACCCTCCATACCCACAGTCACCTCCCAGCATTACACCTCATACATACACACCTGGGCACACCTTATACATCCTCATACCTGGCACATATACCCCCCATACTCACGGTCACCACCCAGCATTACACCTCATACATACACACCTGGGCACACCTTATACATCCTCATACCTGGCACATATACCCCCCATACTCACAGTCACCTCCCACCAAAAAAAAAAAAAGCAGGCTTAGTGGGTGGGGGGAGAGAGGTTGCAGACTGATATACTTACCGCTGGTCGCTGCTCCCGGCTCCCGCTGTCACTCACAGTCCCGCTGCCACGCACAGTTGCTGCTCCTCTCTGTCCACGCTGCCCTCCTACTCCGTGCGCTTCCCGGCTTCCGCTCACTCTGCTGCTGCGGCTGCCGGATACTCACACAGCCCCGCGCGGTACCCGGCATGCTCAATGACACTAGGGCCCCGCCCCCGACACATGCCGCTCGCGCATGCGCAGTGCATTTCGGGGGGGGATGGAACAAAAACCGGGAGGAACGGATGGATTTGCGGGAGAGCGGGAGGAGGAGTGAAAAATCGGGAGACTCCCGCTAAATGCGGGAGGGTAGGCAAGTATGCATAATATATCACATGCAGCTTCAACCCATATTACGCCCATTACATATACACAGCACCCCCTCCCCCATATTACACCCTGTACAGTACACACAGCACACTGCACAAAACACTATAGTATATTACCATACCCTCCAACTGTACCATTTTAGCCGGTACAGTACCGTTTTTTAACGGTCTGTACCGGCTAAAATAAACTGTACCGATTGTACCGTTTTTTTAAACATCAGCTCAGGCTGACTGAGGGACTCTGGGAGATGTAGTTTATAACACTGCCGACTGCTCCCCAGGGAGCGTGGGGGAGCCGCCGGCCAAAACTACATCTCCCAGGGTGGCACGACGAAGGTACATACAGTACATAGCAGCCTCGCCTCCCCCTGCTCAGGTGGAGACTGCTGTGCTGTTGGGGGAGACGAGACAAGTCACAGTGTACTGTAGTGTGTGACCAAGCCGCCGCTGGGTTGAAAGAGTGGGCGGCGTGACGTCACCAGCGGGCGGCCAAATGTCCAACAGCATGGGGAACGCGGCGGCGGCAGGCAGCGGGGACTTACAGCGGGCAATCTTCCTGCAAGATCCTGCACAGCTGGCGGGACTGTGACTGACACTTAAAGAAATTGGTATGATATGTAATGGAACAGTTGAGGCCACGCCCACTTTACCTATGACCACGCACCTCTGTCTATGGCCACACACCCCTGTACCGATTTTCCTGTTGGAAATGTTGGAGGGTATGTATTACACTGAAAGGGGATGTAGTCTAAAGGGGAAGACTAAAGAAGAACCAAAAAGGTTTTTGGGGCACACTTGATATGATAAAATACAGTATAATTGATGTACATATGATAAGGCAATAAAACGTAACTTTTAATGGAAAGCTTTAATAAAATAAATTCCTATTAATATATCCACACACCGTTTATGTGATTATTGGAGAGCGCCATATATGGTGGACTCACGCCAATTATTGTGACAATATCAGAAATCGAGTTATTACAACAAAAGCGAAAATGTTTAGGTAATAAATTGCCTAGTACCAAATTTTTATATATAATATATGGTTGTCGGCAATCAAAAGAGGGCACTGGTCACTGCGCACCGCCACTACGATGTCCACCACAGTGTCGGTGAGGATGGGTATGGATTGTTAGGGCAAAAGATGGAAAAAGAGAAAGGGAGGGTTCAAATTGGTTGTGGCTGCATCTCAACAATAATAACAGGCGTACTGCCCCAGTGGATGAATACAGCACTGGATGTTCCCTATAGGTCCCCCATATAGGTACTGGTCCAGCCTCTCACTGCTTAGCTTCTGTGTTCGGATGGTTTACAGGCGGTCCAGTGAAGTATGGCTGTATAGCCCTTGCTGGTTAATTCCGGTGTCAATAAGGTGGATGAGCCCAAGTAGGCTTCTGCTGTCCAAACCGTTCAGAGCAAGACAGACCTGTTACCCATATAGTATTGCAGGAGTGCTTGTGCTGGCTGGATGGATGAGAGAGCCACGAAACAGGATAGTTCAGTGGTAGGAGGTGCTAACAAACAGAACCCTCATCTCTGCTGTCAAACATCATGCTAGCATCGGATGGTTTGATGAGAGTCAGAGGATCATGCGATAGCTTCCTCTAAGATGAAACACAAGGGAGGGATAGGGATGTGGGAGCCCGTAGGGCTTAAGGAGAGGATTTAAAGATAAAATGGTAAATGTACCCACGGTCCCTAGATGGAAGGGAAATCGGCACCTAGTGTCAGTGTATGTATTACTAAAGACACAAGATACACACCGGGGAATCCGAATAATGATTGGGGTAATTAGGGCTGAGAATAATTGGTGATTCAGTCCTTAGCGTTTAGTAATGAATAAATATAGGCACAAATAAGGTAGTAGGTAAAAGGTCTCCCAAATGACCCTGTGGATGCTGTCAGATATTAATTAAACAGGTAGTATTTAGTATGAAACTGTTAGACGTCATACAAAGGTGATTGGCATGTGTAAATCACAGACAACCTTACACACAAAACCACAATCCAGAGTATTAGGGGAAATGGGTTTGGATAATGAATCCTGGAGGAAATGTGTGCCGTTACCAGGAATACAGAATTAAATACAAGCACAGGTGCTATGGGTAAATGGATCAGTATATAACCAAGGGGTTAATGTTCTGGTAAAAGGTCTCCCAAATAACCCTGTGGATGCTGTCAGATATTAATTAAACAGGTAGTATTTAATATGAAACTGTTAGACGTCATACAAAGGTGATTGGCATGTGTAAATCACAGACAACCTTAAACACAAAACCACAATCCAGAGTATTTGGGGAAATGGGTTTGAATAATGAATCCTGGAGGAAATGTGTGCCATTGCCAGGAATACAGAATTAAATACAAGCACAGATGCTGTGGGTAAATGGATCAGTATATAACCAAGGGGTTAATGTTCTGCTCAGTACTATACAGACTAGCGCAGCGGTTTGTACAAATAGATAAGCAGGCAGTACTGTTTAGTAACTCATGGAGTCTCACTTTAAACAAACCCCCGTTTTAGGAATAAAATATAAATTCAGCAGACAAATAATAATCTTAATGATCGTTATTACGGGTGATCAGGGTGTGGGGGGTTAACCCCGTTACCTGCGCCGGCTGCGGCCGGTGGAGAAGCGCTGCTCTGTAATAGAAGCCGGTGGGCAGGAGCATAGGCTGTTACGTACTGGCAGTGTAATGCGCGCTGTCGCGCCGAAAAGGGGATGAAAGCAAGACGGCTGGAAAGTGACTCCGTGTGAGTATGGAGTTCTTAGCCGGCACTGGTGGGGGCGGTGGGCGTGACCATGTGTGTCCTTCCTGACACGTGTTTCGCGTAGAGCTTGACCAAGCTCTACGCGAAACACGTGTCAGGAAGGACACACATGGTCACGCCCACCGCCCCCACCAGTGCCGGCTAAGAACTCCATACTCACACGGAGTCACTTTCCAGCCGTCTTGCTTTCATCCCCTTTTCGGCGCGACAGCGCGCATTACACTGCCAGTACGTAACAGCCTATGCTCCTGCCCACCGGCTTCTATTACAGAGCAGCGCTTCTCCACCGGCCGCAGCCGGCGCAGGTAACGGGGTTAACCCCCAACACCCTGATCACCCGTAATAACGATCATTAAGATTATTATTTGTCTGCTGAATTTATATTTTATTCCTAAAACGGGGGTTTGTTTAAAGTGAGACTCCATGAGTTACTAAACAGTACTGCCTGCTTATCTATTTGTACAAACCGCTGCGCTAGTCTGTATAGTACTGAGCAGAACATTAACCCCTTGGTTATATACTGATCCATTTACCCACAGCATCTGTGCTTGTATTTAATTCTGTATTCCTGGTAACGGCACACATTTCCTCCAGGATTCATTATTCAAACCCATTTCCCCAAATACTCTGGATTGTGGTTTTGTGTTTAAGGTTGTCTGTGATTTACACATGCCAATCACCTTTGTATGACGTCTAACAGTTTCATATTAAATACTACCTGTTTAATTAATATCTGACAGCATCCACAGGGTTATTTAGGAGACCTTTTACCAGAACATTAACCCCTTGGTTATATACTGATCCATTTACCCATAGCACCTGTGCTTGTATTTAATTCTGTATTCCTGGTAACGGCACACATTTCCTCCAGGATTCATTATCCAAACCCATTTCCCCTAATACTCTGGATTGTGGTTTTGTGTGTAAGGTTGTCTGTGATTTACACATGCCAATCACCTTTGTATGACGTCTAACAGTTTCATACTAAATACTACCTGTTTAATTAATATCTGACAGCATCCACAGGGTCATTTGGGAGACCTTTTACCTACTACCTTATTTGTGCCTATATTTATTCATTACTAAACGCTAAGGACTGAATCACCAATTATTCTCAGCCCTAATTACCCCAATCATTATTCGGATTCCCCGGTGTGTATCTTGTGTCTTTAGTAATACATACACTGACACTAGGTGCCGATTTCCCTTCCATCTAGGGACCGTGGGTACATTTACCATTTTATCTTTAAATCCTCTCCTTAAGCCCTACGGGCTCCCACATCCCTATCCCTCCCTTGTGTTTCATCTTAGAGGAAGCTATCGCATGATCCTCTGACTCTCATCAAACCATCCGATGCTAGCATGATGTTTGACAGCAGAGATGAGGGTTCTGTTTGTTAGCACCTCCTACCACTGAACTATCCTGTTTCGTGGCTCTCTCATCCATCCAGCCAGCACAAGCACTCCTGCAATACTATATGGGTAACAGGTCTGTCTTGCTCTGAACGGTTTGGACAGCAGAAGCCTACTTGGGCTCATCCACCTTATTGACACCGGAATTAACCAGCAAGGGCTATACAGCCATACTTCACTGGACCGCCTGTAAACCATCCGAACACAGAAGCTAAGCAGTGAGAGGCTGGACCAGTACCTATATGGGGGACCTATAGGGAACATCCAGTGCTGTATTCATCCACTGGGGCAGTACGCCTGTTATTATTGTTGAGATGCAGCCACAACCAATTTGAACCCTCCCTTTCTCTTTTTCCATCTTTTGCCCTAACAATCCATACCCATCCTCACCGACACTGTGGTGGACATCGTAGTGGCGGTGCGCAGTGACCAGTGCCCTCTTTTGATTGCCGACAACCATATATTATATATAAAAATTTGGTACTAGGCAATTTATTACCTAAACATTTTCGCTTTTGTTGTAATAACTCGATTTCTGATATTGTCACAATAATTGGCGTGAGTCCACCATATATGGCGCTCTCCAATAATCACATAAACGGTGTGTGGATATATTAATAGGAATTTATTTTATTAAAGCTTTCCATTAAAAGTTACGTTTTATTGCCTTATCATATGTACATCAATTATACTGTATTTTATCATATCAAGTGTGCCCCAAAAACCTTTTTGGTTCTTCTTTAGTCTTCCCCTTTAGACTACATCCCCTTTCAGTGTAATACATACCCTCCAACATTTCCAACAGGAAAATCGGTACAGGGGTGTGTGGCCATAGACAGAGGTGCGTGGTCATAGGTAAAGTGGGCGTGGCCTCAACTGTTCCATTACATATCATACCAATTTCTTTAAGTGTCAGTCACAGTCCCGCCAGCTGTGCAGGATCTTGCAGGAAGATTGCCCGCTGTAAGTCCCCGCTGCCTGCCGCCGCCGCGTTCCCCATGCTGTTGGACATTTGGCCGCCCGCTGGTGACGTCACGCCGCCCACTCTTTCAACCCAGCGGCGGCTTGGTCACACACTACAGTACACTGTGACTTGTCTCGTCTCCCCCAACAGCACAGCAGTCTCCACCTGAGCAGGGGGAGGCGAGGCTGCTATGTACTGTATGTACCTTCGTCGTGCCACCCTGGGAGATGTAGTTTTGGCCGGCGGCTCCCCCACGCTCCCTGGGGAGCAGTCGGCAGTGTTATAAACTACATCTCCCAGAGTCCCTCAGTCAGCCTGAGCTGATGTTTAAAAAAACGGTACAATCGGTACAGTTTATTTTAGCCGGTACAGACCGTTAAAAAACGGTACTGTACCGGCTAAAATGGTACAGTTGGAGGGTATGGTAATATACTATAGTGTTTTGTGCAGTGTGCTGTGTGTACTGTACAGGGTGTAATATGGGGGAGGGGGTGCTGTGTATATGTAATGGGCGTAATATGGGTTGAAGCTGCATGTGATATATTATGCATACTTGCCTACCCTCCCGCATTTAGCGGGAGTCTCCCGATTTTTCACTCCTCCTCCCGCTCTCCCGCAAATCCATCCGTTCCTCCCGGTTTTTGTTCCATCCCCCCCCGAAATGCACTGCGCATGCGCGAGCGGCATGTGTCGGGGGCGGGGCCCTAGTGTCATTGAGCATGCCGGGTACCGCGCGGGGCTGTGTGAGTATCCGGCAGCCGCAGCAGCAGAGTGAGCGGAAGCCGGGAAGCGCACGGAGTAGGAGGGCAGCGTGGACAGAGAGGAGCAGCAACTGTGCGTGGCAGCGGGACTGTGAGTGACAGCGGGAGCCGGGAGCAGCGACCAGCGGTAAGTATATCAGTCTGCAACCTCTCTCCCCCCACCCACTAAGCCTGCTTTTTTTTTTTTTGGTGGGAGGTGACTGTGAGTATGGGGGGTATATGTGCCAGGTATGAGGATGTATAAGGTGTGCCCAGGTGTGTATGTATGAGGTGTAATGCTGGGTGGTGACCGTGAGTATGGGGGGTATATGTGCCAGGTATGAGGATGTATAAGGTGTGCCCAGGTGTGTATGTATGAGGTGTAATGCTGGGAGGTGACTGTGGGTATGGAGGGTATATGTGCCAGGTATGAGGATGTATAAGGTGTAATGCTGGGTGGTGACTGTGGGTATGGGGGGTATATGTGCCAGATATGAGGATGAATAAGGTGTGCCCAGGTGTGTATGTATGAGGTGTAATGCTGGGAGGTGACTGTGGGTATGGAGGGTATATGTGCCAGGTATGAGGATGTATAAGGTGTGCCCAGGTGTGTATGTATGAGGTGTAATGCTGGGTGGTGACCGTGGGTATGGGGGTATATGTGCCAGGTATGAGGATGTATAAGGTGTAATGCTGGGTGGTGACTGTGGGTATGGGGGGTATATGTGCCAGATATGAGGATGTATAAGGTGTGTGTCACCCTCTCCCTAACTGGTAAGTATTAGGATTGGAGACGTGGTGCTTGCGATTTCTTCTTTAAGGGTATTCACACGTAAGTATTGAATCACACGTTTTATTTGACTAACAGGTAGGAGTACAAAAGTTATAGTTCAACAATAGATTGGCATAACAGGGCCAATCATACAGGTTTACACGGTCCAAGCATTAACAACAGTAAACTGGCGGACCAGTGTCAATAGTAACAATACACACCAAACACCAATTGAGTTTTATTATACGGGAACGTGCGTTCGCTCTCTCCACGGTGTCCACTCTTCTTTATACTCCTGTGGTACAATACACTCAAACTCACCTTGGTGATATGTTTTAAACAGTGTTATAGAAATCCTCAACTTTGTAAATCATATAACAATAACGACTTAATGACCCAACATTCCTAAATACCACTTGTCAATGCACTATATAATTTAAGCTAGTATATTATTGCGCAATAATTTCTATTTAAACAAGGTTGCAATAACTACATTTCTCTTTTTGTATTTCAGAGCTCTGACTACTATTAACCACCTACAGCCTGATGTTCAGTAAGTTTATCCAGTTACTATTATATTAGTCCAGTTCAATTCACAGTTCGATGTACACACAGAATTATCTGTTGCCGCAAATAGTACTTATTCTCTCCCTAACGATTCACTGTGCACCGTCTGATGGGGTAATGAGGTTTAGTAGCTACTTAACTAGTCCTGAACTCGATCCCTCTCTGCCGTGCGGACTGGTTTAGTTAGGGGCGTCCCCTGACTTCCGACAGTCGGGTTTAGCCCTCCTGCTTGCGTTGCCCCAGACCGGGGAATGCTGTATAGATCTACTTAAGGGTGATAACGTTAGCCTGCCTCAGTTGGTTATAGCTTTAATGGACGTCCGCTGACCTCGGGTCGGGTTTAGTCCGGCTATATGATCGGCCCCTGTATAATTAGTCTTGTCTGTGATGACTTGATGCTGCCTCTGTTAGCTATTTAGTCTGAGTGACGTCCCCTGACTTCCGACAGTCGGGTTTAGTACTCTTTTTATGCTGTATCCTGGTTTGCACAACGTAAGAACTGGCTGGGCTGGTTGCTACTAAAATCTTCCGGGAACACAAGAGTTAATACTTTCCCCTACTAGGGTTTACACCAAGTATCCATACGGCTACTCTGTTGCCTTGTATCTGGGAGCTGTCAGTGGCTATGGAGATGTCAGGAGGCTGGTCTACTATCTCTCCGCCCCTGCTGACGTGTGGTGCAGAAGTATCACTCACCACGGTCCTCTCCCACCGTCGCCTCTCAGCTGGGTTGAGCTGGGTACCGCCTCTTCCTCCTCTCACCTCAGGATGGAGGCCTAGCCCCTTGGTCACCGCCTTCCAGATGATGCAGCGATGACGCGGGTACCGGGATCTTCACTCTCCTCAACACCGTCCGGGGGTAGCCAAACACCGTGCCTCCGTCTCGCTGGTCACCACCTCAGCCCGACTTCCAAGGCTTCCTGGTGACGCTCTTCGGAACCGGTGAGCACTGCTTTCTGTTCTTTCTAGCTGCGCAGCCCTGTCCTCCTGTCTAACTTCCCGAACAGACTGCGCAATCACCGTTAACGGCTGCCCGCTTATAGTCTCCTCGCGCGCAGCCTCTGCAGCCTGGTCCTCGCTCTGGCCAACTTTATTCACAAAATGTCTCCGGAGCACTAACAGCCTAGTTCACGAGGACAGTATTACACGGTGGCTGTTTCTCCCCAGTTGATAACCACTCATGCAGATGCATTCAATACCATAACTGGGATATATGCTTAACTATTTGCATGCTTTATAGGCTGAATTAATACATTTAAATACATATTTACAATACACCACATTGTAGGCTGTCACATTCTTCCCCTCTAATTAATTGCATGTCCTCATGCATCTTAAAACCATCCCTGGATTTCAGCAGTAATAAACATCACAATTAAATACACAGAACATAGTTACTAATTACCATTCTAAGAACTTGGTGGTTATCCACATCCCTTCTTATCTCATACACCCCAGTGGCTGTAGCTGGAAGATGGACAATCGCACCTGATTCCGATTCCCGGAAGGGAGCTAACTCATTACTCCGTTGACCATCCATCTTCCAAACTCGGTCTGATGCAACATTTGTAGCTGGACCATAACCAAGCCCTGATTGAGATTGAGGGTGGGCTGTCTCTGTCTTTCCTTTCACTACATTCTCAGCCAGTTTAAGCCGATGCTCATGTTTGTTCACCCCGTCAGGCTGTATAACTTCGGTCCCCTCGGGAATGGTGTTAAGTTCCTGTCTCGCGGCTCGGTTTCTTTTGACAAAACATCGTCGGTGGAGGAATAGCGGTGGACTTTCACATTGAACAGGTCTCTGTGGAGGGAATGTTTCTTCCACTCTTTCCTCTTCTCTCGCTTGGTACAGGCTGATTCCTTCTTCTCTAGCTTCTGCAGCATACTCTACTTTTGGCGGGTAAGACCGCCGGCGGAACCGGCGCCGGTTGGGAGCAAAACGGCTTCCTTTAACCGGTAGACCGCCAGGGCCAGTCACATTGGCTGCCTCAATACCCTTCTCTCCTTCGACCACATCAAACTCCACCACCTCACCATCTCCGACACTGCGCAGCGACTTCCGGGGGTTGTTTTTGGTTATAGCCGTCTGATGAACGAAGACATCAACTTTAGTGTCATTCCGGTTGATGAAACCATACCTCTTGCGGACATTAAACCACGTAACAGTTCCTTGTACCTGAGTAGCCAGCACTCTCTTCCCTGCCGGGCTTCTCCGGCCATAAATAGGGTGCTGCATAATTTGGTTCAGAGTCTGAGGTTGGCTATACGATTTTTGGGTCAGTATCGAGGTTAGTTCTGCAGGGCAATTTCTTAGGACATTCATGCCCACGATGATTGCAGGAACTAACGGGTCATTCACATCGGTGATCAAGCATCCCTGATTGGGCATAACAGCTCCTCTAACTTGCATGGTCATTTCACAGTAACCGATGCATGAAATGTCTTGACCATTGCTGGCCAAAAGTCTCAGCCATGCTGGGGGCGTAGGCAAAGCCTCTGTGGTTCCCCAATGCTGTACAAAGAATCCTTGTTGTATAGTGGTGACAGGAGATCCCGTGTCAAGTAGAACTAACACTTCTTTTCCACCCAAAGTGATGGGCACAATGGGGCAATGTCCAATATATTGAGAACTCCACTCTTCAGACGAGGGACCTTGAGCTATTAATGCCCCCCGAGGATCGGTCTCCATCCTCGGGGGTTGTGTGTTTAACGCCTCCTCACTGCGACACCCTCTTTCCACGTGACCACTTTGTCCACACCTTCTACAGATAGGTCGACCTTGGGGATCAAAACGATCAGTAGAGCGACGTCCTCCCCCTGTTGGGGTTGTTCTCCATTCACTTCGCTCTTGTCCATTGTTTGCTCGCCAGCCACCTTCACTGGGGGGTGATACGCTTCTCTGAGCAAGCTTCTGTAAATCACGCTTAATCTGGTTCACACTGACAGCCAGATCCTCAACCTGCCCCTTTAATGTATAGGTTAGATCAGATGCGGGATTTTGCACACCCTGTGCGATTGCCGGCCGCATCTTGATATCTTCTCCGGCTACAGCTCCATCCCACTCACCGCTGTTCACTTCCGGATACCCGGTGGATTCCGAGAAGGTCACTTCCTTTGGCTTTTTAGTTCCCATCACTTTAATAGCTGTTTCTTTAAATTCAGCAAACGTTTTGGGCCCATTTTGTAATTTTAACATTTTCAATTGGATTTTTATCCCCTCATGGTAAGCTCCTTCAATAAACTGGGTGATTAACGTATCATCGTCCTCCTTTCTTCCCTCCACGTGGCCTTCTCCGTTGATGTCACGTAACGCCTCCTGCAGTCCCAACGCAAAGTCTCTGAGCGTTTCTCCTGCCTTTTGTTTCCGGCTATAGAAGCGACTTTTGCGCTCTGGCAGCGTACTTGTATCAAAGGTCGTGGCCAATTTTTGAAAATTCTGTTCTGCCGTCCGCTTCTGTTTTGAGGGCCAAGATGCCACCTCCCTGGCAGCTGCTCCTTTGAGTTGACCCAGCAGGATTTCTATTTGCTGTTCACTTCCTGGCTTATACAATTTAAACATGGACCTGATCCTTTTTCTGAATGCCTTGAACACGCTTCCATCTCCGTCGGCTTCTTCCCCCGAATACATGGGGAGCCATGGTGCTCCGAAGTAATAGGGCAAAGTGATGGGATTCGTACCCGTGTCCATAGGCTCCGTTTGTGCACTAGATGACACACCACTTCCCTGGTCTCCCAGCATTTCATCCTGTTCGTGACGCCAAATGTCAGCCTCTCCCTAACTGGTAAGTATTAGGATTGGAGACGTGGTGCTTGCGATTTCTTCTTTAAGGGTATTCACACGTAAGTATTGAATCACACGTTTTATTTGACTAACAGGTAGGAGTACAAAAGTTATAGTTCAACAATAGATTGGCATAACAGGGCCAATCATACAGGTTTACACGGTCCAAGCATTAACAACAGTAAACTGGCGGACCAGTGTCAATAGTAACAATACACACCAAACACCAATTGAGTTTTATTATACAGGAACGTGCGTTCGCTCTCTCCACGGTGTCCACTCTTCTTTATACTCCTGTGGTACAATACACTCAAACTCACCTTGGTGATATGTTTTAAACAGTGTTATAGAAATCCTCAACTTTGTAAATCATATAACAAAAACGACTTAATGACCCAACATTCCTAAATACCACTTGTCAATGCACTATATAATTTAAGCTAGTATATTATTGCGCAATAATTTCTATTTAAACAAGGTTGCAATAACTACATTTCTCTTTTTGTATTTCAGAGCTCTGACTACTATTAACCACCTACAGCCTGATGTTCAGTAAGTTTATCCAGTTACTATTATATTAGTCCAGTTCAATTCACAGTTCGATGTACACACAGAATTATCTGTTGCCGCAAATAGTACTTATTCTCTCCCTAACGATTCACTGTGCACCGTCTGATGGGGTAATGAGGTTTAGTAGCTACTTAACTAGTCCTGAACTCGATCCCTCTCTGCCGTGCGGACTGGTTTAGTTAGGGGCGTCCCCTGACTTCCGACAGTCGGGTTTAGCCCTCCTGCTTGCGTTGCCCCAGACCGGGGAATGCTGTATAGATCTACTTAAGGGTGATAACGTAAGCCTGCCTCAGTTGGTTATAGCTTTAATGGACGTCCCCTGACCTCAGGTCGGGTTTAGTCCGGCTATATGATCGGCCCCTGTATAATTAGTCTTGTCTGTGATGACTTGATGCTGCCTCTGTTTGCTATTTATTCTGAGTGACGTCTCCTGACTTCCGACAGTCGGGTTTAGTACTCTTTTTATGCTGTATCCTGGTTTGCACACCGTAAGAACTGGCTGGGCTGGTTGCTACTAAAATCTTCCGGGAACACAAGAGTTAATACTTTCCCCTACTAGGGTTTACACCAAGTATCCATACGGCTACTCTGTTGCCTTGTATCTGGGAGCTGTCAGTGGCTATGGAGATGTCAGGAGGCTGGTCTACTATCTCTCCGCCCCTGCTGACGTGTGGTGCAGAAGTATCACTCACCACGGTCCTCTCCCACCGTCGCCTCTCAGCTGGGTTGAGCTGGGTACCGCCTCTTCCTCCTCTCACCTCAGGATGGAGGCCTGGCCCCTTGGTCACCGCCTTCCAGATGATGCAGCGATGACGCGGGTACCGGGATCTTCACTCTCCTCAACACCGTCCGGGGGTAGCCAAACACCGTGCCTCCGTCTCGCTGGTCACCACCTCAGCCCGACTTCCAAGGCTTCCCGGTGACGCTCTCCGGAACCGGTGAGCACCGCTTTCTGTTCTTTCTAGCTGCGCAGCCCTGTCCTCCTGTCTAACTTCCCGAACAGACTGCGCAATCACCGTTAACGGCTGCCCGCTTATAGTCTCCTCGCGCGCAGCCTCTGCAGCCTGGTCCTCGCTCTGGCCAACTTTATTCACAAAATGTCTCCGGAGCACTAACAGCCTAGTTCACGAGGACAGTATTACACGGTGGCTGTTTCTCCCCAGTTGATAACCACTCATGCAGATGCATTCAATACCATAACTTGGATATATGCTTAACTATTTGCATGCTTTATAGGCTGAATTAATACATTTAAATACATATTTACAATACACCACATTGTACTCTGTCACATTCTTCCCCTCTAATTAATTGCATGTCCTCATGCATCTTAAAACCATCCCTGGATTTCAGCAGTAATAAACATCACAATCAAATACACAGAACATAGGTACTAATTACCATTCTAAGAACTTGGTGGTTATCCACATCCCTTCTTATCTCATACACCCCAGTGGCTGTAGCTGGAAGATGGACAATCGCACCTGATTCCGATTCCCGGAAGGGAGCTAACTCATTACTCCGTTGACCATCCATCTTCCAAACTCGGTCTGATGCAACATTTGTAGCTGGACCATAACCAAGCCCTGATTGAGATTGAGGGTGGGCTGTCTCCGTCTTTCCTTTCACTACATTCTCAGCCAGTTTAAGCCGATGCTCATGTTTGTTCACCCCGTCAGGCTGTATAACTTCGGTCCCCTCGGGAATGGTGTTAAGTTCCTGTCTCGCGGCTCGGTTTCTTTTGACAAAACATCGTCGGTGGAG
The DNA here is from genome assembly GCF_055691185.1 of Crinia signifera. Lineage (NCBI taxonomy): Eukaryota > Metazoa > Chordata > Amphibia > Anura > Myobatrachidae > Crinia > Crinia signifera. The sequence goes on along the minus strand of NC_139220.1, from coordinate 336,275,668 downwards.
GAATAGCGGTGGACTTTCACATTGAACAGGTCTCTGCGGAGGGAATGTTTCTTCCACTCTTTCCTCTTCTCTCACTTGGTACAGGCTGATTCCTTCTTCTCTAGCTTCTGCAGCATACTCTACTTTTGGCGGGTAAGACCGCCGGCGGAACCGGCGCCGGTTGGGAGCAAAACGGCTTCCTTTAACCAGTAGCCAGCACTCTCTTCCCTGCCGGGCTTCTCCGGCCATAAATAGGGTGCTGCATAATTTGGTTCAGAGTCTGAGGTTGGCTATACGATTTTTGGGTCAGTATCGAGGTTAGTTCTGCAGGGCAATTTCTTAGGACATTCATGCCCACGATGATTGCAGGAACTAACGGGTCATTCACATCGGTGATCAAGCATCCCTGATTGGGCATAACAGCTCCTCTAACTTGCATGGTCATTTCACAGTAACCGATGCATGAAATGTCTTGACCATTGCTGGCCAAAAGTCTCAGCCATGCTGGGGGCGTAGGCAAAGCCTCTGTGGTTCCCCAATGCTGTACAAAGAATCCTCGTTGTATAGTGGTGACAGGAGATCCCGTGTCAAGTAGAACTAACACTTCTTTTCCACCCATAGTGATGGGCACAATGGGGCAATGTCCAATATATTGAGAACTCCACTCTTCAGACGAGGGACCTTGAGCTATTAATGCCCCCGAGGATCGGTCTCCATCCTCGGGGGTTGTGTGTTTAACGCCTCCTCACTGCGACACCCTCTTTCCACGTGACCACTTTGTCCACACCTTCTACAGATAGGTCGACCTTGGGGATCAAAACGATCAGTAGAGCGACGTCCTCCCCCTGTTGGGGTTGTTCTCCATTCACTTCGCTCTTGTCCATTGTTTGCTCGCCAGCCACCTTCACTGGGGGGTGATACGCTTCTCTGAGCAAGCTTCTGTAAATCACGCTTAATCTGGTTCACACTGACAGCCAGATCCTCAACCTGCCCCTTTAATGTATAGGTTAGATCAGATGCGGGATTTTGCACACCCTGTGCGATTGCCGGCCGCATCTTGATATCTTCTCCGGCTACAGCTCCATCCCACTCACCGCTGTTCACTTCCGGATACCCGGTGGATTCCGAGAAGGTCACTTCCTTTGGCTTTTTAGTTCCCATCACTTTAATAGCTGTTTCTTTAAATTCAGCAAACGTTTTGGGCCCATTTTGTAATTTTAACATTTTCAATTGGATTTTTATCCCCTCATAGTAAGCTCCTTCAATAAACTGGGTGATTAACGTATCATCGTCCTCCTTTCTTCCCTCCACGTGGCCTTCTCCGTTGATGTCACGTAACGCCTCCTGCAGTCCCAACGCAAAGTCTCTGAGCGTTTCTCCTGCCTTTTGTTTCCGGCTATAGAAGCGACTTTTGCGCTCTGGCAGCGTACTTGTATCAAAGGTCGTGGCCAATTTTTGAAAAATCTGTTCTGCCGTCCGCTTCTGTTTTGAGGGCCAAGATGCCACCTCCCTGGCAGCTGCTCCTTTGAGTTGACCCAGCAGGATTTCTATTTGCTGTTCACTTCCTGGCTTATACAATTTAAACATGGACCTGATCCTTTTTCTGAATGCCTTGAACACGCTTCCATCTCCGTCGGCTTCTTCCCCCGAATACATGGGAAGCCATGGTGCTCCGAAGTAATAGGGCAAAGTGATGGGATTCGTACCCGTGTCCATAGGCTCCGTTTGTGCACTAGATGACACACCACTTCCCTGGTCTCCCAGCATTTCATCCTGTTCGTGAAGCCAAATGTCAGCCTCTCCCTAACTGGTAAGTATTAGGATTGGAGACGTGGTGCTTGCGATTTCTTCTTTAAGGGTATTCACACGTAAGTATTGAATCACACGTTTTATTTGACTAACAGGTAGGAGTACAAAAGTTATAGTTCAACAATAGATTGGCATAACAGGGCCAATCATACAGGTTTACACGGTCCAAGCATTAACAACAGTAAACTGGCGGACCAGTGTCAATAGTAACAATACACACCAAACACCAATTGAGTTTTATTATACGGGAACGTGCGTTCGCTCTCTCCACGGTGTCCACTCTTCTTTATACTCCTGTGGTACAATACACTCAAACTCACCTTGGTGATATGTTTTAAACAGTGTTATAGAAATCCTCAACTTTGTAAATCATATAACAATAACGACTTAATGACCCAACATTCCTAAATACCACTTGTCAATGCACTATATAATTTAAGCTAGTATATTATTGCGCAATAATTTCTATTTAAACAAGGTTGCAATAACTACATTTCTCTTTTTGTATTTCAGAGCTCTGACTACTATTAACCACCTACAGCCTGATGTTCAGTAAGTTTATCCAGTTACTATTATATTAGTCCAGTTCAATTCACAGTTCGATGTACACACAGAATTATCTGTTGCCGCAAATAGTACTTATTCTCTCCCTAACGATTCACTGTGCACCGTCTGATGGGGTAATGAGGTTTAGTAGCTACTTAACTAGTCCTGAACTCGATCCCTCTCTGCCGTGCGGACTGGTTTAGTTAGGGGCGTCCCCTGACTTCCGACAGTCGGGTTTAGCCCTCCTGCTTGCGTTGCCCCAGACCGGGGAATGCTGTATAGATCTACTTAAGGGTGATAACGTAAGCCTGCCTCAGTTGGTTATAGCTTTAATGGACGTCCCCTGACCTCAGGTCGGGTTTAGTCCGGCTATATGATCGGCCCCTGTATAATTAGTCTTGTCTGTGATGACTTGATGCTGCCTCTGTTTGCTATTTATTCTGAGTGACGTCTCCTGACTTCCGACAGTCGGGTTTAGTACTCTTTTTATGCTGTATCCTGGTTTGCACACCGTAAGAACTGGCTGGGCTGGTTGCTACTAAAATCTTCCGGGAACACAAGAGTTAATACTTTCCCCTACTAGGGTTTACACCAAGTATCCATACGGCTACTCTGTTGCCTTGTATCTGGGAGCTGTCAGTGGCTATGGAGATGTCAGGAGGCTGGTCTACTATCTCTCCGCCCCTGCTGACGTGTGGTGCAGAAGTATCACTCACCACGGTCCTCTCCCACCGTCGCCTCTCAGCTGGGTTGAGCTGGGTACCGCCTCTTCCTCCTCTCACCTCAGGATGGAGGCCTGGCCCCTTGGTCACCGCCTTCCAGATGATGCAGCGATGACGCGGGTACCGGGATCTTCACTCTCCTCAACACCGTCCGGGGGTAGCCAAACACCGTGCCTCCGTCTCGCTGGTCACCACCTCAGCCCGACTTCCAAGGCTTCCCGGTGACGCTCTCCGGAACCGGTGAGCACCGCTTTCTGTTCTTTCTAGCTGCGCAGCCCTGTCCTCCTGTCTAACTTCCCGAACAGACTGCGCAATCACCGTTAACGGCTGCCCGCTTATAGTCTCCTCGCGCGCAGCCTCTGCAGCCTGGTCCTCGCTCTGGCCAACTTTATTCACAAAATGTCTCCGGAGCACTAACAGCCTAGTTCACGAGGACAGTATTACACGGGGGCTGTTTCTCCCCAGTTGATAACCACTCATGCAGATGCATTCAATACCATAACTGGGATATATGCTTAACTATTTGCATGCTTTATAGGCTGAATTAATACATTTAAATACATATTTACAATACACCACATTGTAGGCTGTCACATGTGCCCAGGTGTGTATGTATGAGGTGTAATGCTGGGTGGTGACCGTGAGTATGGGGGGTATATGTGCCAGGTATGAGGATGTATAAGGTGTGCCCAGGTGTGTATGTATGAGGTGTAATGCTGGGCGGTGACTGTGGGTATGGAGGGTATATGTGCCAGGTATGAGGATGTATAAGGTGTGCCCAGGTGTGTATGTATGAGGTGTAATGCTGGGTGGTGACCGTGAGTATGGGGGGTATATGTGCCAGGTATGAGGATGTATAAGGTGTAATGCTGGGTGGTGACTGTGGGTATGGGGGGTATATGTGCCAGGTATGAGGATGTATAAGGTGTGCCCAGGTGTGTATGTATGAGGTGTAATGCTGGGAGGTGACTGTGGGTATGGAGGGTATATGTGCCAGGTATGAGGATGTATAAGGTGTGCCCAGGTGTGTATGTATGAGGTGTAATGCTGGGCGGTGACTGTGAGTATGGGGGTATATGTGCCGGACATGAGGCTGTATAAGGTGTGCCCAGGTGTGTATGTATGTGGTGTAATGCTGGGCGGTGACTGTGGGTATGGGGGTATATGTGCCAGGCATGAGAATGTAGAAGGTGTGCCCAGGTATGTATATATGAGGTGTAATGCTGGGCGGTGACTGTGGGTATGGGGGGTATATGTGCATAGTCCTCCCTGTTTTTTTTTTTTTTGGGGGGGGGGGGGGGGCAGTAATCACTGCACTTATATACTGTACACCTGGTTTCTTAGTGAGAAAATGTGTCTCTCCAACCTGTGCTCTTGCAGAAATATCTGTGTGTACCACTAGCACTAGATCACGGACATTTCTGCCTCTCTTGTAACAAGATAAGAGTCTTTTTTCTTTGAGTGTTTTAAGAGCAGGGTCGTTTTGAATCGAGGGACAATGGTTTTTGGCTATCTTATTAATCCTAGTACTAGCAGTGGTATAGGTGTTTACCCAAACCATTGCAGTGTCTGCATTGCTTTTTGTTGAAGGGGATTGAGTGCGTGGTTGCGCTAAAGCTTTAGACATGGCGCTTTGCAACATTTTATTAGGGTATCCCCTCTGTAAAAATTTAATTTTCATCCTATTCTTTTGTAGCAGTTCATCAGATGGATCATTGCATATTCTATGGACACGGAGGAATTGAGAAAAGGGGAGACCATTTTTGAGGGGTGTGGGAAGGAAGCTAGATGCCGACAATAATGTATTGCAATCTGTCGGTTTTGTATACACGGACGTCTGCAAAGTGTTAGCCTGTTTAGTGATTGATACATCAAGAAAATGAAGTTTGTTCATGCATTTAAAAAGTAAATTTGATATTTGCATCTCCTTAGTTCAAGTCACTAGACACGCCTTTTGGTTGATGACACACCCCTTCAATGGTGCGCGACGCTGCGCTTGGTGCATTTTGCTAGCATCTAAAATCTCCCTCATTTTGCTTTTGAAAAGTAGGCAAGTATGGCGGGGACCAAGTGGTAATCCTGCACCTAAAGAACAGAGTGTAATGCATTGTTACTGACCTTACTGGAGCATTCAGTAAATAGTTTTTGGGCATTAGAAGACACATAGGTGCATTATTCTACTAGAGGCAAACAAAAGGGATTTACTCTGTTTTTTTTCCCCACCAAGTTTCTTTTCCTGATCACACCAATTACAGAGCATCCTCTCCCAAAAAAAAATAAAACACGTTCCGTAGAAAACACCATATTCACAATTGAAACCATGAAAATGGGTCAATTATCAGGGATTTTTTCTCCCGCCAAAGTCAGTCACTTTGCACTAGGACAAGCTCGTACTCTCTATTACTAAGCTAAAGTATATTAATGAACCTCTCTAAGACGGATTCAGTATTGAATCCCGGCGGTCGGGATCCCGGCGTTCAGAATCCCGACGCCGGAATCCCGACAGCCGAAATGCTGACAAGGGGGGGACGTGGATCGCCCCCCCTTGCGGGCTCGCTGCGCTCGCCACGCAGCGGGCCCGGTGCCTCGCTACGCTCGGCACGCTATTTTATTCTCCCTCCAGGGGTGTCGTGGACACCCCAGGGGGGAGAAAGTGTCGGCATTTCGGCGGTCGGGATTCCGGCGTCGGGATTCTGAACGCCGGGATCCCGACCGCTGGGATCTTAACTGCATCCCCTCTAAGACATCCTGACATCATTTAAACTAGATCGGAGCATCTTCACAGTTTTCGTCATTTTCACCAAAAAAGTGAAACTTCAGGTCTCTTGCCAGAACAGAAGATGTTGGGTGACATTCTATGGATTGAGATAAATGCGCATGTTTTTATATCGCACCACATCGCACTTTTGAAAATCGCAAGATTGGCCCGTTTTTCGCATATTTAATGAGATGCGAAAAACGGGCCAAATAGTGCGAATAGGTGCGAGTTGGTGCGATTTCTTTAGTCCTGAAAATGTGCGATTTTCATGTATGAAAATCGCACGTTTGCAGGAAATCGCAATTTAAAATTAAAAAAAACCAGCGCGGGGTCCCCCGCCCGAGTATAACTAGCCCCGGGCTCACTGAGCCGGTGCTGGTGACATAAAATCAGGGTCCCCGACAAATAGGGGTCCCCTTGATTTAATGAAACCAGCACCAGGCTCAAGGTCCGGCGCTGGTTCCCTGAAATACAGGGGACAAAATGACTAGGGGTCCCCCGTATTTTAAGAACCAGCACCAGACCCAACCAGCCAGCAGGGTAATGCCACAGCCGGGGGACACTTATTATATAAGGTCCCGCGGCCAAAGCATTATCCCCCTGGCTGGTCAGCATAGGCAGGGGTCCTGGGGAAGTGGGGACCCCCCCAATGAAGGGGTCCCCCCCTCCAGGACTTACCAGCCCATGCTGAAAGTCCGGGGCTGTCCCCGATGCCCCTAGGCGGTGGGCATCGGGCTGATGCAAAGTGTAAAAAATAGAATAAAAACTATTGTTTTCTACTGTAGAACTATGAGTCCCAGCAAGCCTACCCCGCATGCTGGGACTTGGAGAACCACAAGTCCCAGCATGCGGGGCATTAAAGGGCCCGCTGGCACTTGTAGTTCTACAGTACAAAAAATTGTTAAATAAAACACACTGACACCCTGAAAAATAAAAGTTTAATACACACATAACACACACACTGATACTTACCTACCTTGAGCCCGTAGGTCGGTCCCTGGGTCCGGGCTCCGGGGCTCTTGGACAGAAGAGTCCGGTTTCAGGGCCTTGGTCCTGGTTCTGGGGCTGGTCCGGGGTCCTGGGCTCCAGGGCTGATGTCTCCGGGGTCCAGGATCCGAAGTAGTCCAAAAGGGGTTCCTAAGGAAGGAAATCCTACTCACCTGGTCCCCAGCGACGACCTCGGCATCCTCTCCGGCAGACGCGCTGCTCCCGGCTGGTACCCGCTCACGGACTGGAGAGGCGCAGAGATGTTTCATCTTCTGTGCCTTTCCTCCGAATGATTCTATTGGCCAATAGAAAGTCGGCTCCTGATTGGCCGCTAGGCGGCCAATAGAAACATCCGGAGGAAAGGCGCGGAAGATAAACATCTCTGCGCCTCTCCAGTCCGTGAGCAGGTACCAGCCGGGAGCAGAGCGTCTGCCGGAGAGGATGCCGAGGTCGTCGCCGGGGACCAGGTGAGTAGGATTTCCTTCCTTAGGAACCCCTTTTGGACTACTTCGGATCCCGGACCCCGGAGACATCAGCCCTGGAGCCCAGGACCCCGGACCAGCCCCGGAACCAGGACCAAGGCCCCGGAACCGGACTCTTCTGTCCAGGAGCCCCGGACCCAGGATCCAGGGACCGACCTACGGGCTCAAGGTAGGTAAGTATCAGTGTGTGTAAAGAGAGAGTGAGCGACCCGCACCATATATGGTACGTTAAATGTTTATGTCGATTTTTAGTGTATATGTGAATGGATATAAGCCCACCTATGGGAAGTCTATTATATATAATCACTTTCCTCCTAGGTTAAGGGTGCCGTCTACTGATTAGAAAATAGGAATTCATGTAAAAAAGAAAAAGCAAATCAGTTTCACTGTGACGCACTCCTACTTCACAAAAAATGTCAAAGTTGACTAAAATTCTAATATATTTATTAAATAATTTATAGTAATAAGTATCACTGACAGGTCATCATTATTTAATGGTAATTTTAAATTTTTAATATTTATTAAACAATGTTTGACCCGATAATATGTTTCCCTGTGTCAGGGATTACAATGGCGAAAATATTAAAATAAGAAGAATGATAGGTATAGAGAAAAAGAAATTTGTAGAAAGATTAAAATTGTTCTCTGTTGGCCGTTTAGTATAGAGTATTTCTGAAATAATTCCTGTTAATAATTCAGGTAAGTATAATGTAAATTGAAATGTAATAATAAATGGGTTTTTATTCCCAACTCTGCAGCTAATATCGTCTTGTTTTTTTATTACTTTATTGAGTAATCAGTAAGGGCGACACATTCACTGTATTGCTACCACCATGGAGTGTATGCTATACTAGTATAGGCTTGATCACGTCGTTTATGTGAGTGCGTTATTTGAACTACATATCAGCTCGACCTTGGCACTTAAATGGGCTTCAGTATCATGTGTATCCTGAGGTTATTATTTCTTTCTCAGAGGGTGATTTCCACTATGCACATGTGTACATTATATTCAAGAAGTGCCCATGCGCCAGGTGGGTACCAGATAGGAGAAAGGGTGGTGACCTGCCGTACGGCCTAGTACACCACTTCTATCTTCAAAACCTGTTAATCAAAATCTTATAGTCACATTCATATAAGTGGGTGCATTAGTTCACTAACAGTGCTTATTCTGTCCATGCAATCTGTAGCTGCGCTCCTTATTGTGCTTCTCCTTGCATGTATTCTAGCGTGCATCTAGCATGTATTCAGTAAGATACACCATGCATATCTATTGCTATGATGCTCATACAATAACGCGTTGTCCTGTGTGCGCCAGAGCTATATTTGTAATGATTTAAGCATTAACAGTTATCTCAGCAATTGGCTTAGAGCAAATTGTCCAGTCTGTACTGCATATATTGCAATCAATCGTGCATGCAATAAATTGCTCACAGTATATTGTCCAGTTTGTACTGTGTATGCTGCAACTGCTCATACATGCAATTATAAGTTAGATATATTCATGCAGATTGATAAGAGCAGATTGCACAGTCTGTACTGTATGTATTACAGCCAATCATACACGCAATTAAAATTCAGATGTATTCATGCCTGACTGGTCAATTTAATGCCCGTTCTGCAAGATGTATTTTATATACAGGTTATATTCTGAGATGAATCCACTTCCATGCTATTACATGCTTCTGGCTACCATCTAGATATTTGCAAGGCGTAAAGGTTGTTTAGCGTGAATAAATGTCACTTTACTTAAGGGTTATTATTACCAATTACTGGGTGAGCAGTTAATAATTCATGTATGCGTCCAGTGTTAATAGCGCTTCTAGTCTATGTGTTTTATAAACACTTCTTAGATATAGAAGCGCCGGAGCGCTCTCAGAGAGGTGAGCCGTCCCCAGCCCACGCTGTCTGAGATCGGGTCACCGAGCTCTGCCTATACTGCAGCGTCTCGCGTGCACCCCGCTCTCCCGGCTGAGACGCACGCTGTGGTAAGCGCTGTTTCACGCTGCGTATTAGACACAGAGTTATTGACACATAATTATATTTGGATACATTTCAATAACTTAGGTCAGCCTTGAAAAAGCCGACACAGGCGAAATGCGCATCGGCAGCTCGCTCTGTTGTAACCGTTTAATGTATTAATTGAAATGTATCCAAATATAATTATGTGTCAATAACTCTGTGTCTAATACGCAGCGTGAAACAGCGCTTACCACAGCGTGTGTCTCAGCCGGGAGAGCGGGGTGCACGCGAGACGCTGCAGTATAGGCAGAGCTCGGTGACCCGATCTCAGACAGCGTGGGCTGGGGACGGCTCACCTCTCTGAGAGCGCTCCGGCGCTTCTATATCTAAGAAGTGTTTATAAAACACATAGACTAGAAGCGCTATTAACACTGGACGCATACATGAATTATTAACTGCTCACCCAGTAATTGGTAATAATAACCCTTAAGTAAAGTGACATTTATTCACGCTAAACAACCTTTACGCCTTGCAAATATCTAGATGGTAGCCAGAAGCATGTAATAGCATGGAAGTGGATTAATCTCAGAATATAACCTGTATATAAAATACATCTTGCAGAACGGGCAATAAATTGACCAGTCAGACATGAATACATCTGAATTTTAATTGCGTGTATGATTGGCTGTAATACATACAGTACAGAATGTGCAATCTGCTCTTATCAATCTGCATGAATATATCTAACTTATAATTGCATGTATGAGTAGTTGCAGCATACACAGTACAAACTGGACAATATACTGTGAGCAATTTATTGCATGCACGATTGATTGCAATATATGCAGTACAGACTGGACAATTTGCTCTAAGCCAATTGCTGAGATAACTGTTAATGCTTAAATCATTACAAATATAGCTCTGGCGCACACAGGACAACGCGTTATTGTATGAGCATCATAGCAATAGATATGCATGGTGTATCTTACTGAATACATGCTAGATGCACGCTAGAATACATGCAAGGAGAAGCACAATAAGGAGCGCAGCTACAGATTGCATGGACAGAATAAGTACTGTTAGTGAACTAATGCACCCACTTATATGAATGTGACTATAAGATTTTGATTAACAGGTTTTGAAGATAGAAGTGGTGTACTAGGCCGTACGGCAGGTCACCACCCTTTCTCCTATCTGGTACCCACCTGGCGCATGGGCACTTCTTGAATATAATGTACACATGTGCATAGTGGAAATCACCCTCTGAGAAAGAAATAATAACCTCAGGATACACATGATAATGAAGCCCATTTAAGTGCCAAGGTCGAGCTGATATGTAGTTCAAATAACGCACTCACATAAACGACGTGATCAAGCCTATACTAGTATAGCATACACTCCATGGTGGTAGCAATACAGTGAATGTGTCGCCCTTACTGATTACTCAATAAAGTAATAAAAAAACAAGACGATATTAGCTGCAGAGTTGGGAATAAAAACCCATTTATTATTACATTTCAATTTACATTATACTTACCTGAATTATTAACAGGAATTATTTCAGAAATACTCTATACTAAACGGCCAACAGAGAACAATTTTAATCTTTCTACAAATTTCTTTTTCTCTATACCTATCATTCTTCTTATTTTAATATTTTCGCCATTGTAATACCTGACACAGGGAAACATATTATCGGGTCAAACATTGTTTAATAAATATTAAAAATTTGAAATTACCATTAAATAATGATGACCTGTCAGTGATACTTATTACTATAATTTTTTTAATAAATATATTAGAATTTTAGTCAACTTTGACATTTTTTGTGAAGTAGGAGTGCGTCACAGTGAAACTGATTTGCTTTTTCTTTTTACATGAAGTATCAGTGTGTGTGTTATGTGTGTATTAAACTTTTATTTTTCAGGGTGTCAGTGTGTTTTATTTAACTATTTTTTGTACTGTAGAACTACAAGTGCCAGCGGGCCCTTTAATGCCCCGCATGCTGGGACTTGTGGTTCTCCAAGTCCCAGCATGCGGGGTAGGCTTGCTGGGACTCATAGTTCTACAGTAGAAAACAATAGTTTTATTCTATTTTTTACACTTTGCATCAGCCCGATGCCCACCGCCCAGGGGCATCGGGGACAGCCCCGGACTTTAAGCATGGGCTGGTAAGTCCTGGAGGGGGGGACCCCTTCATTGGGGGGGTCCCCACTTCCCCAGGACCCCTGCCCATGCTGACCAGCCAGGGGGATAATGCTTTGGCCGCGGGACCTTATATAATAAGTGTCCCCCGGCTGTGGCATTACCCTGCTGGCTGGTTGGGTCTGGTGCTGGTTCTTAAAATACGGGGGACCCCTAGTCATTTTGTCCCCCGTATTTTGGGAACCAGCGCCGGACCTTGAGCCTGGTGCTGGTTTCATTAAATCAAGGGGACCCCTATTTGTCGGGGACCCTGATTTTATGTCACCAGCACCGGCTCAATGAGCCCGGGGCTGGTTATGCTCTGGCGGGGGACCCCGCGCTGTTTTTTTTTTTTTTTTAACTGTTTAAACTTTTTTTTTTTACCAGAACCCTGCACAGATCATTGCGATCTGTGCAGGGTTCTGGCTAATTCGCCCATCAGAACCTGGTCTGATTTTTGGGCGAATTATTGACACAGTTTATACAAATCGCATACCATTAAATATGCGATTTGTATACTTTTTAATGTGAAAACATCTGGATACGATGTGCTGCGAAAAGCAGCCATCGCATTTCCAGTGTGTCCAACTTGTTGGCCAAAATCGCACTTTTTTCACATTTTCGCACCTCATTAAATATGCGAAAATGGAAAAAAATGCGATTTCGGCCGTTTTTGCGGAATACATCGCCAAAGTCAGATTATCTCATCCCATAGAATGTCACCCGTTGACTCAGATCAAAATGATTTTCCACGTTTCTTATTCAGGTCAAGTCACAACTTTCCCACACTAGCCGATTTTGAATTTCTCAATTTCAGTTTTTTCACTCCGCCCTAATATCCATCTCGCTTCCCTTTGTAAAAGCAGTTGTTTCTGTCTCCCCCTCTAAGATTGGGGGGGATGTGATCTATCATATTGTAGCAAAGTTGCGCCAATGAGTGGCCTCTCTCTTTAAAATGTTTAGCTACCGGCTGGTCTACAGTTTTACCCAACAAAATTTTATGTATGGCACCTCTGTGTTGTGCCATACGTTCCTTAAACTGCGTGTAGTCTTGCCAATGTAAAGGAGGGCACATGGGCATTTAACATAGTAAATCACATGCATTGTACTACAGGTTAATACAGGTTTGATGGGTATTTATTTACCAGGTGATAAAAGCTGTCACCTGTCTCAAGATATGTGCAAGTTGTACATCCCACAATGTGTTTATTCAACGAGGCACTCGCTGGTGTATAGGAATTAACCCATACAACAGGTTCTGTGGCCGCTTCTGTGCTAATCTTTAGGTGCCCACACACATGAAAGATCTGCGATCTTAAGATGTGCGCATAAATTAGCCTTCAAATCTTTGGTCCGTCCTGGACAAAAGATTTCAGGCAAGCGCACGTCTTTACCAAAGATTTTTCTTAAGATCCCGTGTGTGTTCCTATGGATCTTTTGTCCTAAAGATCCACGGGAGCGCGCATCGGACCGATATCGGCCGATTTTCGACCGATTATCGGTAAATATCGTACGATATATATCGTCCGATTTATCGAGAATCGGACAATCGGCCAAAAAATTGTTCTAGTGTGTGGGCACCTTTAGGTTCAACATTTCTAGGTGCCGCTAATGCTTTTTGCATATCCTGCATAAGGGTTTTATTTTGGTACACCCGCTGCAGGAACTTGTGTCTCATTTTACACATCTGCTGTTGCTCATCTAAAGGGTTACTGCAGATTCTATGCACTCGCAAGAATTGTGAGTAAGGTAAGCCTCTTTTAAGAGAGCGAGGGTGGAAGCTACTGGCTACCAATCGGTGGGTTTAGTATATAGGCTAGTGCGGAGTTCTGTTTGATTTCTAGTTATGGTGACATCAAGGAAGTGGACTGATTTGTCATCTATCTCAAAGGTAAATTTAATATTTTCGTCCAAAGTCGAAATTTAATATTTTCGTCCACACCAGTTGCCGACAGTAGTATCGCTGTCTATACACGTGCCCACACCAGTTGCCGACATTAGTAGCGCTGCCGATATACTTGCTCATACCAGTTGCCGACATTAGTAGCGCTGACGATACACGTGCCCACACCAGTTGCCGACATTAGTAGCACTGCCAACACATGTGCCCACACCAGTTGCCGACATTAGTAGCACTGCCTATACACTTGATCATTCCAGATGCCGACATTAGTAGCACTGACTACAGGGCCGGCGCTAACCGCTCAGCAAAGGATGCGGTGCAGGGAGGCGTCGGGCAGTAGAGGCGCCTTCTCTCTGCTCCCTGCTTGCTTACTGTACTGTGCTGCCTGCCATTGCACCTGTAAGACTGCCTGATATGCAGCAGCGGCGCCGACAGTGAAACCCCTCAGTCCAGCAGCTGATCTCCTGTCCCTCCCTCCCTCCCAGCAGCACAGTCGCAAGGGGTTTCTGCAGTGTGTGACATGTGTGTACACTCAGCCTGAAATATCTCCGTCCAGCGACCGCACAGGCTGGCACTGCAACCCCTCAGCTTAAATCAGCTACGTACACTCTGTTTTACTTCCAAGTTTCTACACGTGAAGGCAAGTCACTCATCTCTTCTCCTCCTGCTCTCCGGTTACTAAGCCCTCCCCCTTCTACATGCTGATGCACGGGGAGCTGCTGCCAGACATTGGCATATATTCAATGCCGTGGGCGAGAGGTGACTGCGAGCAGGACTTTTTGCTCGCAGTCACCGCTCACCCTGTCAGTATTCAACTGACCCCCCTCATACGCAAATTCCCCCTCGCTCCGTTTTTTGAGCTAAGGAGAATTGGCGTATGTGCCTCCAAAAGCTGCGAGAATCGAGGCTAATTACAGCGAGTTTGCTGCACTAGCCGCGGCTCTCGCAGTTTAGGGGAATCCTCGCCGTTCTGTGACGGCGAGGATTCCCCCGGATCGTTGCATAGTGCGAGCGGCCGGCGCGGGGGGTAAACTACGAGGATCACTGGTTTTCTGTGATCCTCGCAGTTTAACCCCCTCGCCGGCCGCTCGCACCGGCATTGAATACCTGCCAATCACACCAAAAGTTTAACCATTCATACCCTGGATTACTACAGTGAGGTGTAAGTGTGTTTGTTTTTTCAACCAGAGCTATGTGTTCAAATATATATATATATAGACAGGAGAAGGGGTCTTGACAAAGGTCTTGGAGGGACCGAAACGTTGACCATACCCACTGTCATGTTTTGATGAATTATTCACGTTGTGATTAAAAGTGCAGAGAAAAAGAAGACCGGTGAGTGCGTCTGTTTTTCGAACTGTTTGCCATATTATCTGGAGCACCTATTGGATTAGGGCTTCTGGACTGACACCCCGGCTGGTGTGCTTAAAGGTGGTGAGTGCTATCCAAAACGGATGGATATATATATATATATATATATATATATATATCTCCTATATATTTGGCTACATCTGTCACTCAAAGTGGGTGTCTGTGTCTATAACGCTCTGTTCCTGGACTTTCCTCTTAATTTGTGATTGCCTTCATCTGTGCTGAACACCTTTCTGAGAAATTAACCTGTTTAAAACAGGTGATGGCAATCACACATTAAGGGGAAGTCTAGAAACAGAGCATTGTGTCCCTCCTGGAGAGGGTCATGTTGGGAGGTATGTGACAGAGAACCAGCCCAGTGAGCCCACAGACAGTGCCAGACACCCTCTGCCTTCCGATTCGCAGGAAAAAGAACCCCCCCCCCCACGACCACCACCCGCGAACCCCCCCTCCCGCGAATCGCGGCAAACCCTCCCCCGTGACCCCCCCCCCCGATTCGCGGGAAAAACACCCCCCCCCGCGACCTCCCTCCCGCGATTCGCGGCAAAAAGAAACCCCCCCCCCGCGACCCCCCCTTGCACGATTGGCGGCACCCCCCCTGCGACCCCCCTCCCGCGATTCGCGGCACACCCCCCCCCCCCCCCCCGCAATTCGCAGCAGCCCCAGGATTAAATGGCACATGCAAAACACTGACATGGCTATGGTCGACAATGAAAAAGGTTGACATGAGTTTTTGAAGATTTATTTTTAATTTTTTTAATTTTTTCATATTCATTGTCATGTGTTGACATGGACACCAATGAAGTGGCACACTTATGTCAACATTTACATGTGTTGACCTTTCTGTGTTGATTTTTTCTTGTGGCGATTCGCGTCACACCCCCCGCAACCCCCCCTCCCGCGATTCGCGGCACCCCCCGTGACCCCCCACCTCCCGCAATTCGCGGCGACCCCCCACCGGAACCCCTGTGAACCCCGCCCTCCCGCGATTCGCGGCACCCACCCCCGCGACCCCCCCTCCCGCAATTCGCGGCACCCCCCCGTGATTCGCGGCAGCTCCAGAATTAAATTGCACATGGAAAACACTGACATGGCTATGGTCGACAATGAGAAAGGTTGACATGAGTTTTTGAAGTTTTTTTGTCATTTTTTGAATATTTTCATATTCATTCTCATGTGTCGACATGGACACCAATGAAGTGCCACACTTATGTCAACATTTACATGTGTTGACCTTTCTGTGTTGATTTTTTTCTTGTGGCGATTCGCGGCACCCCGGCACCCCCCCGCGACCCCCCCCCTCCCGCAATTCGCAGCAACCCCCCACCGGAACCCCCATGAACCCCGCTCTCCCGCGATTCGCGGCACCCACCCCCCGCAACCCCCCCCCCCTCCCGCAAATCGCGGCACCCCCCGCGATTCGCGGCAGCCCCAGGATTAAATGGCACATGCAAAACACTGGCACGGCTATGGTCGACAATGAAAAAGGTTGACATGAGTTTTTGAAGATTTATTTCATTTTTTGAATGTTTTCATATTCATTGTCATGTGTCAACATGGACACCAATGAAGTGGCACACTTATGTCAACATTTACATGTGTTGACCTTTCTGTGTTGATTTTTTCTTGTGGCGATTCACGTCACACCCCCCCGCAACCCCCCTCCCGCGATTCGCGGCACGCCCCGTGACCCCCCACCTCCTGCAATTCGCGGCAACTCCCCACCGGAACCCCTGTGAACCCCGCCCTCCCGCGATTCGCGGCACCCAACCCCGCGACCCCCCCCTCCCGCAATTCGCGGCACCCCCCGTGATTCGCGGCAGCTCCAGAATTAAATTGCACATGGAAAACACTGACATGGCTATGGTCGACAATGAAAAAGGTTGACATGCGTTTTTGAAGTTTTTTTTTTTTCATTTTTTGAATATTTTCATATTCATTCTCATGTGTCGACATGGACACCAATGAAGTGCCACACTTATGTCAACATTTACATGTGTTGACCTTTCTGTGTTGATTTTTTCTTGTGGCGATTTGCGTCACACCCCCCCCCCACCTCCCCCCCCCCCCCACAACCCCCACTCCCGCGATTCACGGCGCACACACACACACACCTCCCCCGCGATTCTCGGCACCCCACCCCGTGACCCCCCCTCCCGTGATTCACGGCACACCCCCGCGACCCCCCCTCCCATGATTTGCCGCAACCCCCGCCCCGTAACCCCCCCTCCCGCGATTCGCGGCACCCATCCCCGCGACCCCCCCCTCCCGCAATTCGCGGCACCCCCCGTGATTCGCGGCAGCTCCAGAATTAAATTGCACATGGAAAACACTGACATGGCTATGGTCGACAATGAAAAAGGTTGACATGAGTTTTTGAAGTTTTTTTTTTCATTTTTTGAATGTTTTCATATTCATTCTCATGTGTCGACATGGACACCAATGAAGTGCCACACTTATGTCAACATTTACATGTGTTGACCTTTCTGTGTTGATTTTTTCTTGTGGCGATTGGCGTCACACCCCCCCCCACCCCCCCCCCCCGCAACCCCCACTCCCGCGATTCACGGCACACACACACACCCCCGCGATTCTCGGCACCCCACCCCGTGACCCCCCCTCCCGTGATTCACGGCACACCCCCCGCGACCCCCCCTACCATGATTCGCCGCAACCCCCGCCCCCGTAACCCCCCTCCCGCGATTTGCGGCAACCCACCCCGCGACCCCCCTCCCGCGATTCTCTGCAATCCCTCCCCTCCCGCGATTCGCAGCATCCACCGCCCCACAATCCCCCCCTCTTGCAATTCGCGGCACCCCCCGCGACCCCCCCTCCTGCAATTCGGGGCACCCTCCGCGACCCCCCCTCCCGCGATTCGCGGACACCTAAGTTGCAATACAGGGCATCTTTTATACAATTCAAACCATATTTCTCATATACAAACATTCACAAATTAAGGGGGCGCAGCCCCTTACGACGGTGTGAAGAGCGCCCATAGGGCGCGATGAATCACCTAGTATATATATATAACCAATACAGAAGGGCGTCACTCCGGGGCTTGTGTGTAGCAAAAACTCTTTAATGCAGCGTTATGTCAACGCGTTTCGGGAATCACCCGTCGTCAGGACATTAACAAAAACAATAAAAGCAATGCATTAAATACATACCAGCGTGTGGGTGTTCCCCCTCCGTCCGGCGGTCCTCCGTTCCGGTCATCGCCCTGACTTCCGGGTTGTAGCCCGGAAGTGACGCTACTCCGGCGGTGGAACGCAAACCAGCGGCCGGGGGGACACTGTAATACAAACAACAAAAACTTTATTAGTGCTGGACAATGTTATACAGCGCTTATCCCTAAAGACGGTCTTAGCACTGTCCAGTGTATGTGTATCAAATTTAAATGTGGTAAAGAGTGATACAGAACCGTGTGATAGCCTTGATTTTCTAAATCAGCTCAGTTAGTGATCATAAGTGAACGATGTTTTTTTAAACAAATAGGTACATGGGCATTCAAACCTCAACGTGATGCCTCACTAAATAGGTGGGAATTGGTGTGTATTAGAGATATAGATGTTGCTATAGGTGACCACAATAGTGCTGATCTATATAATAAACCAGTGAACATAGTATATAGAACAAGGTGGGCGTGAAAACATGTAATATACTGTATATAAGCCATCCTGAACACCTAAGTGTTAGGGTGATCTGAGGCTGTATTAAATATGAAGTAGAACTATGTCCTCCTATTCCCTGATGTCATTGGACTGGATGGAATGAAAAAGATAAAAATGTGAAGTGTAAGCAGTATGACATATATGATAATTGTAAAAGAAATATATGGAAAAACACAAATCTATGAATGAATAAAAAAAGCCTGTTGGCAAAAGACATAAACATGAAAAAACGTGCAAACAAAAGTAGAAACACAGAAAATAATGCAACAGGTAGCCTTTATATCTGCTGATGAGATCTTATTGACAAAGTAGTGAGTGATCAAATTCTTTCTTTATTTACACAACATGAATGTATTGTAAACATACAGACATGAGGGATCTCTGGGGAGGTGGGTGATGGGGTGAGGGGTGGAGGAAGAAGGGGAATAATGTCCAGCCCAGCGGGTACAATACTGGGTCCGGGGGGATGGTGGAGCTCACACCGTGTCACCTCCTGTGGTGACTGTGGTGTGAAAGTCCTGATGATTGTGCAGTCTGAGAGATGGAGAGCTCACTGCTCCGGCTGGTGGTGGGTGATGAAGTCAAATACTGGGTCACGGAAAGTGTACAGGTGTCGCTCAGAGCCAGCCCCTCCTGCGGTCCCAGCGGTGCACTTGTCACTTACCTGATACCCTGCAGGCTTCTCCTGTCCGACTGTCCCACGTCGCTCTGGGGCTTGTACTTCTGCTGGTGTCTTTAATGGGTGCATAGGAGTTTGGAGGATAAGAGACTACAAACAGGCTTTTTCCTAGGTAACAGTGCACCTGTGATCCTGCTGGGTCAAAGACAATCCTAACACAGTAAGATCTCATCAGCAGATATACAAGGTACCCCACAGACAGTGTCTGGGAGCAGTAACACAGTCAGAGCGCTGGTCAATTTGATTTAGTACCTGTAGCAACCGAGTTTGGACACACTCGACCTAGCTGCCGACAGACAGGCTGAGCGCCCAATTCCAATCTCCTTGAAACAACCAACTTGGCTATATATATATATATATATATATATATATATATATATATATATATATATATATATATATATACTGTATATATATATATATATATATATATATATATATATATATATATTATATATTATATATATATATATGCCTGGTATCACACACAGGTATATATATGCCGGGTATCACACACAGGTATACAGTATATATATATATGCAGGGTATCACACACAGGTATATATATGCCGGGTATCACACACAGGTATATATATGCCAGGTATCACACACAGGTATATATATGCCGGGTATCACACACAGGTATATATATGCCGGGTATCACACACAGGTATACAGTATATATATATATGCAGGGTATCACACACAGGTATATATATGCCGGGTATCACACACAGGTATATATATGCCAGGTATCACACACAGGTATATATATGCCGGGTATCACACACAGGTATATATATGCCGGGTATCACACACAGGTATATATATGCCGGGTATCACACACAGGTATATATATGCCGGGTATAAACACACAGGTATACAGTATATATATATATATATATATATATATATATATATGCCGGGTATCACACACAGGTATATATATGCCGGTTATCACAAACAGGTATATATATGCTGGGTATAAACACACAGGTATACAGTATATATATATATATATATATATATATATAGATATATATATATATATATATATCTATATATATATATATATGCCAGGTATCACACACAGGTATATATATGCTGGGTATCACACACAGGTATATATATGTCGGGTATCACACACAGGTATATATATGCCGGGTATAAACACACAGGTATACAGTATATATATATATATATATATATATATATATATATATATACATATATATATGGAAAACAAGAAGTGAGATGTGCGCCTCCTAGTGCAATACGTCAATGTTCGTACTCTTCCCTCCACCACATAGAGGGAGACTGACAGCACCCCAATAATTTAAGGAGTACCGTTAATGGTGGTAATCCACCACTGTTTTTTTCGCACAATCCAGATATGAGTATCCACTGTTAGCCAGGATAGATCTCTGCTTAATACTGGGACCCTTTTTCTCAAATGCACATGTATGGGAGATAAGAGCAAACAGAAACGGAGACAATAGTGTAATAAAGTTTTACACCATTTTTATTCCCAACACAAAACAATAAAATCTCCGTACAATAAAAAAATTCTTTTCAGCTTATCTGATATGATGAAGTCAGTCCATCACCAATATAACAGAACCAGGGCGAGATGTACTAAAGGGAAAATGCGGTAAAACCCCCGTTTTACCGCATTTTCCTATGTACTAAAACCCGTTCGCAGCGGTTTCGCAGGGCAGGGTATCGCCACCTTTGGGTGGCGATACCCTATAGAAGCCTATGGGCTTCTTTTCGCCGCCCGCCGCAACCCGCCGCCTCGCCGACCCCCCCTTTCCCCCCTCCCTTGGGCTTACCTTCTTGCAGGTCCTCCTGGACCCCGGAAGGTAAGCCCTTCCTCCCCCTAGCAACGCAGCCGGACGTCCTTCCGGCTGCAGGGGGAGGAGGAAGCACCGGGGACAGCTTGCTTAGCTGTCCCCGGCGTGGATGCTGCAGAAGCCGGCTGGGAGGTGACGGAGACCCCCCGCACACCACAGTACAGGTATCGCGGGGGGCCTCCGTCACCGCATCGCGATGCCAGCCGCATATGTTAGTACATATGCGGCGGCATCGCGGCGGGGGGGGGGCGCGAAGGGCGGCGATGTATTTTAATACATCCCGCCCGTCACCTCAAAGCGTTTCGTGCTTGCCCTTCTGGCTGGACTTCCTCAGGAGTGTGACTGCTTCACTCCATAACCCTGTTTAAATAGGTTGTGTTCAACCCATTTCCTGTTTAAAATTCCCGCCAAAACGCGGGTACATACTTCCGGGATAAACTCTTTTGGAACGCATAACATCATTTCCAGAAGTCCCAATGGAACGCAAAAGACTTCCGGTTCTTGAAAACATATCGAACTATGGAAATATACAATATCAAATATCCACAATCGCGGTAATCCGCATATGTGTCCGTATTTACTACATAAGCCTCCTTTTAACTGAGCAGGCTAACACGTTCTTTCCGGCGCGGGTGAGAGTCGTACCACGGCTTCTCACTTCCGCGTCTCTGACACGCACGTTACTCCGGAGTGCGTGTCTATCTCCCCATGGTGACGTCCGTCACCATGGTTGCACGTAATACACTCCTAGCAGTTGCCGGAGTGCGCGGCTGATTACTCCATGGTGACCTCCGTCACCATGGTTGCATGTAAATACTCGTAGTTGCCGGATGTCCAGTTGTACTTCCAATCATCCGGCACTTTCTTTTAAACTATACATAGTTTCAAAACAGTACAAAACTTTTCGAGTGGACGGTAAAAAACGTCTCTTTTCTTTTGACAATACTGACAGGAATCGTATCAGTGAAAAAAAGGGGGGGGTAGCGGGTTTTTTCGGTCACAATGCCAATCCGCAACCCCTCCCACCTCACACAGCTGTCATAATAAAAGTGCAATACATAGAATAAAGTGCAAAAAGTGCAAAAAGTGCAATGTAGAGAGAGAAGCAGAGAATAAAAAACAATAAAAAATTGGACCAATATACCATAATATCAAATATCGGTACTCTTTACCTAGATAGGCGCCCATCGCGGTCATCGCAGGTACATCGCGGACACATAATTTGCCACCCGCGATGGCAGCGACGCGATCAATTATCGCGTCGCTGCCATCGCGGGTGGCAAATTATGTGTCCGCGATGTACCTGCGATGACCGCGATGGGCGCGATTGATCAATCATCGCGGTCATCACAATGTCGCTGCCATCGCGGCCGCACAATAATGTAGCCGCGATGACCGCGATGACCGCGATTTGTACCTGTGGAAAAAAGACAAGTAAAACAAAGGAAAAACAAAGCAAATGACATGGCATCCCTCAATTGTACAAGAGTGAAAAACACAAAAAAATATGCACATTCAACCTAACACTTATGGTGCGTACACACGGGTGCAATTTCACCACCTATTGCTGGAAATATGGCCGTTAAGTGACTATATTGCCAATGATTTGGAGTGAACTGCTGCTGCTGCTACCTCCGCCGTTCCACCGTTCGGGTCGGGTTGGCCCCCCCTCGCTGCGTCTCTGCCGTGCCCCCCCCCACAGTAGCAGTGAAAAGGAGACACTTTGCAATATGATTGCTGACAATATATTGCTAGCAATATATCGCTAGCAATCATATTGCACCGTGTGTACGCAGCAGTGATTTAACATTAAAACCGCGCACATATCACAGTGATTTAACATTAAAACCGCGCACATATCGGGGTGATTGCGGACACATGGCAGTCGGTTGCATCACGGGTAACCATGGCTGTCATGTGCCCGCACTCACCGCGATGTGTGTGCAAAAAACAACAAAATACAATAACAAACAGATAAATTTACATGGCATCCCTTAATTATAAGATGATGAAATAAGACACGACACTGCTTATTAATTCTTAATAATAACTTTTTATTTATATATTACATATATTATATATATTAACTTTTTTCAAGTTTTAATAACAGAATGGGGGGAAGGTCTTGGCGAAGGTCATTGAAAGTTTAGGAGAATAAACAAGGCAAATTGGAATGAGGCATACAAAAAATGGGGGTAAAAACACAAAAAGGCCCCCTGATGCAAACATGCACTGGGTACAGAAGAAAATGCAAATATGCAGAACAGTCAATGGTGAAGTCGTTAACCAAGTACGGACAGCTCAAAGTCCAGGAGTCCGATACTGCGACTGTCAGCAACCAAAATTATGGCCTACGAGCTAAAAAGTTCATCATGGAGCACATAACAAACAGAGTAGAACAAGGGCATAGCTGCATGGCACAATAATTTAAAACCAATTAAAACCAAATCGATAATTATTGAAATTCACGCTCTTCGCCTGGGAGGGGACTTTGTGTGCTCAACAGAGCACTTGAAATAGTCCCAGGCAAAGACGAAGGGTCTGTGACTGGTGGCAAAGGGGGCCTCGGCGCATACATAAAAGGGGGAGGAGGAGGCGGAGCATAACCCGACGCACTGTACGAAGGGTAGTGATAGGGGTACTGGGGCATTTGGGCCACTTGCCTTACGATCGTGGCAGATGGCTCTATCCTGCATTCAGCAGAGAGACTTTTCTCTGTTCCACGCATGATAGAGCTATATACCAACCTCTTACAATGCTGGCGCTGGTCTGTCTCCATGCTCCGCAGTTCTGCGGCAAGATTGTTGGCAAACATTTGGCAATCATCCAGGGGAATTTGGGATGCCTCCTGTGCCGACGTGCTACTATGCCCTTGGACATTACGAGCAGTGCTGGACAGCCGTCTTCTGGGACGCCTCCTCGGGATAGCAGGTGCAGTGCTCTCCGTCATTGGAGTACTGTCCCCCTCCGCAACTGCCGCAGACTCCTGCTCTGTCTCAGGGGGAACTTCCTAGATAGGGAAAAAAAGGGCAAATGTTAATAACATTACATTTCACAGTCACTTACATGCAAGACATTTTTCAGGAAATACTTACAACGTCCACACTCTCCACTACATCGGACGAAGAGGTGTCCTCCGCATCCGTTCCCCCTGTTCCACTCTGTTCTCTCTGCTCCAAGATAAACTTCATCCGCTCGTAGTACCATAATTTCGGCACGTACACGTCATCAGCATCGGCTCCGGATCTTTGAGACCTCCGTACTAGGTTGAACTCTTTCACCATGACTGTCCGCATATTTGTCATCTTCCTCTGTACCCAGGCGACGTCTGCATCAGGTACCCGGTGGAGTAATAGCCGCACCATTTTCTGATATGCCTCATTCCTCTTTGCCTTGTTGTAGTAGTCTGGGTGTTTCATCTCCCAGAGGCATCTATTCTCCTTATACAAATCAATGACCCTCGCCATGAAGCTGTGGGAGAGCTCCCGCTTCTGAGACATTGCTGGAAAAATAAAACACAAACAAAACCATCTATAAGTAATTGATGTCTATACGGTACTTGTGTGGTATCACAACTCACATGCCATCTGATGTGATGTGATACCATTTTCACCAAAAATCATTCACATTTCCCAGTGTACCACCCCCACTATCCACGTGCACCTGAAGCGTGGCGAGCGGGCGCTGATACCTTCACAGGTAAGCGCGTCCCTTCGCTGGCTTCACTGGTATCTGTGGTCGTATTGCAGTGAAGCCCGCGAAGGGACGCGCTTACCTGTGAAGGTATCCGCGTCCCCTCGCGGGGCTCGCTGCGCTCGCCACGCTTCGGGCTCGGTGGCTCGCTGCGCTCGCCACACTATTCTATTCTCAACTCCACGCCAACGTGGATAGTGGGGGTATGAAAAGGTCGGAGGACGCGTACCGCCGCCGCTCGCCATGCTTCGGGTCTGCGTGGATAGTGGGCGTGGTACACTGGGGAAAAAAGGCATTTAGGACACATTTACAAGTTAATTAGAAGCACAATTTACCTTATTTCGGGGCGTTCAATTGGCCACAGGCCAAATGTCAGCAGCAAAAGCTGGCGATTGACAGCAACTGCAATAACAAACCCCAAAAAAAACCCCATCAATAATCCAAATTCAATGACATAAAAATCCACAGCCACTATCCACGCAGACCCGAAGCGTGGCGAGCGCAGCGAGCCCCGCGAGGGGCGGCGGTACGCGTCCTCCGACCTTTTCATACCCCCACTATCCACGTCGGCGTGGAGTTGAGAATAGAATAGTGTGGCGAGCGCAGCGAGCCACCGAGCCCGAAGCGTGGCGAGCGCAGCGAGCCCCGCGAGGGGACGCGGATACCTTCACAGGTAAGCGCGTCCCTTCGCGGGCTTCACTGCAATACGACCACAGATACCAGTGAAGCCTGCGAAGGGACGCGCTTACCTGTGAAGGTATCCGCGTCCCCTCGCGGGGCTCGCTGCGCTCGCCACGCTTCGGGCTCGGTGGCTCGCTGCGCTCGCCACACTATTCTATTCTCAACTCCACGCCGACGTGGATAGTGGGGGTATGAAAAGGTCGGAGGACGCGTACAGCCGCCCATCGCGGGGCTCGCTGCGCTCGCCACGCTTCGGGTCCGCGTGGATAGTGGGCATGGTACACTGGGGAAAAAAGGCATTTAGGACACATTTACAAGTTAATTAGAAG
Source organism: Crinia signifera (assembly GCF_055691185.1). Lineage (NCBI taxonomy): Eukaryota > Metazoa > Chordata > Amphibia > Anura > Myobatrachidae > Crinia > Crinia signifera. The sequence goes on along the minus strand of NC_139220.1, from coordinate 336,250,062 downwards.
CACAATTTACCTTATTTCGGGGCGTTCAATTGGCCACATGCCAAATGTCAGCAGCAAAAGCTGGCGATTGACAGCAACTGCAATAACAAACCCCCAAAAAAACCCCATCAATAATCCAAATTCAATGACATAAAAATCCACAGCCACTATCCACGCGGACCCGAAGCGTGGCGAGCGCAGCGAGCCCCGCGAGGGGCGGCGGTACGCGTCCTCCGACCTTTTCATACCCCCACTATCCACGTCGGCGTGGAGTTGAGAATAGAATAGTGTGGCGAGCGCAGCGAGCCACCGAGCCCGAAGCTTGGCGAGTGCAGCGAGCCCCGCGAGGGGACGCGGATACCTTCACAGGTAAGCGCGTCCCTTCGCGGGCTTCACTGCAATACGACCACAGATACCAGTGAAGCCCGCGAAGGGACGCGCTTACCTGTGAAGGTATCCGCGTCCCCTCGCGGGGCTCGCTGCGCTCGCCACGCTTCGGGCTCGGTGGCTTTTATACTGTGAGAGGGGGTCAGTGTCAGACAAGGGGGATGTATCCTTTGGTGTTATTGACCAATAAACATGTGTCACTATGCAGACACAGGGGGTCGGCCTCAGACAGTGTCAGACAAGGGGGATGTATCCTTTGGTGTTATTGACCAATAAAGATGTGTCACTATGCAGACACAGGGGGTCGGCCTCAGACCCTTTGTAATTGACCTATAAAGATGTGTCACTATGCAGACACAGGGGGTTGATGTCAGACAGGGTCATGTAGTGTGTTGTGTACAGTATTTAGTGTAAACATCAGTAAGGAGACTGTGTTTATGAAACTAGGCAGACTAAGGGCCATTCCAACCTATTGCAGATGTTACTATGCAGATGTAGGCCCATTCCAGCCTATTACAGATGTGAGTGTGAGCGGGAAATCGCTAAATCGCGGGCATCGCGGGCATCTTGGGCACCCAAATAACACCCGCGATGGCTCAATCAGCGCGATTTCACATGGGTCCGATGAAAAATGTCCGGAATCAATGCCATCGCGGCCATCGCGGCCATCGCGGGCATCTTGTACACCCAAATAACACCCGCGATGCCTCAATCACCGCGATTTGACATGGGGACGATGAAAAAGTTGAGGCAATCACCGCGATGCTCGTGATTTTCGGCACGTCATTCGCGATGAGCATCGTGGGCGCCCATCTAGGTAAAGAGTACCCAAATATCTCTAAAAAATCTATAAAATTAGCAGCAAAAAATGATCTTTCTCATAGGAATGGTGCCAATTCATAATTATCATTAAGGCCATTCAGTACCAGAGTGCCCAATTGATGTATCCAGTACATTTCACGCCTTGATAATAAATTTTCCCTGTCCCCCCCTCTGGGGCCAAGGGTGACGTGTTCTAATACTTTAAATTTAAAATCATCTGTACTGCTATTATGGTATCTTTTAAAATGTCTAGGGATGGTGTGACTTTCAACCTTATTTCGTATTCCTCTGATGTGTTCCTGCATTCTAATTTTCAAATTTCGTTTAGTCTTACCTACATACTTGAGGCCACAACTGCACTCAAGCATGTAGACCACCCAACAAGTATTGCAATTGACCAGACTTTTTAATTTATAAGATAGTGTACCACTAGAATTTTTAAAAGTTTTTCCATCTGGATGTGCAAATTGACAAATATTGCACTTATTACATCTATAGAACCCTGTCGCTTGAGCCCAGGGGTTGGTGGCTACGGCCTTTCTTTTCGTCAACAGGCTTGGTGCCAGATTATCTTTGAGATTTTTACCACTTTTAATGATCAAGAGCAAAGTGTTAGAAGAATCCTAACCAAACATTGGGATATCCTGCATACAGACCCAGTTCTGACAAAAATCCTTCCACCCAGACCAGACATTGTTTTTAAGAAAGCTAGAAATCTCAAAGATAATCTGGCACCAAACCCGCTACCCCCCCCCCTTTTTTTTCACTGATACGATTCCTGTCAGTATTGTCAAAAGAAAAGAGACGTTTTTTACCGTCCACTCGAAAAGTTTTGTACTGTTTTGAAACTATGTATAGTTTAAAAGAAAGTGCCGGATGATTGGAAGTACAACTGGACATCCGGCAACTACGAGTATTTACATGCAACCATGGTGACGGAGGTCACCATGGAGTAATCAGCCGCGCACTCCGGCAACTGCTAGGAGTGTATTACGTGCAACCATGGTGACGGACGTCACCATGGGGAGATAGACGCGCACTCCGGAGTAACGTGCGTGTCAGAGACGCGGAAGTGAGAAGCTGTGGTACGACTCTCACCCGCGCCGGAAAGAACGTGTTAGCCTGCTCAGTTAAAAGGAGGCTTATGTAGTAAATACGGACACATATGCGGATTACCCCGATTGTGGATATTTGATATTGTATATTTCCATAGTTCGATATGTTTTCAAGAACCGGAAGTCTTTTGCGTTCCATTGGGACTTCCGGAAATGATGTTATGCGTTCCAAAAGAGTTTATCCCGGAAGTATGTACCCGCGTTTTGGCGGGAATTTTAAACAGGAAATGGGTTGAACACAACCTATTTAAACAGGGTTATGGAGTGAAGCAGTCACACTCCTGAGGAAGTCCAGCCAGAAGGGCAAGGACGAAACGCGTCGAGGTGACTGGTTCTGTTATATTGGTGATGGACTGACTTCATCATATCAGATAAGCTGAAAAGAATTTTTTTATTGTACGGAGATTTTATTGTTTTGTGTTGGGAATAAAAATGGTGTAAAACTTTATTACACTATTGTCTCCGTTTCTGTTTGCTCTTATCTCCCATACATGTGCATTTGAGAAAAAGGGTCCCAGTATTAAGCAGAGATCTATCCTGGCTAACAGTGGATACTCATATCTGAGTTGTGCGAAAAAAACAGTGGTGGATTACCACCATTAACGGTACTCCTTAAATTATTGGGGTGCTGTCAGTCTCCCTCTATGTGGTGGAGGGAAGAGTACGAACATTGACGTATTGCACTAGGAGGCGCACATCTCACTTCTTGTTTTCCAGATTACGTTTTGAAAAGGGTTTTTAAGAACAGAAACCCACTGGAGGAGTGCTGCCACCCTGAAACGGAGGGAGAGTGCATAAGAAGTACAGATTTGATTCTGGACTTTAAGGACTCAGTGACATTTATCGAAGGAGGACTTAGTTTTGTTTGCGCTAATAATACCACTTTTTTCGTTTTATATATATATATATATATATATATATATATATATATATATATATATATATATATATGCCGGGTATCACACACAGGTATATATATGCCGGGTATCACACACAGGTATATGTATGCCGGGTATAAACACACAGGTATACAGTATATATATATATATATATATATATGCCGGGTATCACACACAGGTATATATATGCCGGGTATCACAAACAGGTATATATATGCCGGGTATAAACACACAGGTATACAGTATATATATATATATATATATATATATGCCGGGTATCACACACAGGTATATATATGCCGGGTATCACACACAGGTATATATATGCCGGGTATCACACACAGGTATATATATGCCGGGTATCACACACAGGTATATATATGCCGGGTATCACACACAGGTATATATATGCCGGGTATAAACACACAGGTATACAGTATATATATATATATATATATATATATATATATATGCCGGGTATCACACACAGGTATATATATGCCGGGTATCACACACAGGTATATATATGGCTGGTCTGCACTCTGAGCTGTGTTTTGCATTTCCTTCTTGTTTGCACGTGTGCACGTGACCTCACTTCGGACGGGATGCACTAACCGTTTCCATAGCGCTGGCAGCCCCTTTTCAGTGCCGTTGCGCTGTTCGCATATTCTGTATTCTTGCCCTCAGGAAGCTTCTTGGCTGCACTTCCGCATTTCTGTACTTTACGTCGTGGCCACGGCTCCCCATTGGCCTGCATTGTCTTCCCGCCTATTCGCATGCTCTAACATCCGCGCCGTATGAAACCAGGCTGCAGGTTATCGCCACCGCAAAGCTTGCGATTAGCTAGCTGAGGTGTGTGTGGAAGAAGGCAGTAGGGGGTTTTACAGTGCAGGGAGGTTTGATGCGCTATTATGATGAGGAGCGAAGTATTTGGGAGGTGTGCGGCACTTTGTTGTGTCTCCGCACAGGGAGGCTGAGATGTGCACATGACCGCTCAGCACACAGCGGGCACATGCGCAGTAGAAAAAAAAAGATGGAGATCACAGAGGGGGTGCGATATCCCATAGTGAATGCGGTAAAGAAATAATTTGAGCATATGGAGAAAGCGCTAACTATAACAGCGCGGTATTGATGCGTAAAAGAAGCGGAAACCTTTAGAACCCGGCGTGAATGTAAGTGCATCTCCCCCTTCCTCTTATGTATTTGCATAGATCCTGCTTGTCCTTGTGATTGCTGCAGGCTGAAGCCTTCATACATTAGGGTGACTTGTCTGAAGTACAGGTCGGACCCAGTTTCCCCGGCAGTTCCCCTGGGGGCTTGAATACCACTAGGTACTTGATGTGCCTCACTCACACACATAATATAGGCATGCTGCATATCATTGTAATCAGCAGAAGCTGCTGGTGCCCATAGGCATTTGCCTAGTTTGCCTATGGCTAGGGCCGGCTCTGGTCATGTATGTGGTACGCTGTGGATTGTCATGTATGTGGTACGCTGTGGACTGTCATGTATGTGGTACGCTGTGGACTGTCATGTATGTGGTACGCTCTGGACTATTAGGTGACCTTTAAGGTGCCCATACACTATGCAATTTTGTCAGATTTCACCCGATTTTGGTACTTTGGGACGAGAAATCAGGTGAATTCAGAAGTGTGTGACATCCGATCAGATCCGATGTGCGGTCCCGTGTGCATCGGACCGGATCAGGGCATCAGATGGGCTACAAATAAGAATCTGTTGGAATCTGATACATCATGGGCACATCGCGGCCGCTTTTGAGCCCATGATGTATCGGATACGATATACTGTATCTATGTGGGAACATGGGAACCCTCCTCCCACCCTCCCCGGGCACATGACCAGAAGCACTGCAGCGTCCTGTCCGGAAGAAGGACCAGAAGCACCGCAGCGTCCTACAGTACACAGCGCACTCTGGGGCAGATTTATTAAGCTCGGTGAAGTGATAAAGTGTCTGGTTTTTATCACCGGCCAATCAGCTTCTAACTGTGAAGTTACAGGCTTGGTTTGAAAAATGACAGATAGGAGCTGATTGGCCGGTGATAAAAACCAGACACTTTATCACTTCACCGAGGGGGTGGAAGGCAGCTAGACATACATACCTCGCAACCTGTCGACGGAAAGTCATGTTGACTGTTTTACCTGCACATTCTATATGTCGGTATTTTGTCCTTGTCGGGATTTTGACCTTGTTGGGATTTTGTCCTTGCCGGAATTATGACCCATTCGGGATTTTGACCGTCGGGATTTCATACCGAATCCACTTACATTACACATGTGTACATGTACCTGTGTCCACCTGCCCTCAGAAACACTCTAACATATCACTATAACAACCACAGACAACTTCTAACTATTCAGAAACTTTTATTTAGAAAATTAACAATAATTATAAAAAAAAAAAATCTGGCTGTGCAGGCGACCCAGCAGCATGCCAACCGTCAGCAATGCCACCTGCAGTTCTGCCACAATGTGGGCCAAGGCCTCCTGGTGCTGTTGAATTTCTGTTGGGAAGGGGAAAAAAAGTTATGTTATTTTATAAGTGTAAAACAAAATCTTTTTCACTTTTTAATGATAAATAAGCCGTCAGTGTAATGTGAAGGCCACACACATTTTAAAAGAGCACTGAAGATGGACCTGTTGTGAAGATGTTACATACTACTATGATGTTGACACACACAAACATCTGACATGACTTCAAATAATTGCCCTTTGCCTTCTTTGCTGAATGTAAGCAGCATCACATTTGGGAGGTTTGTGCTGGGGAAAACAGGTCAAACCTCTGAACTAAGCTATGCAGTGTAAGGATCATAATATTGATGCTTTACAGGTTTATCCTTGTCAAACTGTAGGACACTGGTGTCAAACTGGGCCTCCAGCTGTTGTGGAAATGCACGCCCCCAGCATGGGCTGCAACAGTATTAACAAACCAATATCTAAATGAATGTGGCCGGTCATGCTGGGAAGTGTAGTTCCACAACAGCTGGAGGACCATGAGTTTAACACCACTGCTCTAGGATCTTGCAATGGATGTAAGGTGTGTCAATCACTGAAGGGGTGATGCATGGCCACACTCCAAACCTACACCAAGGGACCCATTGTTCCTGGAGGAAGACACCCCACAGGTCATGGTGGGACTGGAGTGTTGTGGAGGGCAGTGGTGTAACTATAAATTTGGCTCCCCCAAGCCAAAACGGTTTCAGCCCCCTCCCTCCTAGCTCCCTGTGTGTGGACTAGGAGCAATGGTAAGGAGGAGGGGGGGGGAATTGCAGGGGGAGCGGGAATACAAGGCTCGAGGCCAGAAGCAGTAATACTGGCCTGGCAGCAGGACCTGTGGCGGCATGATTTAGGGCCGGGTTCAGGAGCCGGGCAGACCTCATCTGTGCGCCCGGCCAGGGCTCCAGCGGCAACCGAGCTGCCTGCATCTCATGTGAGCACACGGCAGGGGGACTCCACTTACTGGCAGCAAAATCAGAAGCTGGAGCACCCCATGTGGGGGCCAGTGTGGGTGGTTGGGAGGGAGGTAGGCGGGCTCCAGTGTCCGGCTACTGAAGTACACGTCTCCTGGCTCCAGCACACTCGCAGCTGCCGCACTTCCTGCGTGCCCCCGCAGACCCCGCATACTAAGGTATGATTGACAAAGTAGTGAGTGATAAAATTCTTTTTTTATTTACACAACATGAATGTATTGTAAACATACAGACATAAGGGATCTCTGGGGTGGTGGGTGATGGGGTGAGGGGTGGAGGAAGAAGGGGAATAATGTCCAGCCCAGCGGGTACAATACTGGGTCCGGGGGGATGGTGGAGCTCACACCGTGTCACCTCCTGTGGTGACTGTGGTGTGAAAGTCCTGATGATTGTGCAGTCTGAGAGATGGAGAGCTCATTGCTCCGGCTGGTGGTGGGTGATGAAGTCAAATACTGGGTCACGGAAAGTGTACAGGTGTCGCTCAGAGCCAGCCCCTCCTGCGGTCCCAGCGGTGCACTTGTCACTTACCTGATACCCTGCAGGCTTCTCCTGTCCGACCGTCCCACGTCGCTCTGTGGCTTGTACTTCTGCTGGTGTCTTTAATGGGTGCATAGGAGTTTGGAGGATAAGAGACTACAAACAGGCTTTTTCCTAGGTAACAGTGCACCTGTGATCCTGCTGGGTCAAAGACAATCCTAACACAGTAAGATCTCATCAGCAGATATACAAGGTACCCCACAGACAGTGTCTGGGAGTACTAACACAGTCAGAGCGCTGGTCAATTTGATTTAGTACCTGTAGCAACCGAGTTTGGACACACTCGACCTAGCTGCCGACAGACAGGCTGAGCGCCCAATTCCAATCTCCTTGAAACAACCAACTTGGCTATATATATATATATATATATATATATATATATATATATATATATATATATAGCGGGTAAAGGTGCGGCACTCACGGCTCTTGCACAGAAGCACGAGTAGACCAAATATGGATCAACGTTTCAAAATGTATTAATTTTTTCGTCAGGATAATAAAACAATACAAACACCAACCTTAAATAGAGAAGCATCCCACGTGCAGCTCTGGACAGAGTGGCTGGGACGCACACCAGCCCCCGTCCAGGTGACGGCTGACGTCATTACGGAATAATGCGCCAGACGTCACAATCACCATGGTTACATATAAACATTAAAAGCATCAGACAAAAGTCATAGCAACGGAATCAATGCATATGGTATAGCAGAAAAATCATTAACCAATACAATGCAAAAATACAAAAAAATGAAAGAACGTAATGTATTCAAATCTATGAAAATCATTTACGAAACACACCGAGTGGAAAATGCTCATTGAGCCCGCGTGGGGCTATGCTGTCCAGCTGATGGATCCACCACGTCTCCTTACGGAGTAATGCCCGAGCCCGATCGCCACCCCGTTTGTTAGGCGGGATACAATCAATAGCCCGGTATTTTAAACTGGACAATGGGTGTTTCTTATTGGCAAAGTGCCTGGCGACAGGTTGGTCGCTCTTGCCGGTATCAATGGCGTTGCGGATGGAGCATCTATGCATAGAAATGCGTTCCTTCATTTTTCTCTCTGTTTTGCCTACATAATACAAGCTACATGGGCAAACGATCAAATACACAATAAAAGAAGAATTACAGGTGAAATGATAATCAATGTTGTAGACTTTGCCAGAATAGGGATGGTTAAAGGTGCTGCCAGTAACTAAAAACTGACATGTAACACAGGTACAACGAAAATTGCCAACACGGGGCGTACCTAACCACATTTTTTCTGACACATCATGTTGAAATTTGACGTCAGTTTTAACTAGCAACTGTTTGAGGCTCTGTCCTTTCGTGAAACAGGGCATAACACGGTGTTCACTAAAGGGTAAGTTCTTGTCACTCTCTAGTACAGGCCAATTATCACGGACCGTGGAGACAATAGCATTGGAGGCAACATTGTAACAGGTCACCATGGGTATGACATTGTGCAATTTTTCTTGTGGGACCTTCCTTTGGAACAATGAGTCCCTGTCAAGCAACAACACCCTCTCTTCACAGGCCAACAATTCGCGGAAGTTATAGCCGCGCTGACACAATTTAGAAATGAACTCATCTAATTGCTTTTCACAAACAGAGAGATTGCTATTAATGCGTCGATACCTGAGCATCTGTGAATAAGGCAGGCTCTTAATAAGTTTAATGGGATGACAACTTTGGGCTTGTAAGATCGTATTGCGATCGGTCTTTTTTATATACACACTGGTCACCAATGTGTCATAAAGTCGACCAATGTCGACGTCCAAAAAATGTGCTGAAGAGGCATTAATCTCAAAAGTAAATTTGACAGGGGAGTCAGAAGAATTATGCAAATCAAGAAGGGCCTGGAGATTTAAAGGGTCACCACGCCATAAAACAAACAAATCGTCAATGAATCTTTTAAATAAAATTCAGCTTTCAGTAAATAAAGATTTAGAGAAAAAAACATCGAATTCAACAGAAAACATGAAAATGTTCGCATAGAAAGGGGCGACTGATGAGCCCATAGAGCAACCCTGTAACTGCAAATAATATTGGTTATTATACAGAAAGAAATTGTTACGTAACAAAAAATCCATGCAGGATGTAATAAATTCAATTTTAGGTGGAGAAAAGTCACTCTCTGACTCCAAAAACTTCTTTAACGCAGACAATCCCAAAGAGTGGGGAATGATGGTATATAAGTTAATAACGTCAATGGTTACCAGATGGCAGGCAGTGGAGGTCTGTAAGTGGGGCTGTAGGGAGAGCAAGAAGTCAGTCGTATCCAGAAGGAAGGAAGGTTGCCTTTTGATAAGAGGTTGAAGGAGATCGTCAATAAATGTCGCCAAAGGTTGTAAAAAAGAGTCATGTCCAGCAACAATCGGGCGTCCAGGTGGAGGGTCAATACCCTTGTGGACCTTCGGGAGCGTGTAGAACAGGGGTCTTCAACCCATGGCCCGCGGGCCACGAGTGGCCCGCGGAGCTGATCTCAGTGGCCCCCTGCCCGCCAGCCCGCCATGCACAGGATTTTTTTTTTTTTTGCGTAATTGAGTCCCCGGGTGCCACCTACCCGATTTCCATTGGCTGCAGGCAGGGCAGAGGAGTGGATCCAGCGCGACTGAGGGAGGAGGAGGCACGTCTGTCACGAGCTGAGGAGTTGGGACCCGGCGAAGCTGCGGGAGGAGGAGACGCAGCTGGCAGGAGCAGGGGACCCGGTGCTGGAACTGCAGGAGGAGGAGGCACAGCTGGCGGAGGGGACCCGGCGAAACTGCAGGAGGAGGCATGGATGGTGGAAGCAGGTGACCCGGCAAAGCTGCAGGATGAGGAGGTACAGCTGGCGGGAGCAGGGGACCTGGCAATGCTGCAGGCATTACTGGGGGCATTGTGTGTGGGGCATTGCTGGGGGCATTGTGTGTGAGGGGCACTGCTGGGGCATTGTGTGTGAGGGGCACTGCTGGGGCATTGTGTGTGAGGGGCACTGCTGGGGCATTGTGTGTGAGGGGCACTGCTGGGGCATTGTGTGTGAGGGGCACTGCTGGGGCATTAGGTGAGGGGCACTGCTGGGGCATCATATGTATAAGCAGGAGTACTGCTGGCATTATGGTCTGTGGCATAATGGGCATCAGTGTGGGGCATAATGTGCAATGGGCATAATTTTTGTGTGGATTAATGTGTAATGGGCATCACGGGGTGCGGCATAATGTGTAATGTGTATTATGGATAAACAGTGTAACGGTGTATATTGATTTAAGTAGCCTTTCATTGTTTGGGTTCGATCTGTGAGGCGTACTAGGTCACTGTGTGGGCCTTCATGTTTATATGTCACTGTGCAGCCTTCAGTCAACTTAAGCGTGTGAGGACAACGACCATTCCTGCGGTAACCAATGTCTGGTCATGCAGGTTGCAAAAGAGGTGTCAGGTAATTGTTTTCCTGCTAGTTCACACTCGTTATAATTAGGCCACACCCCTTTTTTGGGAGCGCGCCTACGGCGCGTGCAATTTATTCAATATCATATTATATATGGGGGGGGGGGGCCACAAATTTTACTGTTTGCACTGCAACCCAAATTGGCTGCTGATAACTATTTCGGTATATGTGTGTGTGTGGGGGGGGGGTTATGTGCTGAGTAAGGGCGGCTGTGCCAACTATCTATGAAGGACTGTGCTGTCGTTATAGGGGAGCTGTGATTCTATGAGGCTGTCCGAAATACCGCAGTAGAGTAAAGTGGCCCTCGGGCTTCACTGGATTTTTTTAGGTGGCCCACGCTGTCTTAAAGGTTGAAGACCCCTGGTGTAGAATAAAGGCACTTTAGGTGAAACAGGTAATAGAATTTGTTTAATAGACTCGGTAATGATGGAGTGTTGAACTCCCAATGTCAAAATGTCACTCAAACCATCTCTACACGACTGCATCGGGTTGCTGGATAATAATTTATAAGTAGTTGAGTCAGATAAATGTCGGTGTACCTCACGATCATAGTCTTTAATATCTTGCAGGACCACTGCGCCGCCCTTATCAGCGGCACGTATTACAAGGGAGTTGTCGGACATTAACTGTTTTAAAGCATAACGTTCGTCACAGGTTAGATTAGGATGTACTCTTGGTAATGATTTCACTTTATTATCAACCTGATGTTCAAGAACTTGTGAGAAAGTTTTTATCGAGGCGTTGGCAGAATATGGTTCAAAAGAAGAAGGGGGACAGAACTTCTTGATAGCAGAAGGTATTGGAAGTATCTCAGGATCGGGGGATGGTATCGAGGGATGTTGGTGGAAGTATTCTTTAAGCTTTATTTTGCGTAGGAGCTCATGATGTTCAATTCTTCATTGTAGGTCATTAAATGGTACTGTTGGAACAAATGACAACCCGCGGGAAAAAAGACGTTCTTCGCTAGTTGAGAGTTCGTAAGATGATAAATTAAATATCAGGGTCTCTCATGGGAGGGCGACCAACCCTTCTTCTGCCTCTTATACTGCTGTCCTCTCCGGGTGTAACGTCTTTGCCTCTGCCGACACGTCCTCGTCTCTGCCGGGGGTTGGTCCCTAAAGGGACTTGAGATTCATGGTATCTCTCAGTTTCACTGTTTGAACTTTGCTGTTCCTGAGAGGATTCGGTGTCAAATTGGCTGGTAATATTCCTGCCGCGTTGTTTGCGACGGAAAAATTGACGTTTTAGGGCATCGGAGGGATTGCCAGAGAGCCACCGATACACAGTGTGCCTCTCATAGTCTCCCTGGACCTTGTTCATTTTTTCTTTTTTAAAAAGAATCAGTTCTTTTTTATATGCAGCAATCTGTGTCTTCAGGCGATCCAACCATTTGGTGTCCAAATCGATGGATAGGGTTGCTAAGTGTGTTCTCGAATTTAGAGATCTTCTCCTTGACAATTTTAAGTTCCTTGGAGGACTGCTCAATGACCAGGACCATGAGGTCCAGAGAGCAGCGATTAAGGATGCCAACCCATTTCTTACAGAATGCCGGGTCGAATCGACCGATGGTGGGGCAGTTCCGTACACGGAATCCCCTTGGGATCATTTTACTTTTAAAGTAATCGCTTAAAGAAATCGCATGTAGGTGGTAATCAACCTCTTTTTTCTTTAAGCGTAACAAATCGCGGTATACAATATCCGCTGATGATGATTCAGCCATATCTGCAAGCCCTTGTTCCAACACGATAGCATTCACCTCAAGATCTGAAAAGGTGTATGTGGTCTCCTTAGGGAAATCAAATAAACCGGGTAATTCTTCCTCAGTCATGATGCAGATAGCGGTTGTAGACAAATTGTCAGATCCCAATTACCTAAGGCAGGCAATACGGGATGATGGGGTAAAAACAAGTCCAAATACTGGAACTCACAGGTGTTCTGCTGTGAGATGACAAATTCTCTCAAAGAGTAATGGGTGCCAAAAGGACAGATAGGAAGCACTAGGCATGTGCAACCAACAATTGTAGACAATGAGGGTCCGGCACTCCCAAAGATAATAACAAACTGTCTGTGGGGTACCTTGTATATCTGCTGATGAGATCTTATGCGTGGATGGTACTAAGGTATGATTGACAAAGTAGTGAGTGATAAAATTCTTTTTTTATTTACACAACATGAATGTATTGTAAACATACAGACATGAGGGATCTCTGGGGTGGTGGGTGATGGGGTGAGGGGTGGAGGAAGAAGGGGAATAATGTCCAGCCCAGCGGGTACAATACTGGGTCCGGGGGGATGGTGGAGCTCACACCGTGCCACCTCCTGTGGTGACTGTGGTGTGAAAGTCCTGATGATTGTGCAGTCTGAGAGATGGAGAGCTCACTGCTCCGGCTGGTGGTGGGTGATGAAGTCAAATACTGGGTCACGGAAAGTGTACAGGTGTCGCTCAGAGCCAGCCCCTCCTGCGGTCCCAGCGGTGCACTTGTCACTTACCTGATACCCTGCAGGCTTCTCCTGTCTGACTGTCCCACGTCGCTCTGGGGCTTGTACTTCTGCTGGTGTCTTTAATGGGTGCATAGGAGTTTGGAGGATAAGAGACTACAAACAGGCTTTTTCCTAGGTAACAGTGCACCTGTGATCCTGCTGGGTCAAAGACAATCCTAACACAGTAAGATCTCATCAGCAGATATACAAGGTACCCCACAGACAGTGTCTGGGAGTACTAACACAGTCAGAGCGCTGGTCAATTTGATTTAGTACCTGTAGCAACCGAGTTTGGACACACTCGACCTAGCTGCCGACAGACAGGCTGAGCGCCCAATTCCAATCTCCTTGAAACAACCAACTTGGCTATATATATATATATATATATATATATATATATATATATATATATATACCACTCCATTTGGACTTGGAGTGGTGTTTATTTCATTTATGGCACCGGGGGCAAGTTGAGGATATCTTCACCAGAGTGCCGGCAGTTCTTGGACTGTATATATATATATATATATATATAGTCTCCCGGAGGCGGCACTCGTACAAAAAACAACACCAGACTGTGGGTTTATTTTAGACCGACGTTTCAAGGCCGTCTGGCCTTTTTATCAAGGTGCAACAAAAAGAGAGATACAGACATATACATATACACAACTTAAATACCTGTGGATCTTGTTCACGTCTCCCGCCGCATCCCAGCCGGGCGTCTAACAGTGACGTCACCGACGTCACGTTGCGTCAGGGGCGTGAAAAATCACCTGTGTCACAAAGTGAAAACAACAACCAATGAAAAACACGTAAAGAGTAACCATGGTGATACATATAAACAAAAATAAAGATAAAAAGACGGCACAATACAAGACAGATAATTTAGCTTAAAAAAGCATCATGAGACGATGGATAGCCGGAACTCTTTTTGTGAAAAACTGAAAGGCGGCATACAAAGAAACAGGCACATCATCACAATAAGCAACCTGGAAGAGATGCATTACATATAGCATGATAAACCTAAATACTCGTTAAGTCCCCTAGGGGCAAGGGTGTCCAATCGGTCAATCCACCTACACTCAGCACGGAGCAATAGTGATGACCGATCCCCACCTCGTTTTAACGGGGGAATGTGATCTATAATCCGGTATCGTAATGTAGTGATGGGATGTCGGGCCTGCGCGAAGTGACGCGCAACAGGCTGTTCACTACTGCCAGAGATGAGAGCAGCTTTATTGGCAGACCTGTGGGCTGCTGCCCTTTCTTTGAAGGCGCAGTCTGTCTTGCCCACATAGTGTCTGCCACAGGGACACGAAATGAGATATATGACATATTTCGTCGAACATGTCACCCGATGTCTGATGGCAAACTTTTTGCCGGAAAACGGATGATGGAAAAATTCGCCAGCCACCATGAAATTACAGGTGGTACAGCCACAGCATTTAAAACAACCCAGTTTGGGTTTGCCCAAAAAGGTTGATCTAATGGGCGGGAAGTTGACATCATTTTTAACCAAGAGGTCTCGCAGATTGCGGCCCCTGGTATACGCACACATAATAGATTTGTTATTTAATGATGACAGTGCGGGGTCGGTTTTTACAATAGGCCAATGTGATTTGGCGCTGTGACTGATGGCTGAGCTCTTTTGATGATAAGCATTGACCCAAATCAACTTGTCTTTGCTTTTGTCAAGTTTAGGGGGTGCTGTCAAGGAATGGTCAGGTCTGGGTAGCGCCAAGACTTTGGCTTTGATGTTATCTAATTCCAATTGGTCATATCCACGATCAATGAATTTACAAATCATAGAATCAAGGGCTGGTTCTAAATCCTCTGGCTCACTAGTGATTCTGTATGCACAAAGCATTTGTGAATAAGGAAGACCTTTTTTAAGCGGAGCAGGATGGTTGCTGCTGGCCAGCAACATATTGTTGCGGTCAGTGCTTTTGGAATATAGAGAAGTTGAAAAATGACCATTGACGATTTTAATATCTACGTCCAAATATTGAACGTGTGATGGATGGATATTAAATGTAAATTTCACTGGGGAATCCGTGAGATTATGGCTGTTGATGAGATCAGAAAGGGTCTGTGATCCTCCTGACCAACAGATCAGGAGGTCATCAATATATCTGGTGTACAGGATTAAAGCACCCCTGGTTAATGGATTAGACAAGAACAGCTGTTTTTCAATGGTGAACATAAATGCATTGGCTAGCGAAGGGGCCACGGAGGACCCCATCGCACAGCCACGTAACTGTAAATAATATTTGTTATTAAACAAAAAATAATTGCGTTTCAACGTTAAATTCAAAAGCTGCAAAAAAATGATGTCAACTTCCCGCCCATTAGATCAACCTTTTTGGGCAAACCCAAACTGGGTTGTTTTAAATGCTGTGGCTGTACCACCTGTAATTTCATGGTGGCTGGCGAATTTTTCCATCATCCGTTTTCCGGCAAAAAGTTTGCCATCAGACATCGGGTGACATGTTCGACGAAATATGTCATATATCTCATTTCGTGTCCCTGTGGCAGACACTATGTGGGCAAGACAGACTGCGCCTTCAAAGAAAGGGCAGCAGCCCACAGGTCTGCCATTAAAGCTGCTCTCATCTCCGGCAGTAGTGAACAGCCTGTTGCGAGTCACTTCACGCAGGCCCGACATCCCATCACTACATTATGATACCGGATTATAGATCACATTCCCCCGTTAAAACGAGGTGGGGATCGGTCATCACTATTGCTCCGTGCTGAGTGTAGGTGGATTGACCGATTGGACACCCTCGCCCCTAGGGGACTTAACGAGTATTTAGGTTTATCATGCTATATGTAATGCATCTCTTCCAGGTTGCTTATTGTGATGATGTGCCTGTTTCTTTGTATGCCGCCTTTCAGTTTTTCACAAAAAGAGTTCCGGCTATCCATCGTTTCATGATGCTTTTTTAAGCTAAATTATGCTGGCGTTATCTGTCTTGTATTGTGCCGTCTTTTTATCTTTATTTTTGTTTATATGTATCACCATGGTTACTCTTTACGTGTTTTTCATTGGTTGTTGTTTTCACTTTGTGACACAGGTGATTCTTCACGCCCCTGACGCAACGTGACGTCGGTGACGTCACTGTTAGACGCCCGGCTGGGATGCGGCGGGAGACGTGAACAAGATCCACAGGTATTTAAGTTGTGTATATGTATATGTCTGTATCTCTCTTTTTGTTGCACCTTGATAAAAAGGCCAGACGGCCTTGAAACGTCGGTCTAAAAGAAACCCACAGTCTGGTGTTGTTTTTTGTACGAGTGCCGCCTCCGGGAGACTATACACAGCAGATTCACATCTGCTTTGGGAAGGCACCGTTGTCTGCTGACTATTCGTCATATCGGTATCTCCGCCAAAGCCCACGGGAGTGCCTCCTCCAGATATACTATATATATATATATATATATATATATATATATATATATATGCCTGGTATCACACACAGGTATATATATGCCGAGTATCACACACAGGTATATATATGCCGGGTATCACACACAGGTATATATATGCCGGGTATCACACACAGGTATATATATGCCGGGTATCACACACAGGTATATATATGCCGGGTATAAACACACAGGTATACAGTATATATATATATATATATATATATATATATATATGCTGGGTATCACACATAGGTATGTATATATATGCCCGATGTCTGATGGCAAACTTTTTGCCGGAAAACGGATGATGGAAAAATTCGCCAGCCACCATGAAATTACAGGTGGTACAACCACAGCATTTAAAACAACCCAGTTTGGGTTTGCCCAAAAAGGTTGATCTAATGGGCGGGAAGTTGACATCATTTTTAACCAAGAGGTCTCGCAGATTGCGGCCCCTGGTATACGCACACATAATAGATTTGTTATTTAATGATGACAGTGCGGGGTCGGTTTTTACAATAGGCCAATGTGATTTGGCGCTGTGACTGATGGCTGAGCTCTTTTGATGATAAGCATTGACCCAAATCAACTTGTCTTTGCTTTTGTCAAGTTTAGGGGGTGCTGTCAAGGAATGGTCAGGTCTGGGTAGCGCCAAGACTTTGGCTTTGATGTTATCTAATTCCAATTGGTCATATCCACGATCAATGAATTTACAAATCATAGAATCAAGGGCTGGTTCTAAATCCTCTGGCTCACTAGTGATTCTGTATGCACGAAGCATTTGTGAATAAGGAAGACCTTTTTTAAGCGGAGCAGGATGGTTGCTGCTGGCCAGCAACATATTGTTGCGGTCAGTGCTTTTGGAATATAGAGAAGTTGAAAAATGACCATTGACGATTTTAATATCTACGTCCAAATATTGAACGTGTGATGGATGGATATTAAATGTAAATTTCACTGGGGAATCCGTGAGATTATGGCTGTTGATGAGATCAGAAAGGGTCTGTGATCCTCCTGACCAACAGATCAGGAGGTCATCAATATATCTGGTGTACAGGATTAAAGCACCCCTGGTTAATGGATTAGACAAGAACAGCTGTTTTTCAATGGTGAACATAAATGCATTGGCTAGCGAAGGGGCCACGGAGGACCCCATCGCACAGCCACGTAACTGTAAATAATATTTGTTATTAAACAAAAAATAATTGCGTTTCAACGTTAAATTCAAAAGCTGCAAAAAAATGATGTCAACTTCCCGCCCATTAGATCAACCTTTTTGGGCAAACCCAAACTGGGTTGTTTTAAATGCTGTGGCTGTACCACCTGTAATTTCATGGTGGCTGGCGAATTTTTCCATCATCCGTTTTCCGGCAAAAAGTTTGCCATCAGACATCGGGTGACATGTTCGACGAAATATGTCATATATCTCATTTCGTGTCCCTGTGGCAGACACTATGTGGGCAAGACAGACTGCGCCTTCAAAGAAAGGGCAGCAGCCCACAGGTCTGCCATTAAAGCTGCTCTCATCTCCGGCAGTAGTGAACAGCCTGTTGCGCGTCACTTCACGCAGGCCCGACATCCCATCACTACATTACGATACCGGATTATAGATCACATTCCCCCGTTAAAACGAGGTGGGGATCGGTCATCACTATTGCTCCGTGCTGAGTGTAGGTGGATTGACCGATTGGACACCCTCGCCCCTAGGGGACTTAACGAGTATTTAGGTTTATCATGCTATATGTAATGCATCTCTTCCAGGTTGCTTATTGTGATGATGTGCCTGTTTCTTTGTATGCCGCCTTTCAGTTTTTCACAAAAAGAGTTCCGGCTATCCATCGTTTCATGATGCTTTTTTAAGCTAAATTATGCTGGCGTTATCTGTCTTGTATTGTGCCGTCTTTTTATCTTTATTTTTGTTTATATGTATCACCATGGTTACTCTTTACGTGTTTTTCATTGGTTGTTGTTTTCACTTTGTGACACAGGTGATTCTTCACGCCCCTGACGCAACGTGACGTCGGTGACGTCACTGTTAGACGCCCGGCTGGGATGCGGCGGGAGACGTGAACAAGATCCACAGGTATTTAAGTTGTGTATATGTATATGTCTGTATCTCTCTTTTTGTTGCACCTTGATAAAAAGGCCAGACGGCCTTGAAACGTCGGTCTAAAAGAAACCCACAGTCTGGTGTTGTTTTTTGTACGAGTGCCGCCTCCGGGAGACTATACACAGCAGATTCACATCTGCTTTGGGAAGGCACCGTTGTCTGCTGACTATTCGTCATATCGGTATCTCCGCCAAAGCCCACGGGAGTGCCTCCTCCAGATATACTATATATATATATATATATATATATATATATATATATATATATGCCTGGTATCACACACAGGTATATATATGCCGAGTATCACACACAGGTATATATATGCCGGGTATCACACACAGGTATATATATGCCGGGTATCACACACAGGTATATATATGCCGGGTATCACACACAGGTATATATATGCCGGGTATAAACACACAGGTATACAGTATATATATATATATATATATATATATATATATATGCTGGGTATCACACATAGGTATGTATATATATGCCCGATGTCTGATGGCAAACTTTTTGCCGGAAAACGGATGATGGAAAAATTCGCCAGCCACCATGAAATTACAGGTGGTACAGCCACAGCATTTAAAACAACCCAGTTTGGGTTTGCCCAAAAAGGTTGATCTAATGGGCGGGAAGTTGACATCATTTTTAACCAAGAGGTCTCGCAGATTGCGGCCCCTGGTATACGCACACATAATAGATTTGTTATTTAATGATGACAGTGCGGGGTCGGTTTTTACAATAGGCCAATGTGATTTGGCGCTGTGACTGATGGCTGAGCTCTTTTGATGATAAGCATTGACCCAAATCAACTTGTCTTTGCTTTTGTCAAGTTTAGGGGGTGCTGTCAAGGAATGGTCAGGTCTGGGTAGCGCCAAGACTTTGGCTTTGATGTTATCTAATTCCAATTGGTCATATCCACGATCAATGAATTTACAAATCATAGAATCAAGGGCTGGTTCTAAATCCTCTGGCTCACTAGTGATTCTGTATGCACGAAGCATTTGTGAATAAGGAAGACCTTTTTTAAGCGGAGCAGGATGGTTGCTGCTGGCCAGCAACATATTGTTGCGGTCAGTGCGTTTGGAATATAGAGAAGTTGAAAAATGACCATTGACGATTTTAATATCTACGTCCAAATATTGAACGTGTGATGGATGGATATTAAATGTAAATTTCACTGGGGAATCCGTGAGATTATGGCTGTTGATGAGATCAGAAAGGGTCTGTGATCCTCCTGACCAACAGATCAGGAGGTCATCAATATATCTGGTGTACAGGATTAAAGCACCCCTGGTTAATGGATTAGACAAGAACAGCTGTTTTTCAATGGTGAACATAAATGCATTGGCTAGCGAAGGGGCCACGGAGGACCCCATCGCACAGCCACGTAACTGTAAATAATATTTGTTATTAAACAAAAAATAATTGCGTTTCAACGTTAAATTCAAAAGCTGCAAAAAAATGATGTCAACTTCCTGCCCATTAGATCAACCTTTTTGGGCAAACCCAAACTGGGTTGTTTTAAATGCTGTGGCTGTACCACCTGTAATTTCATGGTGGCTGGCGAATTTTTCCATCATCCGTTTTCCGGCAAAAAGTTTGCCATCAGACATCGGGTGACATGTTCGACGAAATATGTCATATATCTCATTTCGTGTCCCTGTGGCAGACACTATGTGGGCAAGACAGACTGCGCCTTCAAAGAAAGGGCAGCAGCCCACAGGTCTGCCATTAAAGCTGCTCTCATCTCCGGCAGTAGTGAACAGCCTGTTGCGCGTCACTTCACGCAGGCCCGACATCCCATCACTACATTACGATACCGGATTATAGATCACATTCCCCCGTTAAAACGAGGTGGGGATCGGTCATCACTATTGCTCCGTGCTGAGTGTAGGTGGATTGACCGATTGGACACCCTCGCCCCTAGGGGACTTAACGAGTATTTAGGTTTATCATGCTATATGTAATGCATCTCTTCCAGGTTGCTTATTGTGATGATGTGCCTGTTTCTTTGTATGCCGCCTTTCAGTTTTTCACAAAAAGAGTTCCGGCTATCCATCGTTTCATGATGCTTTTTTAAGCTAAATTATGCTGGCGTTATCTGTCTTGTATTGTGCCGTCTTTTTATCTTTATTTTTGTTTATATGTATCACCATGGTTACTCTTTACGTGTTTTTCATTGGTTGTTGTTTTCACTTTGTGACACAGGTGATTCTTCACGCCCCTGACGCAACGTGACGTCGGTGACGTCACTGTTAGACGCCCGGCTGGGATGCGGCGGGAGACGTGAACAAGATCCACAGGTATTTAAGTTGTGTATATGTATATGTCTGTATCTCTCTTTTTGTTGCACCTTGATAAAAAGGCCAGACGGCCTTGAAACGTCGGTCTAAAAGAAACCCACAGTCTGGTGTTGTTTTTTGTACGAGTGCCGCCTCCGGGAGACTATACACAGCAGATTCACATCTGCTTTGGGAAGGCACCGTTGTCTGCTGACTATTCGTCATATCGGTATCTCCGCCAAAGCCCACGGGAGTGCCTCCTCCAGATATACTATATATATATATATATATATATATATATATATATATATATATATATGCCTGGTATCACACACAGGTATATATATGCCGGGTATTACACACAGGTATATATATGCCGGGTATCACACACAGGTATATATATGCCGGGTATCACACACAGGTATATATATGCCGGGTATCACACACAGGTATATATATGCCGGGTATAAACACACAGGTATACAGTATATATATATATATATATATATATATATATATGCTGGGTATCACACATAGGTATGTATATATATGCCGGGTGTCACACACAGGTATATATATGCCGGGTATAAACACACAGGTATACAGTATATATATATATATATTTATATGCCGGGTATCACACACAGGTATATATATGCCGGGTATCACACACAGGTATATATATGCCGGGTATAAACACACAGGTATACAGTATATATATATATATATATATATATATATAGGCAGAAAAGAGGAACAGAGGGGCGCTCCATAGTGCATAAAACAATTTAATATTTAAAAGGCACACAGCACAAAGTACAAGTCATAGGAAATGCTCGTACCAAACAATACATCGGCAGTGGGCTGGATACCACAAGATTTTGTAAATGTTACCAGGCAAGTTCAGCACACCATCCGGAGCACAGTCAGGATACACGCGGCCCACGCTGCTTCTCTTTGGGGGATAAAACAGCGTGCCGGGTCCTTCTGAGGACAGACGGGGTGAAGACAGCCTGGAATAGACAGCGAGCGTCACCGTAGCCACGCCCCTACGCGTTTCGTGGTAACACTTCGTCAGAGGGCGTGGTCTACGTGCGCTCGCTGACCCATAGAAAAGGCTGGAAGCATCCAATGAGATTAAGCATAAAGATGACAGACACCGGCATCAGCCAGTGAAAACAGTGTCTCTCAACAAACACTGTTAGAAGAATGACCGGCCAATCCATAAGCCGCTACTCTGATTGACATTGCCAATGCCCTATCAGAACACAGCCCTAAGGCATGAGTGTTTATGACGTACTCTACAGCTCCGTCCACACGAGTTCTCTCTCACTGAACTCAGAGGAATGAGACGCCAGCCAATAGGATTGTTTATATCGCTTAATAGACAGGTCACTTAACCAATCTCTATGTATCTGTATTAAACATAGGTAGCGTCTCTCTCAATGTAAGTGCTGCTGACAGGATGATTTTAGAGAAAAGTCAGTGCACAAAACTCATAATTACTGATTCTCTGCATGCTTCCAGCATTTGCTTTTGCCTTCACAGTACAAGCATACATGATTACAATCATTATATAGTACAAAAAGTGCAAAAAGTGCAAGTTTAAAATACATAAAAAAACGTGAAAAACTACATTTTTCAGTGTTATATAAAAACAACAAGTATATAAAAAGTCTATAAAAAATTCATGTTTTTAAAAATGGAGTTATTTCATACCCCTCATTTAACCCTACTGGGGCTAGTGTATTGAGGTTTAAAATCCAAAAAGTTTCCCTTTTAATCAGATCCTGATCTCTATCACCCCCCCTTCTGTTGGGAAGCACCATTTCAATACCTTTCACTTTTAAACTTGCAGGATCACTATTATGAAATAGTTTAAAGTGGCGCGGAACACTATGATTCAAAACATTGTTTTTGATGTTTCTTATATGTTCCAAAACTCGGATTTTTAACATCCGTTTGGTCTTCCCAATGTAAACCTGCCCGCAGCCACAGGTTAACATATATACAACAAAAACAGAGTTACAGTTGATAAATTGTTTTATACGCATATTTTCTTTGATTGACGACCCCTTCTCGATATGCGTACAAACTTTACATTTTCAGCCCGATGTCTTTGGGCTCGCTGAGCTGCTGCTGGAGGTTCATGTTTGTGACTTCGGACTCGTTCAGTCCTGCGGGTCCGGCTGAGCGGGGAGAGGCCTCAGCAGGGCCTGCGCAGCGGTTGCAGCCTGGTCCTTTCCTGCGGTGCGTTGCAGATGAGCTGCTGGGGAGAGACCGGAGGGGGCCGAGGACAGTGATATTTGCGGAGTTTGGACGCCTGTTGGGGGAAGGAGCAGTGGGGATGCTTCTTCCTGGGTGGGAGGCTGGGCTGACACTCGGTGCGCGGGGCTGGGTCTGGGTCCAGGATGCCAAGAGCCTGTATGCAGTGCTCAGGGACGGATCTACACTTTACCTCTGTATCTGTCCCTGAGTGGCATCCGCACTGGCTGCTGACTGTCTCCTGCCCGACTCCCGGCTTCTTGTCACTGTGTTGGCTGGCTCTCATGTGCTCAAGCCGCTGTCACTCAGTGAGTACAGCGGCAGCCAACCAAGTGACAGGGAGGACTGGGGGGGCATCGCCGCTGGGGGGGAGGCTTCGCCGTTGCATACATTAATGGTACTTGCAGGCAGCACCTCAAATGAACGGAACACCAGGGGCAATGGAGCGAGCCAGTGCCCCCTTTAAGGGCTGTCGCCCGGCGGCAGATGACTCCATTGCCTCCGGGAGTTCCGCCACTGGTCTTTAGTATTTTGCAGAGTCCACTTATCACAAAGGATGAAATCTATTCTAGAATAAGGGAGCCCTTGGAGGTCTTTCGTATGAGAAGGAATAGCTTGCGTAGAAAGGGTATTGGATTAGAGTTGGGTGAATATAAACATACTAACATAGTCAATTTAGCTTCTAGTAGGCCTGTCAGGCAGGGGCGTAACTATAGCACCGCAGCCCCCACCACCGCGGGGGGGCGCTGTGCATGTGGGGGCGTCGGGGGCTGCGGTGCTATAGTTAACCCCCCCCCCAATCCCCCGCAGACTGTCACTTACCTATCGCGCTGGTCCCGGCGGCTCCGTTCTTCTGCTGAGGACCACCACAAAATGGCCGCCCCCATATAGCACACAGTTCTCTGAAACTGTCTGCTGTATGGGGGCGGCCATTTTCTGGTGGTCCTCAGCAGAAGAACGGAGCCGCCGGGACCAGCGCGATAGGTAAGGCTGTGGGGGACTGAGGGGGGGGTTTGCATGGGCAGTGGGGCGGCGGGGTAGGGGTGCTCGGCGGGGCGGCGACGGAGGGGGGGCGCCCAAAACTTAGCTACGCCACTGCTGTCAGGATCAGATATCTGCTGTTTTTGTCAGAGATTTGATTTTGTAGAAGGAAGGAGGTGTGCTTACTGAACAACAAAGAGAACTATCAACCAAGCGCAGGAAAAAAAAAAGCTATTAATTGTCCTTGCTGCTGTCTTAGAAGGGATACTCAACCCTTCCTACACCAAAAAGCCAAAAAATACACACAAATAGACAGCGCAGACTGGACACACTTAATAACCCATTGGTTTAAAAATTAAGTCTGTTTATTTATACAAATCTTTCTGAGGAAGCCGCTGACTAAGGAGAGGCGGGGAAACGCGTCATCAGCCCCTGTTTGTTTGCACGAGAGGCACCGCTGTGTGGAGACTTGGAAGCCGGAGCAGTAAGTGAGTTCTTGATAAAGCTGGAAGAGACCTTCACTAAATCAGCTGGGAACCCGCTCGAGGCAGAGCCAGTCACCATCCCCCAAAGTGGATTACAAAATACAGCAATACACAAGCCGCAGAGTTACATAGTTACATAGTAGGTAAGGCTGAAAAAAGACTTGCGTCCATCTAGTTCAACCTGGTATAGATATCCATTGCTGATTTGGTAGGTTCTGGTATTTTACAGACAAATTATATTTCTTATTTGTACCCATGGATGTTTTTCTCCAGTAAATGTTTGTCCAACTTTGCCTTGAACGCATTTAATGAGCCAGCCGTTACCACCTCTCTGGGAAGAGAGTTCCAGAGTTTGACTGTTCTGACCGTAAAGAAATTCTTTCTACTAGCTGAATGAAATCTTTTTTCTTCTAATCTATACTCATGCCCTCGCGTCCTAGATTCCTTTCTAGTAGAAAATAGGGTGTGTGACAGTTCCTTATATTGGCCCTTGATATACTTGTACATGTTGAGCATGTCCCCCCTTAAACGTCTCTTTTCTAATGTAAATAGTCCCAAATTGCTTAATCTCTCCCTGTAGCTTAAATTCTCCATTCCCCTAATAAGCTTTGTTGCTCGCCTTTGGACTTTTTCTAATTCTATGATGTCCTTTTTATAGTGTGGGGCCCAGAACTGTACTCCGTACTCTAGGTGAGGTCTCACCAATGCTTTATATAGTGGCATAATTACCCTTGAGTCCCTAGTTTCCATTCCCCTCTTAATACATGCCAGAATTTTGTTGGCCTTTTTTGTAGCTACATTACAATGGGCACTACATCCTAGATTGCTGTCTATTTGGACTCCTAGATCCTTTTCAAGTATGGAATTACCCAGTTCCTCTCCGCTAAGGTTGTAACTTGCACACTGGTTGTGTCTCCCAAGGTGCATAACCTTACATTTATCTACATTGAACCTCATCTTCCATTTTTTTGCCCACTCATCTAGAATTGCAAGATCATTTTGAAGCATGGTGACATCTTCTGGTGATTTGATGACTTTGCTAAGTTTTGTATCGTCCGCAAAGATGGATACATTGCTGAGTAACCCTATCCCAATATCGTTAATAAAAATGTTAAACAAAATGGGCCCCAAAACCGAACCCTGGGGCACTCCACTTAGTACCGGTATCATATCTGATACGGCACCATTCACAACCACTCTTTGTTCTCTATTACATAGCCAATTCCCTACCCATCTGCAGATATTTTCACCCAATCCTAGGTTCTCCATTTTATTAATCAATCTCTTGTGTGGGACAGTATCAAATGCTTTAGCAAAATCTAGGAAAATCACATCTACAGCATTTCCATTATCGAGGTTTTTGCTAACCTCTTCATAGAACCCTAGTAGATTAGTTTGGCATGAACGATTTTTCACGAACCCATGTTGGTTAGTACTGAGTAGACAGTGATGATCTAAATATTCCTGGATACCATCCCTTAAAAATCCTTCAAATAGTTTACCCACAATTGATGTTAAACTAACGGGTCTGTAATTAGCTGGATCTTCCTTTTTTCCTTTTTTGAATATTGGCACTACCTCTGCTATTCTCCAATCTTTTGGTACTATACCTGACGATAGTGACTTGCTAAAGATATAATGTAGGGGGGTAGCTAGTTCATCCCTTAATTCCATTAATACCCTCGGATGAATCCCATCTGGCCCTGGTGACTTATTTGTTTTGAGTTTGCTTAGCCTCAGTATTATTTCTTTCGGCGTGAAATCCACAATGAGATCTGGCTTATTTGTCCCGTTTGTGGTAAATGTTCGTTCCACAGTCTGCTCTCCCTTAGTAAATACTGATGAGAAGAACTCATTTAACAGTTTTGCTTTTCCCTTGTCCTCAGTAACACTTTTTCCACTAGTATGAGTTAGTGGGCCTATGTTTTCCTTTATTAAACGTTTACTATTTATGTATTTAAAAAACTTCTTTGGGTTGGTTTTGCTTTCAGTGGCTATGCACTCTTCATATAATATTTTAGCTGCTTTGATTACCCCTTTACAAGTTTTGTTTGATTTTTTGTATTTTGCGAATGCCTCCTCATTCAAGTTATTTTTATAGAATTTAAAGGCTCTGGTTTTATTGTTGATAGCTGACCTTACTTCTTTGTCCAACCATGGTGGCTTTTTTTTGTTGAATTTACCTTTAGTTACTTTAGGAATGTATTCAATAGTTAGTGAATCAAGCACCTTTTTTAGAGTATCCCACATTTCCTCTGCATTTTTTTCCTCCATAACCGTTTCCCACCCAATTCCTGTTAGGGCTTCCCTGAATAATTCAAAGTTCGCTTTTCTGAAGTTTAGTATTTTTGCAGATCCTTTTTGATGTAATTTACTGAAGTTGATTTCCAGTGAAACCATATTGTGATCACTATTCCCTAATTCAGTGGTAGCCAACCCTAGCCCTCGAGAGCTACCAACAGTTCACATTTTCCAGACAACCTAGCTGCTGCACAGCTGCACTCATTAATCACTGACAGATTTTAAAAGATACACAGATGGAGCTAATTAGCTCACTTGTGATTCTGTGAGGAGACCTGCAAAACATGCACTGTTGGTAGCTCTCGAGGACTAGGGTTGGCTACCCCAGCCCTAATTGTTCAATTACTTTTGTGTTTGAAACTAAGTCTGTGTTATTTGTTAATACTAAGTCCAAGAGCGCCTCATCACGAGTTGGAGTTTCTACCGTTTGTGTAATAAACTGGTCTTTAAGTAAGCTTAAGAACCCATTGCTTCTTGCGGATTTACCTGTTTCGTTTTCCCAATCAATGTCGGGTAAATTAAAATCCCCCATAATTAATACCTGACCCTGATTTGATGCTTGTTTGATTTGGTTTAAAAGAAGAGACTCTTCCCTTTCATTTATATTTGGTGGTCTATAGCATACCCCTATTATAAATTTGTTTTTTGGTTTCTTATTATTGTCGGTTATCTCTGCCCACACTGTCTCAGAGTTGTCGTCTTCCAGGTCTGTGCTCATATTTTTCTCACATGATGTTAAGTTACTATTAAAAACCAGGATTAATGAACACCTACGTAATATTAAAAAGAGGAATGATGAGCACAATTTATCTAAACATTTCAACGATCACCATGACGGGGACCCAAGTTCACTAAAATTCACAGGTATCCAAATAGTAGAACAAAACTGGCGGGGTGGAGACTTTCAAATGAAAATAAACAAACTTGAGCTCAAATGGATGTATATCCTGAAAACACTAAAACCCAGAGGTCTCAATCTGGACAACGAGGTCAAAGCTATAGTTGGCAAGAAGTAATAAAGTGTGCTTTGTCCAACATAGCAAAAAATAATTACCCCCGTTTAAACCACTATAGCAATAAACACTATTGTTTTTTATAGCATTTCTGCATTTCCTCTAATCTAGAAACTGTGACAAATGTATTTAAAATGGGCCGACTCTAGTTTGCACAAACAGCATGTTTTTTCTTCCTTTGAAGTTAGCACTGCAAGATCGTACACAGACCATTACCTAATTAGCAATAAACAACATTGTTTACTGCAGCAATATTGTACTTAAGAACGGAGACAGATTCAATTCAAACTGTCTGACATTAGTCTATAGAAACAACAGGTTTTTTCAAATATGGGCGGATGGAAAACGTCACACAGAGACAACCAATCACCAGCCTAAGCGAACAACCAATGGTGGGATAGCAAAGGGAATGAGAGGGTTATTTAAACCCTCAATGGACATACATACAGCATGAATCTCCCTAGAAGAAGGCTACAAGGTAGCTGAAACGCGTTGGAGGATACTTACTGACCCATCCACACGTAAGCAGCTACCCCGACAGGCTGAGACTGCAGGACCTCCGCAACAGAAGACGCTGACAGCAGGCGGGTGCACGCGCCAGACTGTACGCGTCAGTGACAGCGTGGGACCGAATCCATCAGCATCAAGAGGTGAGTACGGGGAGAGGAAAACAAACCTCTGCAGGAAGCCCGTAGAGAGGTGAAGCAGGCGCAGCCACGAACCTAACGGCATCCGTGGCAGTGTCCTGCAAGCCTCCGAGACAGGGAGACACAACAGCGCGCGCACCGCAGCACAGGGAGCCGTGTTAACACACAGCCCCGAGTGCAAGCGGTCCCGCTGTACAAGCCTCCCAGAGTCCGGGTAACCTGCGGCGGCAAGTGAGTACTTTCCCCCGAAAACCAGGCACCACTGGCCACCAATGTTAAAGAGGTACCTGAAGAATCACCACTGACGGGACTGTGTACACATTGAAATTTTGTCACTTAACGGGACGCCGTGGTGACACACATGCTTTTTCCATTGAGCAACTTCATCAAATCCTAAAAAACCAGTAATCTGGTTACCTTTTATATTTTGCTTTTGAATATTATTCTTATCAGACATTTATGATCTGTATTTGTGCAGAGAACATACAGAACTGTAATCGTTAAGCACCTCAGGACACTCAACTCTGTTTAAATTGCAGAGTTCCTGACCCTAAATACATCCATTATTATTTCTTTTCGTTATTTGTAACATGCTAATTGTATCATTGTGTGTGACCCTTAGTATCATCTTTTGATTATCAGTAAAGATTTGTTTTATTTAAAAGAGTAACACAATCTCTCTCCAACTCATTTTATTTAAATACAAACTCCTTTATTTAAAAACAAGTTCCTTCCAAACCATAAGAAAGGGCAGAGCGCAGCACTAAAACCCAATTGTTCCATAAACTAAACCCAACGGACCAGTCATCCGTTAGTGCGGCAGCTAGCCCAATAAGATTCAGTGCGCAGGTGCCAACCCCCGAAAAATACTAGAATTTTATAAGACTAGGTACCGGCAGCAAGAATCCTTATGGGACTAACCGACATAAGAAACAATAGGTTAGAGAGGGCCAATGAAGCCTTCCTACCATTACTAGGAGAACGTCCCCCCCATGACATCAACAATTTCTGTGACACATTTCTCAGACTAGAAAAACTCATAAATAAAGAGACAAGACTCTGGTGGGAGACACAGACACTAAAACTGTACGAACAGAACGCACTTATCCCGAAAGGTTTATGCATTAAAAAGACACCAACGCACAACCTGGACGATGAGATATTTATGACCAAATGGACTGACATACTGAAAAGCTGTTCATCACAGTTAATTAAACTAATTATTGACGACAATACTAAAAAACTGAACGAAATAGAGATAGAAATTAATCAACTTGACAAAGAACTAGATCCTTTTAAAAATGAGCCAGAATTTATCACTCTGACAGAACTCACTAACAAAAGACTGCTACAGGGGGAGAGCAAATTAATTGAAATCAAAAAAAAGAAAATTCTAAGGGACAAATTTGGGATCAGGGCCACAGGAAAAATAAACAAATCCAAAAACAAAAAACCAATCTTGATAAAAAACAGACCAAATACCCCCAAAAAAACCCCGATATACAAGAAATTGAATTTGACCTATCAACAGTACATGACGAGACTGCACACCAAACAACCAACAGAACCCATAGATTTTTCAGTGTATGACGACACACAAGACAGTATAGAAATCCCTACAATCGAAGAATCATTTTCAATATACGAGATAAGTGAACACTTGCCAAAAGAAGAAGGAAACAGATACGCAGCAATAGCCAGATTGTCATTAGAACGAGGGTGGGAAAACAGCGCCCTAACAGAAACTGCCAGTACACCTAAAATAATTAAAAATACCACAACAGACGCAGTAGAATGTGTCACCCCGATCCCCTCTCCCCTTCTTTTTTTAGAGAAAAACCCACAAGTGAAAAACATAACAGAGAGACAGCCCAACAACACGGGAAAAAGAAAATTAGGAACACTAGAAGAGGATGTAGAGGTGGAGACAAACCCCAAAAAAACAAAACAAATACAACAACAACAGAACTAGGTAAGGGGATTTTCAATCTGAGTAAGAACGAACTAACAGATAATCACCTGAAACTTTTAGACAAAGGCTTGAAATACGCACCCACAAATAAGATAGACAAATTTCAAACATACTTGGACCTTCATAATTTCGCAAGAAAATTAACCCTCAAAAAATACTTCGCCAATATAGTACCAGCACCAGTAAGAAACGAACCAATAAAGGGCAATGATAACTATAAACACACTGAGCTCAAACCACCATCCAACTTTTATCCAAGTCACATGAAAGGCCCACAATTAGATGCTTTCATCAAAATGGTCGAGAGGGAGATAGAGAACATAAATGACAAACCCAAAACAAATAACCTAACTAAGAAAGAACAACAAGCCCTGAAAGACCTACAAGATAATAAGGGGATAATTGTAAAACCAGCAGACAAGGGAGGAGGGACAGTAATACTGGACAAAAATGACTACCTGAAAGAAGCGCATAGGATACTTGACGATACCAAAACTTATATTAAACTAACAGAAGACCCAACGATCAAATTTAAAAACCAATTAGACAAACACCTCGCAGCAGGACACCAAAAAGGAATTATCAATCAGCAAGAACTAAGATTCATTCAGACACCCCATCCAGTCATTCCAGTGTTTTATTACTTGCCAAAGATTCACAAAGACCAGATAAACCCACCCGGCAGACCAATTATTTCAGGAATTAATTCATTAACCACCAACCTCTCAAAATACCTCGACACTTTTCTTCAACCATATGTTCAAAAACAGAAATCATACATCAGGGACACCACTCACATTTTACAACTATTACAGAACGTAGGATGGGAAGATGACATGTGGTTGGTGACATCCGATGTCACTTCCCTATATAGCATTATTGACCATGACCAAGGACTAAACAGCATTTATTATCACCTGTCCAAAGACCAATCCATAGAACAAGAACAACTCACATTCATCCTTGACAGTATTAATTTCATCCTAAAGCACAACTACGTATGGTTCGAGAACGACTTCTACCTACAGACCACGGGGACCGCAATGGGCACGAAATTCGCTCCGGGGTATGCAAACCTCTTCATGAGTTGGTGGGAGGATCATCACATATGGGGAGGGGGCGGACCCGGGGCGAATCTCGTGCTCTGGAACCGTTTTATTGACGACATTTTGTTTATTTGGAAAGGGGACGAAAATTCACTAACACATTTTTTGACAGGCATGAACAAAAACGACAATAACCTAATATTCACTACAAAGTACAGTAAACTTAGCGTAGAATTTTTGGACCTTAATATCTTTATAGAGAATTCCACTATACACACAAAAACTTTCAAAAAAACTGTTGATGTGAACAGCTTTATTTTATCAAGTAGCTGGCACCACCCCAAGTGGCTACAGGGAATACCGAAAGGCCAATACATCAGACTTAAAAGAAACTGCTCTATGCAAAGAGACTTCATAGAACAGAGTGCAGAATTGACAACCAGATTTAGAGAGAAAGACTATGACAGTGACCAACTAGCAACAGCGTTAGAATTAGTACAAAAAACTGACAGGACAGACCTTCTAAAATACAAAAACAAAACAGATACCCCCTATCAAGAAGTCCCATTCATTACCCAATTTTCCCAACAGTCAGGCACAATGCACAGGATTCTTAAAAAACACTGGCCCCTCCTACTAGAGGACGAGACCCTGGCAGACATCTTGCCCAATCAACCGAAAATTGTATACAGAAAAGCCCCGGACATAAGACAGAAATTAGTGAACAACCACATTCCACCCAAAAGACAAATCCAGACCACCCTAACGACACGACCAGGGAATGGATTTTTCCATTGCGGGACGTGTGCAGGCTGCAAAAACCAAAATGTAAAATCCACGAAACCGAATAAAACATTCATGTCTAATCAAACTAAAGAAACATTTAACATCAAGAACATGATAACTTGCAACAGTAAGGGGGTAATCTATTTGCTAGAATGCAGCTGCAAAAAACAGTATGTAGGGAGGACCACCAGACTATTAAAAACCAGGATTAATGAACACCTACGTAATATTAAAAAGAGGAATGATGAGCACAATTTATCTAAACATTTCAACGATCACCATGACGGGGACCCAAGTTCACTAAAATTCACAGGTATCCAAATAGTAGAACAAAACTGGCGGGGTGGAGACTTTCAAATGAAAATAAACAAACTTGAGCTCAAATGGATGTATATCCTGAAAACACTAAAACCCAGAGGTCTCAATCTGGACAACGAGGTCAAAGCTATAGTTGGCAAGAAGTAATAAAGTGTGCTTTGTCCAACATAGCAAAAAATAATTACCCCCGTTTAAACCACTATAGCAATAAACACTATTGTTTTTTATAGCATTTCTGCATTTCCTCTAATCTAGAAACTGTGACAAATGTATTTAAAATGGGCCGACTCTAGTTTGCACAAACAGCATGTTTTTTCTTCCTTTGAAGTTAGCACTGCAAGATCGTACACAGACCATTACCTAATTAGCAATAAACAACATTGTTTACTGCAGCAATATTGTACTTAAGAACGGAGACAGATTCAATTCAAACTGTCTGACATTAGTCTATAGAAACAACAGGTTTTTTCAAATATGGGCGGATGGAAAACGTCACACAGAGACAACCAATCACCAGCCTAAGCGAACAACCAATGGTGGGATAGCAAAGGGAATGAGAGGGTTATTTAAACCCTCAATGGACATACATACAGCATGAATCTCCCTAGAAGAAGGCTACAAGGTAGCTGAAACGCGTTGGAGGATACTTACTGACCCATCCACACGTAAGCAGCTACCCCGACAGGCTGAGACTGCAGGACCTCCGCAACAGAAGACGCTGACAGCAGGCGGGTGCACGCGCCAGACTGTACGCGTCAGTGACAGCGTGGGACCGAATCCATCAGCATCAAGAGGTGAGTACGGGGAGAGGAAAACAAACCTCTGCAGGAAGCCCGTAGAGAGGTGAAGCAGGCGCAGCCACGAACCTAACGGCATCCGTGGCAGTGTCCTGCAAGCCTCCGAGACAGGGAGACACAACAGCGCGCGCACCGCAGCACAGGGAGCCGTGTTAACACACAGCCCCGAGTGCAAGCGGTCCCGCTGTACAAGCCTCCCAGAGTCCGGGTAACCTGCGGCGGCAAGTGAGTACTTTCCCCCGAAAACCAGGCACCACTGGCCACCAATGTTAAAGAGGTACCTGAAGAATCACCACTGACGGGACTGTGTACACATTGAAATTTTGTCACTTAACGGGACGCCGTGGTGACACACATGCTTTTTCCATTGAGCAACTTCATCAAATCCTAAAAAACCAGTAATCTGGTTACCTTTTATATTTTGCTTTTGAATATTATTCTTATCAGACATTTATGATCTGTATTTGTGCAGAGAACATACAGAACTGTAATCGTTAAGCACCTCAGGACACTCAACTCTGTTTAAATTGCAGAGTTCCTGACCCTAAATACATCCATTATTATTTCTTTTCGTTATTTGTAACATGCTAATTGTATCATTGTGTGTGACCCTTAGTATCATCTTTTGATTATCAGTAAAGATTTGTTTTATTTAAAAGAGTAACACAATCTCTCTCCAACTCATTTTATTTAAATACAAACTCCTTTATTTAAAAACAAGTTCCTTCCAAACCATAAGAAAGGGCAGAGCGCAGCACTAAAACCCAATTGTTCCGATGTTAAGTTATTATTTACATATAGGCACACACCCCCGCCCCTTCTATTTTCCCTGTCTTTCCTGTAGAGTGTATATCCCTCCATGTTTAATGCCCAGTCATGCGACTCATTACACCATGTTTCTGTAATACCAATGATGTCGTAGTCATCCCTACTGATCACCGTTTCAAGCTCCCCGATTTTACTCACTAAGCTTCTTGCATTAGCCAGTAAGCATTTTAATTTATGTTTATTTTTAGATATGGCTCTTATATTGTGATTAGTTTCACCCCAGGACCCATTTGAATTCTTTACTAGCTTCCTCTTTCCCCTCTCCCCTTCAATAGACTCTCTACAGGCCTCCCCACCATGCACACTGCCTGCCCTCTCCATAGTTCCGGGAATTCTTCCTCTGTCATTCCCTCCTTCCCGTATACTAAGATCATCTGTACCTAAGAACTGTAATGGGGTAACGTGACTGTTACAACATAACATTTTATTACATGACATTCCTGATGCACCCTGAGAGTTACCCCCGATTATACCCTTGTTATGTCCCAGGACTTTGTCTATGTCTCCGTCCCCCCCCCCCCATCTCCTTCCCCCATATGATTCCTGATCCCAGTCCGGCTTCTCTCTCTGATGGTCCCATAATGTCTTGCTGCCCCCACCCCCCCGTCGCCTAGTTTAAAATCTCCTCCAACCCTCTAACCATCCTTCCCCCCAGCACCGCAGCCCCCTCCTCGTTCAGGTGCAATCCATCACGGCAAAAAAGATGGCGCCTGACCGAGAAGTCCGCCCAGTGTTCCATGAACACGAATCCCTCTTTCCTACACCAATCCTTAAGCCACACATTTACCTCCCTGATCTCCCTCTGCCTCCCTGAGCTAGCGCGTGGCACTGGTAATATTTCCGAGAAAATTACCCTAGATGTCCTCGCCTTTAATTTCTTACCTAATTCCCTATACTCTTTCTTGAGGACATCCCACCTACCATTGACTTTGTCGTTGGTGCCGATGTGCACCAAGACCGCCGGGTTGCTCCCAGCCCCTCCCAACAATCTGTCGACTCGGTCCGCGATGTGCCGTACCCGAGCACCCGGGAGGCAACAGACCGTGCGGCGATCGCGGTCCCGATAGCAGATTGCCCTGTCTGTTCTCCTAATGATGGAATCCCCTACCACCACTATCTGCCTTGGTACCTCACTAACTGTCATCCCGTTTGAGCTAGAGGGACCTCTCCTCTGGTTGCTAGAGGGAGCCGTCTCCTCCAGCTCCGTCATTTCGTCTCTATCCTCCCCCGAGTATACCTGTTTGCTTTTTTCTGCTTGATTCATTAACTGTATCATTTTGCCACTAATGATAACAAATACGCATGGCTGATTGACTAACAAATAACCAAGCTGCTGAAGCAAGGTCTGTGCAGGCAGCACAGTGATAGAAACTGTCAACTAACAGCCCTTTGGCAAAAAGCTCGAAATCTATCTAACCCTGCTTAAACAAGCAATTAACCCCATCTATGCTTGGGATGCAGTTAAGATCCCGGCGGTCGGGATCCCGGCGTTCAGAATCCCGACGCCGGAATCCCGACCGCCGAAATGCTGACACTTTCTCCCTCCTGGGGTGTCCACGACACCCCTGGAGGGAGAATAAATTAGTGTGCCGAGCGTAGCGAGGCACCGGGCCCGCTGCGTGGCGAGCGCAGCGAGCCCGCAAGGGGGGGCGATCCATGTCCCCCCCTTGTCGGCATTTCGGCTGTCGGGATTCCGGCGTCGGGATTCTGAACGCCGGGATCCCGACCGCCGGGATTCAATACTGAATCCCTATGCTTAACCAAGCTGAAAATAATTACTGCTAAAATTTGCTCTTATTTCTATTTTTAGTTTTTTTATGTTTACCGTGAGTAAATTGCTATTTCTATGGTACCATTTCTGTATTGTATGAGTCCCACCGGCCGGTGACCTTTTTTATATTTCCAAAAAGATTTGCTTACTGAACAGAATAGCGACGCCATTGCGTTTGGGGTTATTTGGGATGGGGGGACGCAAGGGACAGGGGGAGAGGTAAAGTATAGGGAAAGAAAAAACAAAAAGGTCCGGTATATTGGACCTGCATGACTACTGCAAGGGAAAAAGGGTACTTGCAGTAGAATAGGGAGGGTTAGAGGGCGGCCTGGCTCGCATAGAGCTGCCACTCAATTATTGCGGTGTAGATATTCTAAGGGATTAAATAAGCAACATGAAACATGTAACAATATAAGTATAACCTCAGTGGTAAATGTGGTAAAAGGTAAAATCCGGTTATTAAATAAAACATTAATTTCTAACAAAAAGAACTAGGTGAGGTAGACCTTGCATGGTATAACAAACAAACCTAGAAGATACTTATTGAGATGATCTCATCCTGGTGGAGGGGAAAGCAAGGTCAAGGACACCAAAGTTCACAGGACTTGCGTATGAGACCCAGGGGCTTCGGTGGGTATCTTCAAGTGGTGGAAGAGTGTGTGATCGCTTCGGGTCCAGAGGTCGCACAAACAAAATGTCCCAGTCCATCAGGAGCTTGACCCCTGCGTCCAGGGAGGAGATGGTGTATGTGGAGTCCTCATAGTAGATGATCAATTTAACTGGGAACCCCCAGCGGTACCGGATATCATGGGATCTGAGTGCGGAGGTAATGGGAGCAAACACTCGTCTGTTGGCTATGGTTACTGGATAGAAGTCTTGAAAAATCTGGAGACCCCCAGTATGTCTGTGATTTTTCGATTTTCTCGCTGCTCTAAGAATGCGTTCCTTCACTGTAAATAAATGAACTCATAGAAGGGTATCTTTTGGTAAGTCAGCAGAGACTGTTCTGGGTCTGGGGAGATGATGTATGCGATCTATCAAGAGTTCTTTGGGGTCAATTGATGGGAGTAGCTTGCGGAACAGGGCACATACGTAGTCTTCTAATTCTGCATTGGCTACTGAACCAGGTATGCCTCTGATCTTGATGTTATTGCGTCTGGACCGGTCCTCCAGATCCGCAAGTTTGGACTTGATTTGATCTATGTCTCTTTATTGACGGTCATATGAGGATATTAAATCATTGTGAGACGCAACCAGTTCCTCCATTTTGCGCTCCAGGTGATCGGTTCTGTCGCAGATGGCGACCAGTTCAGTCAATTTGTCAGATAGCAGATTTTAAGCGGCAGATTTATTAATCTTGGAGAAGAGATAAACTGGAGATAAAGCAGAGAAAAGGTAAAAGGAGATAAAGCATCAGCCAATCAGCTGTGTTTGAAAAAGACAGTTGGGAGCTGATTGGCTGCTGCTTTATCTCCTTTTACCTTTTCTCCGCTTTATCTCCAGTTTATCTCTTCTCCAAGATTAATAAATCTGCCCCTAAGTCTTTAGACATTTCCACCTGGAACGCAGAGAAGACCGAAATAGAGATTTCACCGAAATAGCAATAGGTTTGTTTGATATTCTTGCGCTAATCACTGAGAGCAGCTGGAAATTTGAGAAAGGAAGGTTTCACCACCTTCCAACCAACAGAATACACAAAGAAAAGTTCAAAAATCCCCTTAGCGCTTTCAGATAAACTTACACTAAAATGAATGGGTAAGTATCCTTCAAATTCATGTAGGAATAGTCCTTGAGACTTTCACAAGACATATCTGCAGTTCAATTTAGAGTCCTCCAATGTATGGTGAAAAAGTATGTCCACAATCAATACATGGTGGAGGTTAAATCCACAATGAGAAGTTTCTACGAAGAGAAAAAGAATAGTGCAATACCGCTTTGCTAGAAAGGGATAACAATTTTATTGATGCACTCACAATTTTAAAACTCATAAAAACATATAGTCACCAGCCGGTGAAGTGGTGGGGAGGTTACACCCAATCTTTCTCCTAAATGAACATCAAGGCTCCGGAACCTCTTCAGTCACAAGGGAGATCACGGGGTAAATACAGGCTTTTCTCCTCCAGATGAAAACCGGTAATTCAGCCAGCCACGGGAACCACTGCTTAATGCATTTCGGACCTTTGGGTCCTTCCTCAGAAGCATAATGCTTCCCGTGGCTGGCCAGGTTTAAATAGCAAAAATGGGCGCCAAAGGAAACTCACGTTTCCAGGCGCAACACTCAAAACAGGAAGTAAACGCGGCTACGCACGATTTGCGTTCCACCGCGACTTCCTGTTTGCGTTCCACAAGTCGGAACGTCATTTCTGGGCGGCCCTCCGATGTAACTGCAGGAAGGAGTGGGAGGCATTTCTGTTGCGCTCCACCACTTACACTTCCTGCGTGTCAGCAACCCAGAAACAACCGGCATTGTATTTATATTGCACATCTCCCATATTATACATTATTATACAAAACTCCAACATTGAAAGTTAAAAAGACACTAAAAACGTACTTAAAAAAGATCATAAAAAATACAAAGCATAAAAAGTACTATAAAAACCAACAAATGGTTTTTATAGTACTTTTTATGCTTTGTATTTTTTATGATCTTTTTTAAGTACGTTTTTAGTGTCTTTTTAACTTTCATGTATTTATTGTAAAAATTGAAACTGATATCCCCATTTTCCCCTCTTTTTGTGATTGCCTTTCATATGGACGTATCTATCACTAAATCAATGGACGTATATCATAGAAAAATAAGGAAGAATTAATTCCCTAAGAATGGTCAAGAATCAGAGAAGAACGTTCTAAAAGATTGTATATGAAATGTTGGAGTTTTGTATAATAATGTATAATATGGGAGATGTGCAATATAAATACAATGCCGGTTGTTTCCGGGTTGCTGACACGCAGGAAGTGTAAGTGGTGGAGCGCAACAGAAATGCCTCCAAAACAGGAAGTCGCGGTGGAACGCAAATCGTGCGTAGCCGCGTTTACTTCCTGTTTTGAGTGTTGCGCCTGGAAACGTGAGTTTCCTTTGGCACCCTTTTTTGTTATTTAAACCTGGCCAGCCACGGGAAGCATTATGCTTCTGAGGAAGGACCCAAAGGTCCAAAATGCATTAAGCAGTGGTTCCCGTGGCTGGCTGAATTACCTGTTTTCATCTGGAGGAGAAAAGCCTGTATTTACCCCGTGATCTCCCTTGTGACTGAAGAGGTTCCGGAGCCTTGATGTTCATTTAGAAGAAAGATTGGGTGTAACCTCCCCACCACTTCACCGGCTGGTGACTATATGTTTTTATGAGTTTTAAAATTGTGAGTGCATCAATAAAATAGTTATCCCTTTCTAGCAAAGCGGTATTGCACTATTCTTTTTCTCTTCGTAGAAACTTCTCATTGTGGATTTAACCTCCACCATGTATTGATTGTGGACATACTTTTTCACCATACATTGGAGGACTCTAAATTGAACTGCAGATATTTCTTGTGAAAGTCTCAAGGACTATTCCTACATGAATTTGACGGATACTTACCCATTCATTTTAGTGTAAGTTTATCTGAAAGCGCTAAGGGGATTTTTGAACTTTTCTTTGTGTATAGAGATTTCACCGTCACTGGAGCGTCTGATTCGCAATCCACTCCGGACATCACAATGGGTGAGGTCATTCCACCCGTCACTCCCAGTGCAGGGGAAGTGGACTTTGGGGGGGGGGGGGGGGGGTATGTGTTGTAGGGAGTTGTGGGGATTTTCTGGAAGGAAGGGAGATTTTGGATGGTACTGCGTCTCTAGCTTTCTTGGATGGCATAGCTAAGCGGGGAGGCACACTGAGTATGAGCTGAGCTCCCAAAGGGGAGGGTATCTGGGGGGGGGGGGTATAGGTTCAGAACATTAGAATTGCTGCTTGTTAAATAGAGATGATGAGTGGCAGCTGAGTAATTGGATTGCTCACATCTGCAAGTATTGGGTATTCAGTTTACCCCAGTGCTTTAGGGATGGACTTTGCAGGAAAAGGATAGTCCAGTCCAGCTGAGATAGGGAAGTGGGAGCCAAGTGGGACAGTGGTGGGTCTCACCTATATAGCTGGCTATACAGTCAGCAGCCCGCTGTGTGAAATGGGAGCCGGGGAGAAAAGGCTGTCCACTTGGTGGGCGAGATCACAGGGGGGTAGGGAAGGATACCACAGGGCTTGTGAGATCTGTGGGGCTAATATCTACTGGAGCTGCGGCGGAGGGGGGCAGCTTTGCAGGGTGGGTCCCCGCAGAGGTGTGGTATACTGCAGGTCACCAGGATCTCACTCACTCTTACTCCTGCATCCATGGGGTGAAAGCAGAGGGGTGAGGGCCACTGCTGCTTTATTTATGTTATTCAAGGCCCTGGTCACTGTGCAGAGTGGGGCCGCTCACTGCCGGAAAGCTCCCAGCTCTCCCCGGCGCCACAGCGTTTCAGCATCGGCGGTAGAGATAGGGCAGGGGTATGTACAGCTTGGAGTGGGTGGCCGAGGGGGGCCTGGAGGGGTAGTTTATGGGAGCCAGAGAGCTGTGCTGCGTGGACTTCTCTGGTGCCTCAACCAAGTTGGCCGCCGCTATACTGCAGTACCGATGGCTGTTTTTATGGGAGCGTTGGCGGCGTCTTCCGTCCCGGAGAGGGGTTTCTAGGCAATCAGAAACCCCCCCTGCATTTGCCTATGGTGCAGGTATGGAGGCCACACCTCTGTGGTGCTTGGCCACACCCCTAAGCATTTCATCTAGGGTTAAGCCAGAAGCGATTCAGTCATGTTACATCATCTACAGCGCTGATCTGCTCATCCGTTCTCACTGCGCCCAGCTGCCGGATCTAGTGATATATATATACACACCGCGGCAGATTGTGTAACTGCTAACACTGGGGTTGGGGAGAGTTTCCATTGTGTACTATGATTGATAACTGCATGGGAATGTGCTAAGACCTTTCTACCACCACTGACTCACAGATCCGTATGGAGCTGGGCGTCTTATTAACTCC
Source organism: Crinia signifera (assembly GCF_055691185.1). Taxonomy (NCBI): domain Eukaryota; kingdom Metazoa; phylum Chordata; class Amphibia; order Anura; family Myobatrachidae; genus Crinia; species Crinia signifera. The sequence continues at coordinate 336,208,842 of NC_139220.1, read as the reverse complement.
GGTAACCTCAGTGTCTACTGCTCTGTGTATGTGTGACAGGTAATTATATACGGCGCAGGGCCGTTTTACCATCAGTGTGTGCCCCTGGGAAAATAATTCACTGCCTCCCCACCTCCACCCTACACACACACCCGCCACACACATACACACCCCCACCTATGTGCATTAGCAGGTCCGTGCAGTGGCATCCAGGCAGCGGGAATCTGGGAAATTTAAAAGCATGTTGAAAAGACTGGCTGGACGCTGATTGGCAGAATTCTACCAGCCAATCAGCGTCAGGCCAGTCTTTTCAATATGCTTTCAAATTCAGCAGCGATTCCTGCCCCACACCCAGCAAATAGCACTACAAGCTCCCAGCCGCTGCTGCCCAGATCCCCGCTGCCTGGACACTGCTGCCCAGACCCCACTGCAGCCCCACGAGGCAGTGCTGATTATGCGTCTTAATGAGATCAGTAATTACATTAGCGCACACATACAGTACATGCCTGCCTAGCTGGATAATGTCATTCTATAGGGGCATCTGTATAACGTCATTCCATAGGGGCATCTGTATAATGTAATTCCATAGGGATATCTGTATAATGTCATTCCATAGGGGCATCTGTATAATGTCATTCCATAGGGGAATCTGTATAATATTACTCCATAGGGGAATCTGTATAATGTCACTCCATAGGGGAATCTGTATAAGGTCATTCTATAGGGGCATCTGTATAACGTCATTCCATAGGGGAATCTGTATAATGTAATTCCATAGGGGCATCTGTATAATGTCATTCCATAGGGGAATCTGTATAATGTCATTCCATAGGGGCATCTGTATAATGTAATTCCATAGGGGAATCTGTATAACATCACTCCATAGGGGAATCTGTATAATGTCACTCCATAGGGGAATCTGTATAACATCATTCCATAGGGGCATTTGTATAACACCATTCCATAGGGGGGGTCTGTATAACACCATTCCATAGGGGGGTCTGTATAACGTCATTCCATAGGGGCATCTGTATAACACCATTCCATAGGGGGGGTCTGTATAACGCCATTCCATAGGGGGGTCTGTATAACGCCATTCCATAGGAGGGGTCTGTATAACACCATTCCATAGGGGGGTCTGTATAACGTCATTCCATAGGGGTATCTGTATAATGTCATTCCATAGGGGAATATGTGTAATGTCATTCTATAGGGGAATATGTATAATGTCACTCCATACGGGGAATCTGTATAATGTCACTCCATACGGGGAATCTGTATAATGTCACTCCATAGGGGAATCTGTATAACGTCATTCCATAGGGGCATTTGTATAACACCATTCCATAGGGGGGGTCTGTATAACACCATTCCATAGGGGGGTCTGTATAACGTCATTCCATAGGGGCATCTGTATAACACCATTCCATAGGGGGGGTCTGTATAACGCCATTCCATAGGGGGGTCTCTATAACGCCATTAAATAGGAGGGGTCTGTATAACACCATTCCATAGGGGGGTCTGTATAACGTCATTCCATAGGGGTATCTGTATAATGTCATTCCATAGGGGAATATGTGTAATGTCATTCCATAGGGGAATATGTATAATGTCACTCCATAGGGGAATCTGTATAACGTCATTCCATAGGGGCATCTGTATAACACCATTCCATAGGGGGTCTGTATAACACCATTCCATATGGGGGGTCTGTATAACGCCATTCCATAGGGGGGTCTGTATAACGTCATTTCATAGGGGTATCTGTATAACGCCATTCCATAGGGGTATCTGTATAACGCCATTCCATAGGGGTATCTGTATAACGCCATTCCATAGGGGGTCTGTATAACGCCATTCCATAGGGGGGTCTGTATAACGCCATTCCATAGGGGGGTCTGTATAATGTCATTCCATAGGGGCATCTGTATAACGCCATTCCATAGGGGGGGTCTGTATAATGTCTCTCCATAGGGGAATCTGTATAATGTCTCTCCATAGGGGGAATCTGTATAATGTCATTCCATAGAGATTCTGTATAACGCCATTCCATAGGGGTATCTGTATAATGCCATTCCATAGGGGTAACTGTATAACTCCATTCCATAGGGGGGTCTGTATAATGTCATTCCATAGGGGCATCTGTATAACGCCATTCCATAGGGGGGTCTGTATAATGTCTCTCCATAGGGGAATCTGTATAATGTCTCTCCATAGGGGAATCTGTATAATGTCACTCCATTAGGGAATATGTATAATGTCATTCCATAGGGGAATATGTATAATGTCATTCCATAGGGCAGTGGTTCCCAAACTGTGTGCCGTGGCTCCCTGGGGTGCCTCGGGACACTTTCAGGGGTGCCGCGGGTTGGTGGTCCAGGACCAATTCAAATTATTTATGATCAATTATTTATGGACAAAACCAGTGCTGGTGGCTGCCAATCATAAAATATATGTACAATCAGAAGCAAATCCTGCCCTTTAAACTATAACTGAACCTAAGAAGCACATATAAACACAATCTACTTAATTGTATATATATTTTTTGGCGCCTAGGGGTGCCGTGGAAAAATTCTGATACTCTAGGGTGCCGTGATTCGAAAAAGATTGGGAACCCCTGCCATAGGGGAATCTGTATAATGTCACTCCATAGGGGAATCTGTATAACACCATTCCATAGGGGTATCTGTATAACGCCATTCCATAGGGGGTCTGTATAACGCCATTCCATAGGGGGGGTCTGTATAATGTCATTCCAAAGGGGCATCTGTATAACGCCATTCCATAGGGGGGTCTGTATAATGTCTCTCCATAGGGGAATCTGTATAATGTCACTCCGTAGGGGAATCTGTATAATGTCACTCCATAGGGGAATCTGTATAACGTCATTCCATAGGGGCATCTGTATAACACCATTCCATAGGGGGGGTCTGTATAACGCCATTCCATAGGGGGGGCTGTATAACACCATTCCATAGGGGGGGTCTGTATAATGTCATTCCATAGGGGCATCTGTATAACGCCATTCCTAGGGGGGGTCTGTATAACGTCATTCCATAGGGGCATCTGTATAACGCCATTCCATAGGGGGGGTCTGTATACCGCCATTCCATAGGAGGGGGGTCTGTATAACGCCATTCCATAGGGGGGGGTCTGTATAACGCCATTCCATAGGGGGGTCTGTATAACGCCATTCCATAGGGGGGGTCTGTATAACGTCATTCCATAGGGGCATCTGTATAACGCCATTCCATAGGGGGGGTCTGTATACCGCCATTCCATATGGGGGGTCTGTATAACGCCATTCCATAGGGGGGGGTCTGTATAACGTCATTCCATAGGGGTATCTGTATAACGCCATTCCATAGGGGGGTCTGTATAACGCCATTCCATAGGGGGTGGTCTGTATAACGCCATTCCATAGGGGGTCTGTATAACGTCATTCCATAGGGGTATCTGTATAATGCCATTCCATAGGGGTATCTGTATAACGCCATTCCATAGGGGGTCTGTACAACGCCATTCCATGGGGGGGGGGGTCTGTATAATGTCATTCCATAGGGGCATCTGTATAACGCCATTCCATTGGGGGGGTCTGTATAATGTCTCTCCATAGGGGAATCTGTATCATGTCTCTCCACAGGGGAATCTGTATAACGTCTCTCCATAGGGGAATCTGTATAACGTCATTCCATAGGGAATCTGTATAATGTCACTCCATAGGGAATCTGTATAATGTCTCTCTAGGGGAATCTGTATAATGTCATTCCATAGGGATATCTGTATAATGTCATTCTATAGGGGTATCTGTATAACCTAATTCCATAGGAGTACAGTACCTGTATTTATTATTTATTACCAGTTTCTTATTATATAGCGCACACATATTCCGCAGCGCTGTATAGAGAATATTAGAACACTCACATCAGTCCCTGCCCCAGTGGAGCTTACAATCTATATTCCCTTACACATATACACGCACACACAGACATTCTAGGGTTAATTTTGTTGGAAGCCAATTAATCTACCTGTATATTTTTGGATTGTGGGAGGAAACCAGAGTACCCAGAGGCAGGGCCGGATTAACAATGGGCCAGATGGAGCTACAGCTCTCCACATATGCCCATTTTGTAGCTAAGGGCCAGGGCTTTCCAACAAGCTCAGCCCCGCGTTGCTAGCCGGAAACCGGAGATACCGCCAGGCAAATCTGGAACGTTTTCCCCATAGGATAACATGGGACCCGCTAATTCCTACCTCCACCCGGTTCCAACAGCTGCCAGTTCCCCCTCCGGCATCAGAGAAGCTTGAGGTTGATCTCAGTCAAACTCAAATCGCTGAGCCTTCAATCTGATACCTGGTCCATATGGGTTCATTGGTTCTAGAGATATTGCGGGTAATCCAATTTTTTTTTCATTTCTGCAATGTAATTTCATGGCTGCTCATGTTGTTTGAGGACAGATTTCTCTGGAACCAAACGGCCCAGTTTCACGGGACCAAAATCATTCGAAGCCTACATGTAAATGGGTCAGTTGGTTCCGAAGATATAGCTGGTTGTTTGAAGGGGGAGGGGTGGTTTTCTCTCCCCCTCACACCAGAAAATGCAGGGACTATGCTTGTGTGAAAGGGGCCAGTCCGGGAATGTCCCTGCATGATCCTGGGACCATATTCCCAGGTAACTCCCTGCATTTTCTGGTGTGAAAGGGGTATTATTTCAAATAGCAGTGCTCTGAATACAGCTGGGCAGCCCCCTGCTCTCTGCCTAGCTGTCAATGGCTGTTATTTCTGCCCGGCGGCGGCTGTCCCCCAGTTACCAACGCCATGTATTCCCCCTTGGCAATGAGCATGTAATCCCACATGGCAACGAGCATGGAACCCCTGGCAATGAACATGTAGGTAAGCAACACTTATGTAGCATACATTTTAATAGGCATTATGGTGTTTGGCATAATACGTAATGGAGATTATGGTGTGTGGCTTAACATGTAATGGGCATTATGGTGTAAATTTTTAATGTGTGCCAATGCCCCTATTTATGAAGCATTATTGCTCAATCTGTTTGGTATGGTGCAGGCATGTCCAAACTATGGCCCTCCAGCTGTTGTGAAACTACAAGTCCCATCATGCATTGAAACAGTTTTGCTAGGGAATGCTAAAACTATGTCAAGGCAGCTGGAGGGCCACTGTTTGGATATGCCTGGTGTAGTGTGTATTTTGTAAGGTGACCAACTCATCCCTTTAATCCGGGACACATATTAATTACACAGGTTCGGTGGCTGGCTTTCACCTGGTTTTAAACTGCCACAGAACCTGTGTAATTAATATGTGTCCCGGATTAAAGGGATGAGTTGGTCACCCTAGTATTTTGGCTCAATCCATGTGGCACAATGTGAATTTTGCCTTAATCTGTGTGGCATAACGTGAATTTTGACTTAATCCATGTGCCATAGTGTGAATTTTGGCTCACTCGGTGTGAATTTTGGCTCATTCCATGTGGCATAATGTATAAGAGGCAAGTACAGTATAAGGGGTTACTATTGTGTTGCATGATTTGTATAAGGGGTATATGGTGTGGTAAACTAACGTGACCACATAAAAGGTGCTGAAATGTTGTCTACCAAGTTTCGGTTTTCAGTATTTTTTTATGACTGGAGTGCCGCCTCACCCCGCAAGTATCTTAGGACATCGGCGTGCTGCGGGTGCACCTTTGGAGGGCACCCGCCAATATATATCCCTGCATTTTTCCTATGCCAGCAGCCTGCCTTTTCCAGCCATATATTGATAGTTGAAAGTATTTACACAAATACAGACACACCCATGAGCAGACCACCCAACCAACCAGAACACTGGTCACGCCCCCCAGGGCCGGTGCTAGGCCTCCATGCAAACTCTAAATTTGCGCCCTCCCATACCTTATAAAATGCGCTTCTAGAGAGTGCCTGCTGCCTCGCCACCCCGCCAAATCACCGCCACCGTATCCCCTAGCAACCATGCGAGGGGATCTGTCACAAAGACACATCCCCTCACATGTGCCCGCAGCAGGAGAAATCATTTGAACGTTGACGACCGTCGAATAATTTCTCCTACCTTTATGAATATAACTCCGTGGAGACTGACTTATATGTGTGGGTCCTGGAGTGACGCCTCTTCCTAAACATACATATATATATATTATACCTCCAGAAAACCGGCACTCACTTAATATTCTTATATGACTGCGTGATCTGAGTCCATTTACAAAATAGCCCCCTATCCACAAACATAGTTCTTCAGGCAGAGCTGGCTTAGAAGTGTTTTGTATCATTTTCAAAGTGAATCCAAAACTGTGTTTAGTGAGGCACCGACCGGACTGGAGCGGTATTCTGTGCAAGAATAGTGAGGCACCGGACTGGAGCGGTATTCTGTGCAACAATATAGTGAGGCACCGGTCGGACCGGAGCGGTATTCTGTGCAACACTAGTGAGGCACCGACCAGACTGGAGCGGGATTCTGTGCAACAATAGTGAGGCACCGGGCTGGAGCGGTATTCTGTACAACAATAGTGAGGCACCGACCAGACTGGAGCGGTATTCTATACAACAATAGTGAGGCACCGACCAGACTGGAGCGGTATTCTGTACAACAATAGTGAGGCACCGACCAGACTGGAGCGGTATTCTGTGCAACAATAGTGAGGCACCGACCGGACTGGAGCGGTATTCTGTGCAAGAATAGTGAGGCACCGGACTGGAGCGGTATTCTGTGCAACAATATAGTGAGGCACCGGTCGGACCGGAGCGGTATTCTGTGCAACACTAGTGAGGCACCGACCAGACTGGAGCGGGATTCTGTGCAACAATAGTGAGGCACCGGGCTGGAGCGGTATTCTGTACAACAATAGTGAGGCACCGACCAGACTGGAGCGGTATTCTGTACAACAATAGTGAGGCACCGACCAGACTGGAGCGGTATTCTGTGCAACAATAGTGAGGCACCGGGCGGACTGGAGCGGTATTCTGTGCAACAATAGTGAGGCACCGACCAGACTGGAGCGGTATTCTGTACAACAATAGTGAGGCACCGACCAGACTGGAGCGGTATTCTGTGCAACAATAGTGAGGCACCGGGCGGACTGGAGCGGTATTCTGTGCAACAATAGTGAGGCACCGACCAGACTGGAGCGGTATTCTGTGCAAAAATAGTGAGGCACCGGGCTGGAGCGGTATTCTGTGCAACAATATAGTGAGGCACCGGTCGGACCGGAGCGGTATTCTGTGCAACACTAGTGAGGCACCGACCAGACTGGAGCGGGATTCTGTGCAACAATAGTGAGGCACCGGGCTGGAGCGGTATTCTGTACAACAATAGTGAGGCACCGACCAGACTGGAGCGGTATTCTGTGCAACAATAGTGAGGCACCGACCAGACTGGAGCGGTATTCTGTGCAACAATAGTGAGGCACCGGGCGGACTGGAGCGGTATTCTGTGCAACAATAGTGAGGCACCGACCAGACTGGAGCGGTATTCTGTACAACAATAGTGAGGCACCGACCAGACTGGAGCGGTATTCTGTGCAACAATAGTGAGGCACCGGGCGGACTGGAGCGGTATTCTGTGCAACAATAGTGAGGCACCGACCAGACTGGAGCGGTATTCTGTACAACAATAGTGAGGCACCGACCAGACTGGAGCGGTATTCTGTGCAAAAATAGTGAGGCACCGGGCTGGAGCGGTATTCTGTGCAACAATAGTGAGGCACCGGGCGGACTGGAGCGGTACTCTGTGCAACAATAGTGAGGCACCAGGCGGACTGGAGTGGTATTCTGTGCAACAATAGTGAGGCACCGACCAGACTGGAGCGGTATTCTGTGCAAGAATAGTGAGGCACCGGGCTGGAGCGGTATTCTGTGCAAGAATAGTGAGGCACCGACCAGACTGGAGCGGTATTCTGTACAACAATAGTGAGGCACCGACCAGACTGGAGCGGTATTCTGTGCAACAATAGTGAGGCACCGACCAGACTGGAGCGGTATTCTGTACAACAATAGTGAGGCACCGACCAGACTGGAGCGGTATTCTGTGCAACAATAGTGAGGCACCGGGCGGACTGGAGCGGTATTCTGTGCAACAATAGTGAGGCACCGACCAGACTGGAGCGGTATTCTGTGCAAAAATAGTGAGGCACCGGGCTGGAGCGGTATTCTGTGCAACAATATAGTGAGGCACCGGTCGGACCGGAGCGGTATTCTGTGCAACACTAGTGAGGCACTGACCAGACTGGAGCGGGATTCTGTGCAACAATAGTGAGGCACCGGGCTGGAGCGGTATTCTGTACAACAATAGTGAGGCACCGACCAGACTGGAGCGGTATTCTGTACAACAATAGTGAGGCACCGACCAGACTGGAGCGGTATTCTGTGCAACAATAGTGAGGCACCGGGCGGACTGGAGCGGTATTCTGTGCAACAATAGTGAGGCACCGACCAGACTGGAGCGGTATTCTGTACAACAATAGTGAGGCACCGACCAGACTGGAGCGGTATTCTGTGCAACAATAGTGAGGCACCGGGCGGACTGGAGCGGTATTCTGTGCAACAATAGTGAGGCACCGACCAGACTGGAGCGGTATTCTGTGCAAAAATAGTGAGGCACCGGGCTGGAGCGGTATTCTGTGCAACAATATAGTGAGGCACCGGTCGGACCGGAGCGGTATTCTGTGCAACACTAGTGAGGCACCGACCAGACTGGAGCGGGATTCTGTGCAACAATAGTGAGGCACCGGGCTGGAGCGGTATTCTGTACAACAATAGTGAGGCACCGACCAGACTGGAGCGGTATTCTGTGCAACAATAGTGAGGCACAGACCAGACTGGAGCGGTATTCTGTGCAACAATAGTGAGGCACCGGGCGGACTGGAGCGGTATTCTGTGCAACAATAGTGAGGCACCGACCAGACTGGAGCGGTATTCTGTACAACAATAGTGAGGCACCGACCAGACTGGAGCGGTATTCTGTGCAACAATAGTGAGGCACCGGGCGGACTGGAGCGGTATTCTGTGCAACAATAGTGAGGCACCGACCAGACTGGAGCGGTATTCTGTACAACAATAGTGAGGCACCGACCAGACTGGAGCGGTATTCTGTGCAAAAATAGTGAGGCACCGGGCTGGAGCGGTATTCTGTGCAACAATAGTGAGGCACCGGGCGGACTGGAGCGGTACTCTGTGCAACAATAGTGAGGCACCAGGCGGACTGGAGTGGTATTCTGTGCAACAATAGTGAGGCACCGACCAGACTGGAGCGGTATTCTGTGCAAGAATAGTGAGGCACCGGGCTGGAGCGGTATTCTGTGCAAGAATAGTGAGGCACCGACCAGACTGGAGCGGTATTCTGTACAACAATAGTGAGGCACCGACCAGACTGGAGCGGTATTCTGTGCAACAATAGTGAGGCACCGGGCGGACTGGAGCGGTATTCTGTGCAACAATAGTGAGGCACCGACCAGACTGGAGCGGTATTCTGTACAACAATAGTGAGGCACCGACCAGACTGGAGCGGTATTCTGTGCAAAAATAGTGAGGCACCGGGCTGGAGCGGTATTCTGTGCAACAATAGTGAGGCACCGGGCGGACTGGAGCGGTACTCTGTGCAACAATAGTGAGGCACCAGGCGGACTGGAGTGGTATTCTGTGCAACAATAGTGAGGCACCGACCAGACTGGAGCGGTATTCTGTGCAAGAATAGTGAGGCACCGGGCTGGAGCGGTATTCTGTGCAAGAATAGTGAGGCACCGACCGGACTGGAGCGGTATTCTGTGCAAGAATAGTGAGGCACCGGGCTGGAGCGGTATTCTGTGCAACAATAGTGAGGCACCGGGCTGGAGCGGTATTCTGTGCAACAATAGTGAGGCACCGACCAGACTGGAGCGGTATTCTGTGCAACAATAGTGAGGCACCAGGCTGGAGCGGGATTCTGTGAAACAATAGTGAGGCACCGACCGGACTGGAGCGGTATTCTGTATAACAATAGTGAGGCACCGACCGGACTTGTGTGGTATTCTGTGCAAGAATAGTGAGGCACCGGGCTGGAGCGGTATTCTGTGCAACAATAGTGAGGCACCGGGCTGGAGCGCGATTCTGTGAAACAATAGTGAGGCACCGACCGGACTGGAGCGGTATTCTGTGCAACAATAGTGATGCACCGACCGGACTGGTGCGGTATTCTGTGCAACAATAGTGAGGCACCGGGCTGGAGCGGTATTCTGTCCAACAATAGTGAGGCACCGACCAGACTGGAGCGGTATTCTGTGCAACAATAGTGAGGCACCGGGCTGGAGCGGTATTCTGTGCAACAATAGTGACGCACCGGGCTGGAGCGGAATTCTGTGCAACAATAGTGAGGCACCGATCGGACTGGAGCGGTATTCTGTGCAACAATAGTGAGGCACCGACCAGACTGGAGCGGTATTCTGTGCAACAATAGTGAGGCACCGACCGGACTGAAGCGGTACTCTGTGCAACAATAGTGAGGCACCGGGCGGACTGGAGCGGTATTCTGTGCAACAATAGTGAGGCACCGACCAGACTGGAGCGGTATTCTGTGCAACAATAGTGAGGCACCGGGCTGGAGCGGTATTCTGTGCAACAATAGTGAGGCACCAGGCGGACTGGAGTGGTATTCTGTGCAACAATAGTGAGGCACCGACCAGACTGGAGCGGTATTCTGTGAAACAATAATGAGGCACCGGGCTGGAGCGGTATTCTGTGCAAGAATAGTGAGGCACCGACCGGACTGGAGCGGTATTCTGTGCAACAATAGGAAGGCACCGGTCTGGAGCGGTATTCTGTGCAAGAATAGTGAGGCACCGGGCTGGAGCGATATTCTGTGCAACAATAGTGAGGCACTTGGCTGGAGCGGTATTCTGTCCAAAATAGTGAGGCACCGACCAGACTGGAGCGGTATTCTGTGCAACAATAGTGAGGCACCAGGCTGGAGCGGGATTCTGTGAAACAATAGTGAGGCACCGACCGGACTGGAGCGGTATTCTGTACAACAATAGTGAGGCACCGACCGGACTGGTGTGGTATTCTGTGCAAGAATAGTGAGGCACCGGGCTGGAGCGGTATTCTGTGCAAGAATAGTGAGGCACCGGGCTGGAGCGGTATTCTGTGCAACAATAGTGAGGCACCGGGCTGGAGCGCGATTCTGTGAAACAATAGTGAGGCACCAACCGGACTGGAGCGGTATTCTGTGCAACAATAGTGATGCACCGACCTGACTGGTGCGGTATTCTGTGCAACAATAGTGAGGCACCGGGCTGGAGCGGTATTCTGTCCAACAATAGTGAGGCACTGACCAGACTGGAGCGGTATTCTGTGCAACAATAGTGAGGCACCGGGCTGGAACGGTATTCTGTGCAACAATAGTGAGGCACCGGGCTGGAGAGGTATTCTGTGCAACAATAGTGAGGCACCGACTGGACTGGTGTGGTATTCTGTGCAAGAATAGTGAGGCACCGGGCTGGAGCGGTATTCTTTGCAAGAATAGTGAGGCACCAACCGGACTCGAGCGGTATTCTGTGCAACAATAGTGAGGCACCGGTCTGGAGTGGTATTTTGTGCAAGAATAGTGAGGCACCGGGCTGGAGCTGTATTCTGTGCAACAATAGTGAGGCACCGACCAGACTGGAGCGGTATTCTGTCCAAAATAGTGAGGCACCGACCAGACTGGAGCGGGATTCTGTGAAACAATAGTGAGGCACCGACCGGACTGGAGCGGTATTCTGTACAACAATAGTGAGGCACCGACCGGACTGGTGTGGTATTCTGTGCAAGAATAGTGAGGCACCGGGCTGGAGCGCGATTCTGTCCAACAATAGTGAGGCACCGACCAGACTGGAGCGGTATTCTGTGCAACAATAGTGAGGCACCAGGCTGGAGAGGTATTCTGTGCAACAATAGTGAGGCACCGACCGGACTGGTGTGGTATTCTGTGCAAGAATAGTGAGGCACCGGGCTGGAGCGGTATTCTGTGCAACAATAGTGAGGCACCGGGCTGGAGCGGTATTCTGTCCAACAATAGTGAGGCACCGGGCTGGAGCGCGATTCTGTGAAACAATAGTGAGGCACCGACCGGACTGGAGCGGTATTCTGTGCAACAATAGTGATGCACCGACCGGACTGGTGCGGTATTCTGTGCAACAATAGTGAGGCACCGGGCTGGAGCGGTATTCTGTGCAACAATAGTGAGGCACCGAGCTGGACTGGAGCGGTATTCTGTGCAACAATAGTGAGGCACCGAGCTGGACTGGTATTGCTACACTTAGGAGCATGTGCCACTGAGTATTAATAGGAGATACAAGGTATGTGACTTGGTTACAGGAGGCCGGAGGCAAGAGGTGCCGGACCGGACGCGGGAGGCAAGAGGTGCCGGACGGGATGCGGGAGGCAAGAGGTGCCGGACGGAACGCAGGAGGCAAGAGGTGCCGGATGGGACGCAGGAGGCAGGAGGCAAGAGGTGCCGGACGGGACGCGGGAGGCAAGAGGTGCCGGACGGGACGCGGGAGGCAAGAGGTGCCGGACGGGACGCGGGAGGCAAGAGGTGCCGGATAGAACTGAACTCAGGATGCAGGAGGTGCCAGGTGGGACCAGACACAGGATGCAGGAGGTGCCAGGTGGGACCAGACACGGGAGGCAGGAGGTGCCGGACAGAACCGGTAAAAGCATGCTGGTACTTAGGACATGAATGTGGAGCATGGAGTAATCACCGCACGGTATGCAATTGTTCAGGCATCAGGTTTGTGGCTGGACTTCCTTTTAAGGCACAGAGGACAGGCAAGGTGTGGCTTGAGGATTGAATGCTGAGATCATGTCATACTTGCCTACCTGACCCTTTCCAGGAGGGACACAATGCTCCCTGAAGAAGGAGAGGGGCAGGTAGGCATCCATGAAGCATGGGTCATGTGACTCCAGGCACGATGCAATACAGTGATTTGGAAACAGACACTATCAGCTGAGAGTGCACAGGATAATTACACCTGTGAGCAGAGAGTCCAGGCTCAGTACCGACAATACCTTGGAATCAGGGACATCAGCAGTCAGACACTGAGGCTTCCATGCTGACAAGAAAGCAAAGGTGAGTTATTGCAGAAAAGGTTATGAGCCTGGATCCTAACAGTCATTATGCATCTCACCATGACCCATTCCAGAAGCGACACAGTGCCCCCGCTCCTGGACTTCCCTTTTCCATTATGATTGTCTGTCTTCACCTGTTTTGATCCGGTTATTTGATAAGAAAGTTGTTTCACCACAGGTGATAGTTATCATTAAATAAGAAGTCCAGGAATAGAGCATTGTGTCCCTACCGGAGAGGGTCATGGTGGGAGGTATGCAGGAATTCCATAGGTGTATCAGTATCATGTCATTCCATAGGGTATCTGTATCATGTCATTCCATAGGGGAATCTTTACAATGTCACTCCATAGGGGAATCTGTATAATGGTTAGCGTTACTGCCTCACAGCACTGAGGTCATGGGTTCTATCCCCACCATGGCCCTAACTGTGCAGTGTATCTAATAACTGGTAATAATATTCTCTGTACAGCGCTGCGGAATATGTGTGTGCTATATGATAACTGGTAATAATAGTCTCTGTACAGCGCTGCGGAATATGTGTGCGCTATATAATAACTGGTAATAATAGTCTCTGTACAGCGTTGCGGAATATGTGTGCGCTATATAAATAACTGGTAATAATAGTCTCTGTACAGCGCTGCGGAATATGTGTGCACTATATAATAACTGGTAATAATAGTCTCTGTACAGCGCTGCGGAATATGTGTGCGCTATATAATAACTGGTAATAATATTCTCTGTACAGCGCTGCGGAATATGTGTGCGCTATATAATAACTGGTAATAATAATCTCTGTACAGCGCTGCGGAATATGTGTGCGCTATATAAATAACTGGTAATAATAGTCTCTGTACAGCACTGCGGAATATGTGTGCGCTATATAATAACTGGTAATAATAGTCTCTGTACAGCGCTGCGGAATATGTGTGCACTATATAATAACTGGTAATAATAGTCTCTGTACAGCGCTGCGGAATATGTGTGCGCTATATAATAACTGGTAATAATAATCTCTGTACAGCGCTGCGGAATATGTGTGCGCTATATAATAACTGGTAATAATATTCTCTGTACAGCGCTGTGGAATATGTGTGCGCTATATAATAACTGGTAATAATAATCTCTGTACAACGCTGCGGAATATGTGTGCTCTATATAATAACTGGTAATAATAGTCTCTGTACAGCACTGCCGAATATGTGTGCGCTATATAATAACTGGTAATAATAGTCTCTGTACAGCGCTGCGGAATATGTGTGCGCTATATAATAACTGGTAATAATAGTCTCTGTACAGCGCTGTGGAATATGTGTGCGCTATATAATAACTGGTAATAATAGTCTCTGTACAGCGCTGCGGAATATGTGTGCGCTATATAATAACTGGTAATAATAGTCTCTGTACATTGGTGCGGAATATGTGTGCGCTATATAATAACTGGTAATAATAGTCTCTGTACAGCGCTGCAGAATATGTGTGCGCTATATAATAACTGGTAATAATATTCTCTGTACAGTCCTGCAGAATATGTGTGCGCTATATAATAACTGGTAATAATAGTCTCTGTACAGCGCTGCGTAATATGTGTGCGCTATATAATAACTGGTAATAATAGTCTCTGTACAGCGCTGCGGAATATGTGTGCGCTATATAATAACTGGTAATAATAGTCTCTGTACAGCGCTGCGGAATATGTGTGCGCTATATAATAACTGGTAATAATAGTCTCTGTACAGCGTTGTGGAATATGTGTCCGCTATATAATAACTGGTAATAATAGTCTCTGTACAGCGCTGCGGAATATGTGTGCGCTATGTAATAACTGGTAATATTCTCTGTACAGTGCTGCGGAATATGTGTGCGCTATATAATAACTGGTAGTAATATTCTCTGTACAGCGCTGCGGAATATGTGTGAGCTATATAATAACTGGTAATAATATTCTCTGTACAGCGCTGCGGAATATGTGTGCGCTATATAATAACTGGTAACAATATTCTCTGTACAGCGCTGCGGAATATGTGTGCGCTATATAAATAACTGGTAATAATAATCTCTGTACAGCGCTGCGGAATATGTGTGCGCTATATAATAACTGGTAATAATATTCTCTGTACAGCGCTGCGGAATATGTGTGCGCTATATAATAACTGGTAATAATAGTCTCTGTACAGCTCTGCAGAATATGTGTGCGCTATATAATAACTGGTAATAATATTCTATGTACAGCGCTGTGGAATATGTGTGTGCTATATAATAACTGGTGATAATATTCCCTGTACAGCGCTGTGGAATATGTGTGCGCTATATAATAACTGGTAATAATATTATCTGTACAGCGCTGTGGAATATGTGTGCGCTATATAATAACTGGTAATAATAATCTCTGTACAGCGCTGAGGAATATGTGTGCGCTATATAATAACTGGTAATAATATTCTCTGTACAGCGCTGCGGAATATGTGTGCGCTATATAATAACTGGTAATAATAATCTCTGTACAGCGCTGAGGAATATGTGTGCGCTATATAATAACTGGTAATAATATTCTCTGTACAGCGCTGCGGAATATGTGTGCACTATATAATAACTGGTAATAATATTCTCTGTACAGTGTGTCCAGTATTGTGCTTCCCCCTCACCCGTGTCTCCCGTATTGTGCTCCCCCCTCACCCGTGTCTCCCATATTGTGCTCCCCCCTCACCCGTGTCTCCCGTATTGTGCTCCCCCCTCACCCGTGTCTCCCGTATTGTGCTCCCCCTCACCCGTGTCTCCCGTATTGTGCTTCCCCCTCACCCGTGTCTCCCGTATTGTGCTCCCCCCTCACCCGTGTCTCCCGTATTGTGCTCCCCCCTCACCCGTGTGTCCCGTAATTGTGCTCCCCCCTCACCCGTGTGTCCCGTATTGTGCTCCCCCCTCACCCGTGTGTCCCGTATTGTGCTCCACCCTCACCCGTGTGTTCCGTATTGTGCTCCCCCCTCACCCGTGTGTCCAGTATTGTGCTCCCCCCTCACCCGTATTGTGCTCCCCCCTCACCCGTGTCTCCCGTATTGTGCTCCCCCCTCACCCGTGTCTCCTGTATTGTGCTCCCCCCTCACCCGTGTCTCCCGTATTGTGCACCCCCCTCACCCGTGTCTCCCGTATTGTGCTCCCCCCTCACCCGTGTCTCCCGTATTGTGCTCCTTCTCCCCCGTGTCTCCCGTATTGTGCCCCCCCTCACCCGTGTCTCCCGTATTGTGCCCCCCCCTCACCCGTGTCTCCCGTATTGTGCTCCCCCCTCACCCGTGTCTCCCATATTGTGCCCCCCCCTCACCCGTGTCTCCCGTATTGTGCTCCCCCCTCACCCGTGTCTCCCGTATTGTGTTCCTCCCTCAACCGTGTCTCCCGTATTGTGCTCCCCCCTCACCCGTGTCTCCCGTATTGTGCTCCCCCCTCACCCGTGTCTCCCGTATTGTGCTCCCCCCTCACCCGTGTCTCCCGTATTGTGCTCCCCCCTCACCCGTGTCTCCCGTATTGTGCTCCCCCCTCACCCGTGTCTCCCGTATTGTGCTCCCCCCTCACCCGTGTCTCCCGTATTGTGCCCCCCCTCACCCGTGTCTCCCGTATTGTGCCCCCCCCCCCTCACCCGTGTCTCCCGTATTGTGCCCCCCCTCACCCGTGTCTCCCGTATTGTGCTCCCCCCTCACCCGTGTCTCCCGTATTGTGCTCCCCCCTCACCCGTGTGTCCCGTATTGTGCTCCCCCCTCACCCGTGTCTCCCGTATTGTGCTCCCCCCTCACCCGTGTGTCCCGTATTGTGCTCCCCCCTCACCCGTGTGTCCCGTATTGTGCTCCCCCCTCACCCGTGTGTCCCGTATTGTGCTCCCCCCTCACCCGTGTGTCCCGTATTGTGCTCCCCCCCCCTCACCCGTGTCTCCCGTATTGTGCTCCCCCCTCACCTGTGTCTCCCGTATTGTGGTCCCTCCTCACCCGTGTCTCCCGTATTGTGCTCCCCCCTCACCCGTGTCTCCCGTATTGTGCTCCCCCCTCACCCGTGTGTCCCGTATTGTGCTCCCCCCTCACCCGTGTGTCCCGTATTGTGCTCACCCGTGTGTCCCGTATTGTGCTCCCCCCCCCCCTCACCTGTGTCTCCCGTATTGTGGTCCCTCCTCACCCGTGTCTCTCGTATTGCGCTCCCATCGCCGTGATCCCAACCAGCAGTTATCCACCCCACTGGCATCTCCAGCACTGGCCATCCTCACTCTACCACTGGCATCCCCTTTGCCGGCGATGTCATCCACCCAGTGACGTAACTATAAAATGAGCAGCCCCCGCTGGATACTTCGGCATCCTCCGCGCTGGCCATCTCCACCAGTGGTCATCCTCATTGCCGGTAATCTCTGGTCATCCTGACCGCCGGTCATCCCTAACACTGGCATCCCCTTAGCCTTAACCACTGTTGTCCTCTCTCTGTCCCCCTTATGGCCCTTATTCAGATCTGATTTGTTCTCAAAATGGGCGAAACCATGTGCACTGCAGGTGGGGCAGAAGTAACATGTGCAGAGAGAGTTACATTCGGGTGGGGTGTGTTAAAACTGAAATCGAAATTGCAGTGTAAGAATAATGCAGCCAGTATTTACCCTGCACAGAAACAAAATAACTCACCCAAATCTAACTCTCTCTGCACAGGTTACATCTACCCCACCTGCAGTGCACAAGGTTGTGCCCATTTTGAGAACAAATTTGTACTGCGATCAGATCTGAATAAGGGCCTATGTACCTGTCCACCTAATGCAGACGGAGAACGCCAGGAGTATCGGGAAAGTAGCCGCACACAAAGAAAAGCCCCAATGTTGTGTGATTGCAGCGGCAGGAATGGGATCCGTAGAACCGGGTGTAGGCTGCTCCCTCCCAGACCTTCTTCTCAGGCACACATCCCCACCCCTACCCAGGGGCATCTGCAAACAATCAGTGTACTGGTCAGTTCAGGGCAAGAGAACCTGTGAAACCAGTTTGGTTAATAAAACCCATTTGCTGCGGAGCTTGCTGTGCCGTCCTCCTCTCACCTCCCAGGATGACAGTTTCTGCATTAGTCCTTGTCATTGCGGCTGTGACTATATGCAAACCTCTGGGAATGTAAATGCATCAGGAGGTGGGGGGGAAGCCTGGGACAGAGCCTGACGGGTGATACGCATCAGTCCCTGTATGCTGGGACCACAGGGACTGTAACACAAGGACAGTCTGGGAGAGGAACCTACTGTACAAGGCTTATATATATATATATATACTGCGAGGCCGGAGCAGGTCAGTGAGGTCCTAGTGTCACATTCTCCTATAGATTACTGCAGTGCTTGTGCATAGGAAACATTCATATGTTTATTGGGGATCTGGTTGCTAGGTCGACACTCATTAGGTGACATGTGAAATCGGTTGACAGGGTCGTAAGTTCGACACAAGCATCAGGTCGACAATGGGAAGGGTCGTCGGTACAAAAGATCGTCATGAGTTTTTCACGTTTTTTTTCTTCAGCCGACGTGTGCCGACAGGAGGTGTTTCACACCCTACCAGCCACTACGGCGAGGCGGGAAAATATAATTGTGCGCTGAGCGCAGCGGGGCACCGTGCCCGGAGCATGGCGAGTGCAGAGGTGCACTAATATGGTGTCCATGTCGACTTACGTCGATATTCGGGACAAAAAAAAAACCGTGAAAACCCATGTGGACATTTTGACTGTTGACCTCATGCTTGTGCCAACTGTCCGACCCTGTTGACCTTAGGCATGTCAACCTATTTTATGTGTCAGCGGTGGGGTGGGGGGGGGGGGTAGTAGAGTGAAGTCTGGGGTGCGGAGAAGCCCTACACCAGCCCTACATAGTAATTGAGGCTGAATAAAGACGTGCGTCCACCTTTGGTTAGAGTGTAATCCCTGTGGGTAAGGACATATACGGCTGATCCCCGTACAATCAGGATCGGACGTATATGAGCCGAAAATACCAATGAGGAGTACGGCAAATTTACAAAGCTGACGTATTCTTCTGATTCATAGTTTCCGATGTCGTAGCCGTTCCTACCTATTTGTATTGTATACGTATTTAGCGACCATATATACAGACACCAAATACATATGGAGGGGCAGCAATCCGTGCAATGCCGTCCTGTGTAAAAAAGGGGGGCGGGCCGGAACTGCCTCCCCCCGGGTTCTCCGTATCGCGTGTAACGTCACCACGTTACACGCCAGGGAGACATGCCGAAGAGGAGCCGGGGAGCCAGGAGACTGAGGGAGTGTGGTATATATATGGTATAAGATTATATATAGATGGAAGTGCGTTCATTCTCTGCAGGAATAAACAGTGTATACGTAATAGTGGCACTCTCAGCACATCAAAATAACGACACATACAAGGCGGCATGAAGTTCTCACCTTATATCCCCTCACCAAGAAGTGCAGCCGCCCAGCCGGGAAGGCGTGTCCGGTCCCGGACCGTGGGAGACACATGTCATCATTACGCGCCCTCCAGAGACGTCCCGAGTCACCCGGAGGCGCCATAACGCCGTCACGCCACAAAACCATCACCATGGAAACCCGTGCAGAGAAATAAACAAAATACATCTGAAAGAGAAATAACAAATGAGACCATATTAAGTTCTCATTATACGTATACAAGATAGTAGCATTACCCTTTAAGTCGAGGTGGTGACCATATGTGTGTGTGTGTGTATATATATATATATATATATATATATATATAAGGAATACAGTTCAGCGGCACTCAGAAGACTATAATCAGTCACGTAATAAAGACAACAGACTCAATGGAGCTCTCAGTCAACGTTTCGGGAAGCTAATCCCTTTATCAAGACATGTCTTGATAAAGGGATTAGCTTCCCGAAACGTTGACTGAGAGCTCCATTGAGTCTGTTGTCTTTATTACGTGACTGATTATAGTCTTCTGAGTGCCGCTGAACTGTATTCCTTATACCTATTCCTTGTACCAACAAGTGAATTTGATGGCACCTGAAGCGGATGTCATATTGTTTTGCTAGTGCCGGCTGCATCGAGAATTATATATATATATATATATAGGTACTCTTTACCTAGAACGGCGCCCGCGATTAGCATCGCGGGCGTCGGGGGTAAAAAATCGCGGGCATCGCGGGTACATAAAAAACGGGTGCGACGCGATGCCCGCGATTTTCCCATAGGGATCAATGTTAAAAGTCAGATTGGACGCGATTTTAGTGTTAAATGCCTCAATGCCCGCGATTTTTACATAGAAAACAATGTTAAATGGGCCACAGAGCCCTAATAGTCCCCCTGAAGTCTGAAATGGCCCCCACAATTTTTAACGCCACCCCACGATCAACGTCAACCCGAAGCGTGGCGAGCGCAGCGAGCCCGCGAGGGGCGGCGGTACGCGTCCTCCAACCTTTTCATACCCCCACTATCCACGTCGGCGTGGAGTTGAGAATAGAATAGTGTGGCGAGCGCAGCGAGCCACCGAGCCCGAAGCATGGAGCGCACGCGGATACCTTCACAGTTATACGCGTCCCCTCACGGGCTTCACAGGTGTCCGTGGCGACGCGGACACCTGTGAAGCCCGCGAGGGGACGCGTTTACCTGTGAAGGTATCCACATCCCCTCGCGGGGCGCGCTGCGCTCACCACGGTTCGGGCTCGGTGGCTCGCTGCGCTCGCCACACTATTCTATTCTCAACTCCACGCCGACGTGGATAGTGGGGGTATGAAAAGGTCGGAGGACGCGTACCGCCGCCCCTCGCGGGCTCGCTGCGCTCGCCACGCTTCGGGTTCACGTTGATCGTGGGGTGCCGTTAAAAATTGTGGGGGCCATTTCAGACTTCAGGGGGACTATTAGGGCTCTGTGGCCCATTTAACATTGTTTCCTATGGAAAAATCGCGGCCATTGAGGCATTGAACACTAAAATCGCGTCCAATCTGACTTTTAACATTGGTCCCTATGGGAAATCGCGGCCATCGCATCGCACCCGTTTTTTTTAGTGCATTCGATGGTCGCGATGGGCGCCGTTCTAGGTAAAGAGTACCTATATATATAATGAGAGAGAGAAAGAAAGATGTAGAGGTGCGCTTAAATGTGTTTCACCAACAACAGCTTCATATTTAAAAGATAGAATATATTTATTCCAAACAGTAAAAAAATATAAAATACATTTGTTCTGAACAATATACAGAAGCTTTCCAGTAGGTACTTTTCACATGGGTGTATTGATTCCTGATTTGACCATTGGTGTGTATTGGTCTAGAAAACCCCTACGCGTTTCGTCCCTTGGGGACTTCTTCAGGGGTAATACACCGAGATCAGTCGGTTTAACGGTTAGTATATATATGTTGTGAGGAAACACTCTAGGGTGTATAGGTTGAAGATGTAGCCGAAGCTAGTATTCATATATCACAGTGAGGCTTCAGTAATGTATAAGAATATGGTCTGAAATAGTAAATATAATTAAACACGCAGTCAGGGTGTATATATATATATATATATATATATATATATATATATATATATATATATATATATATATATATATATACCGTATATACTCAAGTACAAGCCGACTCGATTATAAGCAGAGGCACCTAATTTTACAACAAAAACCTGGGAAAACGTATTGACTCAAGTGGGACCCTCACTCGAGTATAAGCCGAGGGGGGCTTTTTTAACATCCAAAATGGTCTGAAAAAGTAGGCTTATACTCGAGTATATATGGTATATATATCCCAAAATGTGCCTATAAACGGTGAGCAGCTACTCGATCAGAATCTCCCGTTAGTGGGAGACAGGAAAGTACAAATGGAAAACCACCTTGTGTTGAGTTTGACAGTGCACAAGACAACGTCAAATGGACATTTTGGACATTTTATTTAAAAATAGATTTAAAAATCTAAACATCCATGTCTGTAAGTTAGTCCAGCTCAAGGTGGTAGAGATCACAGTAATGCATCCAGAAACCCTACGCGTTTCGTCTAGCACAACTTCTTCAGGGGTTGAATTATGTGCAAATAATTAGTGCAATTATGGACAAGGTCGATTTCAAAAAGGTCCAATCAATGGATCTCAAGAAGTTTGATAACCACAAGATGTTGTACTGGAGTTTTTAGAAAAAACATGTGCAGATGGTTTTCAGCAATGAGCAAAAATGCATTCGATATCCGGGGTGACGTCTATACCACGCTCTCCAGAATGCAAGACCTGTCTGGAGAGCTCATGGTATAGACGTCACCCCGGGCATCGAATGCATTTTTGCTCATTGCTGAAAACCATCTGCACATGTTTTTCTAAAAAAAACTCCAGTACAACATCTTGTGGTTATCCAAATATATAGCCCCCAAATATGTATAATACCCGTTACAAATGCGAACGGGTAAGAATAGCTACGACATCGGAAATACGAACAAGAAGAATATGACCGCTTTGTAAATTTGTTGTATTCTTCATTTGTATATTTTGGGACGGATACAGCTGATTCCGTTCGTAGGGGGATCAGCCGTAATCATCCAGGATTAGTACATTTCCCCCATAGATTCTCTAGAGAGAGCTTTGAATAGCATACCCTCCAACTGTACCGTTTGGCCTGTGCTTTTTGGGGGGGTCTCTCAACTGTCCATTGTAAGTATAGGAAAGGGGGTGTGGCCACATCTTTTACCCATGGCCATGGCCCTTCCCGAATTTGTACTTTATATTGCTCTTCAAATGTTTGAGGGTATGGAATAGTGTTCAACATTTCTTATCACACTAGGTGATTCATCACGCCCTACGGGCGCTCTTCACACCGTCGTAAGGGGCTGCACGGGGTGCTGTGAATGAAGGGAGAGGGGAGCGCGGGGGTCCGCGAATCGCGGGAGGGGGGCGCGGGGGTCATGAATCGCGGGAGGGGGGTGCCGTGAATCGTGGGAGGGGTGTGTGAATCGCGGGGGGTGTGTCACGAATCGTGGGAGGGGGCGTCAGAGGTGCTGTGGGGTTCCGTGAATCGCGGGAGGGGGTCCGCAAATCACAGGAGGGGGTTTGGGGGGTGCCGTGAATCACGGGCGGGGGTCTGCAAATTCCGGGGGGGGCTAGAATCGCGGGGGGTGCAAATCACAGGAGGGGGTGCCGTGAATCGCGGGAGGGGGCGGGGTTTGCAAATCGCAGGAGGGGGGCGAAGCGAATCGCGGGAGGGGGGGTAACGGGAGTCCCGCGAATCACGGGAGGGGGGAGTCGCGGGGGTCCCGCGAATCGCGTGAGAGGGGGTCGCGGGGGGGGCCCGCGAATCACGGGAGGGGGGGTCACGCGAATTGCGGGAGGGGGGTCACGGAGGTCCCGCGAATCACGGGAGGGGGGGTCGCGGGGTCCCGCGAATCGCAGAAGGGGGTTCATGGGTGTGGGGTTGCTGGCAGAGGGGGGGGTGTGGGAGTTATGGTGGATGGTGGCTGTGGAGTAATGGTGGATGGTGGGTGTGTACTGTAGCCCAGGCTGGGTGGGGGGAGGTGATGTCAAGGGAGTGGGGTGTGTAGAACGTTATACACATAGAACACTTTTCCCTGGGGGGGGGCGGATTTGTGAATCCTGCTGGGCGGGATCTGGCTAAATATATAAGAGATATCAATAAACAGATGTATACAGTACACAACATGTATCAGTGTGTGACCACATTGCTATAGAAAACCAAAGACAAGGAAACGGCCGTATTAAGCTCATTGTGTGTTGACAATTCATTTTAGCAGGAGATAAGAAATGTCTGTGCCGCATCAATATTGATATAGGATGCAGTACCCCTGATAAGGATAAGTACAGTATGTAGCGCTATACCGCTACCTTCTCACCACATATGTGTATGCTTCTTCTGGTTCTCTCCGTAATTATTGATGAATATAGCCTTAATGTCAGTGCTGGTATCACCGCTTGTTGGTTGCGGCTACTGATTCATATATATACCATGTGAAAAGCCTGTGTTTGTCCCTCTGTGTTATAATCCCTGCAGTCAGCTCCAGCGCTGACGCAGGGGGTTCTCTGCGGTGTGTCCCGGCTGTTACCAAGCAGCCGGGACGTCACCGCGTCAGGGGATGTCGCCGCGTCAGGGGGCGTGGTCGCGTCAGCGACGCACGCCCCCCGTCTGACGTCACGGGCGGCCGGGAGTCTCACGCCCGGCCACTTCCTCAGCGCCCGCCCCGGTTGCCTAGGCGACGGGGGACGCCAGGCGGCCGGGCGGAAGAGGAAGCCCGCAACACAGCCTCATCCTCCCATGGAGGATTTAGTATTTAAGTCTGGCGCCGGGACACTCAGACGCCGGTTATAGTTCAGACCCTGCGTCCTGAGTGTTCCTGGTCTCTGGAGCTTCTGTTCGTCTTTTGTGGGATTCCTGCTCCAGCGTGGTGCTTCCCTTCGGCTTGTTCCCTGCCTTGCCTGCAGCAGCTCAGCTCCAGCTAAGTTTGATATTCATATCTCTTGTACCAACATTGTGTATTGTTACACTCCTGCTTATTGGGTCATCTTTCGTGTATTGTAACCGTCCTGCTTATTGAGTCATCTTTTGTGTATTGTTACATTCCTGCTTATTGAGTCATCTTTTGTGTATTGTTACCGTCCTGCTTATTGAGTCATCTTTTGTGTATTGTTACATGCTTGCTTAGTGAGTCATCTTTTGTGTATTGTTACACCTGTGGTGTGGTCTCATCAGTACACTGTTTCACACCAGGCCCCCCGGGGTCACTGTTACGGGAGCTCTGTTAGTATCCTCGCCGGTGGGTTTTCAGTTAGAGGTTCCCCTTGTACATCACTGGCCTTGGCGTGTGTGCTGTCCTTAACATAAGACCAGGTGGCATCGAGGTGGGAGCCTGACTAACGGGCTCCCACGAACGCGGCTATTATTGGTGAAGCCTAGCAATCCGCACACACACGTCAACTCCATCCGAGTACAACGGAGGTAGGGCAGGCGAGGTTACTCCACTCCTAACATTATAACCGGCCAAAAGTACTCAGCCTCTGGTCGTAGTCTGTCATGGATCCTTCCCAGCAGGCCACAGGACGTGCTCTGGCGGGCCAGATTCACACCCTCACGCAGGAGCTCCAAAAGCTCACCCTCCGGGTCAATACACAGGAGGAACAGGTCCATGGAGTCCTATCTGCGTCTAGGCGCCCAGAGCCTAAGCTCGATCTCCCAGATCGTTTTTCTGGAGACCGATCCCTTTTCTATAATTTTAGAGAATCATGTAAACTGTATTTCAAACTGCGTCCCATGTCCTCAGGTTCAGAGGTTCAGCGGGTAGGGATAATTATTTCTCTCCTATAGGGGGACCCTCAGACCTGGGCATTCGGACTCCCTGCGGGGGATGAGGCCCTCTCCTCTGTCAATTCTTTTTTTTCGGCCATGGGTTTGTTATACGATGATCCCGATAGGTCTGCCTCAGCAGAGGCTAATCTCCGAGCCCTTCGTCAGGGGCAAGGCACGGCAGAGGGATATTGTACACAGTTTAGGAGATGGGCCATCGATTCTGGGTGGAATAACCCAGCCCTCCGCAGTCAATTTAGAATTGGCTTGTCCGATGGTTTTAAAGACGCCCTGGTACACTATCGGCGTTTTCGGGAACGTCAGAGAGAAAGAGACTCTGGGGTTTTTCCCTCATCCCCTCCGGGTGATTCTTCAGACCCCTCAGGGGAGGAACCCATACAGCTAGGGGCCACTCGCCTTTCCGCTTCCGAAAAGAATCGGAGAAGACTTAAGGGATTGTGTCTTTATTGTGGTGGGTCAGGTCACCGTGCATTGGTCTGTCCTCTTAAGGCGGGAAAAGACAGGGCCTAGGTAACCTCGGGGGGGTTCACTTAGGCCTTACCTGTTTTTCCCCCATTGAGTCCATCTATATAAAGACTACCATCGCCTTTGGGAAGCAGTTCCTGGAGGTGTCTGCCTTTTTGGATTGTGGCGCAGCCGGCAATTTTATGGACGCCACATTGGTCGAATCCTTAGGGTTCAAACCTATTCCCCTAGAGGGGTCCTTGTCTGTGTGTGGTTTAGATGGCCTACCACTATCCAATGGCAGCATCTCCTCCCGCACTCCTTCCCTCAGGTTGTCTATAGGGGCCTTGCATTCCGAGGAGATATCTTTTTTAGTTTTTCATTGTCCTTTTGCACCTCTTGTCTTGGGCCTACCTTGGTTAAAGAAGCACAATCCTAATGTTAATTGGGTCACGGGAGAGATCACCCGATGGGGATCAGCATGTTCTGACAGTTGTCTCTCTCTCCCTCTTCGGGCGGTGTCTCCTGTTTTGTCTTCTTTACCCTCACCGTATCACAGTTTTGTTGACGTTTTTTCTAAGAAAGAAGCAGAAACACTGCCTCCTCATCGGCCGTTTGATTGTACTATTGATCTCGTCCCCAATGCCAGGTTACCCAAAGGGCGTTTGTATGCTCTCTCCGCTCCTGAGTCCCGTGCCATGGAGAATTATATCCAAGAAAGCCTAGAAAAAGGCTTCATCCGTCCATCTAAGTCCCCTGTGGGCGCAGGGGGTTTTTTTGTTAAAAAGAAGGATGGGTCCTTACGCCCCTGTATCGATTATCGTGCCTTGAACCAGATCACCATAAAGAATTCTTATCCCTTACCCCTCATTTCTGTGTTATTCGATCAGATTCGGGAGGCTGTGGTTTTTTCTAAAATCGATTTGAGAGGAGCATACAACCTCATAAGAATCAGGCAGGGGGACGAGTGGAAGACGGCCTTCAACACACACACTGGCCACTATGAATATCTGGTGATGCCTTTCGGACTGGCCAATGCTCCTGCCGTCTTCCAAGATTTCATTAATGAGGTACTCCGGCCGTTTTTGGGAGTTTTCGCTGTTGTCTATCTGGACGATATCTTGATTTTTTCCAAGACTCTGACCGAACATAGGCAACATGTCTGCATGGTCCTCCAAAAATTACGTGAAAACCATCTTTACGCCAAGTTAGAGAAATGTGAGTTTGAAGTTTCCCAAGTTTCCTTCCTGGGCTATATCATCACTCCCAGAGGTTTTTCCATGGAGCCTAAGAAGGTTCAAGCCATCCTGTCATGGGCTCGCCCCACTAACCTCAAGGCTGTTCAGAGGTTCCTTGGTTTCTCTAATTATTATCGCAAATTTATTCGGTCATTTTCAGATATCGTGGCTCCTATTGTGGAACTCACTCGCAAGGGAGCGGATCCACAAGACTGGTCCTCACAAGCCATTGAATCCTTTGAACGGCTGAAGAAAGCTTTTTGTTCTGCCCCCATTCTTCACCATCCTGACCCCAGGACGCCATTTTTAGTGGAAGTTGACGCCTCTGATGTCGGGGCTGGAGCCGTGCTTTCCCAGACTCACAGTCTGGATAATAAACTGCATCCTTGTGCCTATTTTTCACGTAAATTTTCCCCCGCTGAAAAGAATTATGATGTGGGAAATAGAGAGCTTCTTGCCATAAAATGGGCCTTTGAAGAATGGCGCCAATGGCTTGAAGGAGCAGAGCACGTGATCACCATTATTACAGATCACAAAAATCTGGCTTATATCCAGTCAGCCAAACGACTCAACCCACGTCAAGCAAGATGGGCTCTTTTCTTTACCAGATTTCGATTTAATATCACCTTCAGACCCGGTCCTAAGAACACCAAGGCCGATGCGCTTTCCCGGAGTTTCCAGTCTTCTCAGGACTCGGAATTGGTGGATGAACCCATTATCCCGTCTGCCATTATCTTGGCTGGGTTAACCCAAGATTTGGCTACCCGTGTCCTTGCTTCCCAGTCCTCTGCACCTCGGTCGACTCCTCAGGATCGACTTTTTGTCCCCAAGACTCTGCGAGGTTTAGTCCTCAAGGATTTCCATTCCAGTAAGCTGGCTGGGCACCCTGGCATCACCAAGACTCTCGAGAGTCTGTCCACAGTGGTCTGGTGGCCCACCATGAAACAGGACGTCACCCGTTTTGTCTCTGTCTGTCCTGTATGCGCTCGACAGAAATCACCAAGAGTATCACCCATGGGCCAACTTCTACCTTTATCCATTCCAGAAAGACCCTGGTCCCATATTTCTATGGATTTTATTGTCGACCTTCCTTTGTCTTCCCATTTTTCCACCATTTGGGTTACGGTCAATCGATTTAGTAAAATGGCCCATTTTATACCCTTGCGCAAACTTCCCTCGGCCCGAGAATTAGCTCAACTTTTCATTACTCATATTTTCAGACTTCATGGTCTTCCCAGAGATATTGTCTCGGACAGGGGACCCCAATTTGTCGCCAGCTTTTGGAGGACGTTTTGCTCCAACTTGGGTATTCAGCTCAGCTTGTCCTCCGGATACCACCCTCAGTCGAACGGACAAACCGAAAGAGTTAATCAGGC
Organism: Crinia signifera; assembly: GCF_055691185.1. Taxonomy (NCBI): domain Eukaryota; kingdom Metazoa; phylum Chordata; class Amphibia; order Anura; family Myobatrachidae; genus Crinia; species Crinia signifera. The sequence goes on along the minus strand of NC_139220.1, from coordinate 336,180,416 downwards.
CTTGGAACAATATTTACGCTGCTTTGTTGCGAAATGTCAGACCGATTGGGCAGACTTGGTTCCATTAGCTGAATTTTCTTATAATAAAGCCTATCACGTGTCAACCAAGACTTTACCGTTTTTCTGTAACTTTGGCTTTCATCCCAAATGCAATTCCTTTGACGTTCCCTTTAAGTCCACGCAGCCAATCTCCTCGGCAGTTTCTGTCCTTAGGGACTCTTGGAAGAAGGTGCGTCTTGCCTTGAATCTTTCCTCTGCCCGTGCTAAGATTTTTTATGATAGGCACAGGAGACCCTGTTCATTCAGGGTTGGCCAGAGAGTCTTTCTCTCAACCCGTTTTATCAAATTACGCCAGAAATGTCATAAATTGGGTCCCAGATTTATTGGACCTTTTCTCATTACCAAACAGGTTAACCCGGTAGCCTTTCAGTTGCAATTACCCCGATCATTGAAGATCAATAATGTTTTCCATTGTTCACTTTTTAAGCCGGTTCCCACTCTCTTTCATCAGAAACAGTCCAGAAGACCTGTGATTATCAGGGGCCACAAGGAATTCTTGGTAGAACAGATTCTTGATTCCAAATTCGTCCGGGGTCAACTTAAATTTCTTGTTCATTGGCAAGGATTTGGGGATGAAGAGAGATCCTGGGTTCCTGATAGACTCCTACATGCTCCCAGACTTAGGGCAGAATTCTTTAAAAGATGTCCGTTTAAACCTGGGGGTAAGGGTTCGGTGACCCCTCCTCAAGGGGGGGGTACTGTTATAATCCCTGCAGTCAGCTCCAGCGCTGACGCAGGGGGTTCTCTGCGGTGTGTCCCGGCTGTTACCAAGCAGCCGGGACGTCACCGCGTCAGGGGACGTCGCCGCGTCAGGGGGCGTGGTCGCGTCAGCGACGCACGCCCCCCGTCTGACGTCACGGGCGGCCGGGAGTCTCACGCCCGGCCACTTCCTCAGCGCCCGCCCCGGTTGCCTAGGCGACGGGGGACGCCAGGCGGCCGGGCGGAAGAGGAAGCCCGCAACACAGCCTCATCCTCCCATGGAGGATTTAGTATTTAAGTCTGGCGCCGGGACACTCAGACGCCGGTTATAGTTCAGACCCTGCGTCCTGAGTGTTCCCGGTCTCTGGAGCTTCTGTTCGTCTTTTGTGGGATTCCTGCTCCAGCGTGGTGCTTCCCTTCGGCTTGTTCCCTGCCTTGCCTGCAGCAGCTCAGCTCCAGCTAAGTTTGATATTCATATCTCTTGTACCAACATTGTGTATTGTTACACTCCTGCTTATTGGGTCATCTTTCGTGTATTGTTACCGTCCTGCTTATTGAGTCATCTTTTGTGTATTGTTACATTCCTGCTTATTGAGTCATCTTTTGTGTATTGTTACATTCCTGCTTATTGAGTCATCTTTTGTGTATTGTTACATTCCTGCTTATTGAGTCATCTTTTGTGTATTGTTACACCTGTAGTGTGGTCTCATCAGTACACTGTTTCACACCAGGCCCCCCGGGGTCACTGTTACGGGAGCTCTGTTAGTATCCTCGCCGGTGGGTTTTCAGTTAGAGGTTCCCCTTGTACATCACTGGCCTTGGCGTGTGTGTTGTCCTTAACATAAGACCAGGTGGCATCGAGGTGGGAGCCTGACTAACGGGCTCCCACGAACGCGGCTATTATTGGTGAAGACTAGCAATCCGCACACACACGTCAACTCCATCCGAGTACAACGGAGGTAGGGCAGGCGAGGTTACTCCACTCCTAACACTCTGTACCTTACACTGTAGGAGACCTCAAAGGCTCAGTGCTGCCTCTGATTAAAAATCCTCTCATGATGAGGATGCTACTGCTGCTGCTGTCCTCCATGGGCCTGAGAAGCATGTGATGAGCTCCACCAATCAGAGCTCAGCACAAGCCTCTACGCCTCTGACCTCTTGTGCAGTCTCATGGGACTTGGTCAACTCCCAGTAATGCACGGCACACTTGTGCAGTCGTTGTGTCTTTTCCCCCGATGCTCAGCACCATTAATCATTGTCACATTTGCAGATAGGTGAAGCTGCAGCTCCACCCCACTCCCATGCACAAAACCTTTAGGCCCTAGATAGAGGGGGGGCCCGGGGTACTGACCCCCCTGAGCCCTCCCTTAATCCGGTCTTGGGGCCAGTTACCGAGTAGAGTTGAAATGTGATAGTGGTATAAGTCGGGAGGAGATCGCTGCCATGTTGGTGGGTCAATATCAGCAGGTGGTATTGGAGGGGGGGGGGTCAGTGTATTTGTGAGTCAATATCCTTAATGCGTTTCCCCACAGTATAGATTCGACAGTTTCATCAGAAGTTTAGGCTGTGGAAGGGCTAAGATTAGACTGTAGGGAAGTTGAGTGTTAACCTGTGGGAGGGGAGTTTATGGCTAGGCTGAGGGGAGGGGAGGATTAGGGTAAAACTGTGGGGGGAGGATTGGGCTGCAGGAGGTCAGGGTAAGGGTTAGGCTGCTGAGGGAGGGTTAGGCTGTGGGAGGAGAAGGTTAGGCTTCAAGGGGGGTTAAATTGTGGGAGGAGTAGGTTAGGCTGTGGGGAAGGAGGATTAGGGTTATGCTGCTGGAGGGTTAGGGGATAGTTAGGGTTAGGCTGATGGGAAGAAGGTTAGGGTTAGGCTGCAGGAGGGGAGAGATAGGGTTAGACTGAGAGGAGGGGGGGATAGGGTTTGTCTGACTGGAGGGGTGGTTCAGGTTAGGCTATGGGGGGGAGAGGTTAGGGTTAGATTAGTAGTAGTACGTTTATTTATAAGGCGCCGCAAAGTGTCCGCAGCGCCGTACATAGCAAACAAAAAACAAATTACAAGGTAACGTACAGGGTGTGTTGATAAAATACAGTATAAATAGGGGTATAGCTGGTAGAACTAAAATCAGCATCAGTTCAGAAGTAGGTGTGGAAATTGTCGAGGAGACTGAAGATGAAGTAGAGGAAGGGAAGAACAGGACAGGAGCACAGGTGAGGTAAAGAGGTAGGATGAGTACGTGAGGAAGGAGGGCCCTACTCATAAGAGTTACCAGACTAAAAGGAGGTGGGTGGACGAACGAAATACAATAGGATAAGTAGGAACGGAGGGGAACGGAGGCAGGATAGGAGGATCAAAAGAGGTTAGGAGGAGGTTAGATTGTGGGAGGGTTAGTGTTAGGCTGTGGGAAGGGATGGTTAGAGTTAGGCTGAGTGGAGGGTGGGATAGGGTTAGTCTGAGTGGAGGGGTGGTTAGGGTTAGTGTGTGGGAGGATTAGGGTTAGGACGTGGGAATAGAAGGTTAGGAAAAGGCTGTGGGAGGGGAGGGTTACGGTTAGTCTGAGTGGAGGGAGGGATAAGGTTAGGCTGCGGGGGGAGAGTTTATGGTGAGGTTAGGGTTAGTCGGAGGGGAGGGTTAGGCTGTAGGAGGGTTATGGTTATGATGTGGGAAGGTTTAGAGTAAGGTTGTGGGAGGGGATGGTTAGTGTTAGGCTGTGGGAGGGGATGGTTAGTGTTAGGCTGTGGGAGGGGATGGTTAGTGTTAGGCTGTGGGAGGGGATGGTTAGTGTTAGGCTGTGGGAGGGGATTGTTAGTGTTAGGCTGTGGGAGGGGATGGTTAGTGTTAGGCTGTGGGAGGGGATGGTTAGGGTTAGTCTGAGTGGAGAGATAGGGTTAGGCTATTGGAGTTTAGGGTTAGGATGTTGAATAGGAGGGTTATGCTGTGGGTGGTGAAGGTTAGGGTTAGGATGCGGGAGAGGGACGTTAGGATTAGGCTGAGTGGAGGGAGGGATAGGGTTAGTCTGAGGGAAGGGTTAGGGTGTGGGAGGGGAGGGTTAGGGTGTGGGAGGGGAAGGTTAGGCTGTAGGAGGGAATGGCTCGGGTAAGGCTGTGGGAGGGGAGGGTTGGGGTAAGGCTGTGGGAGGGAATGGTTAGGGTTAGGCTGCAGGATGGATATGATTAGGCTGTGGGAGGGGAGGGTTAGGTTTAGGCTGTGGGAGGGGAGGTTTAGGATAAAGCTGTGGGAGGATTATGGCTAGGCTGAGTGGAAGGTAAGACTTTGGGAGGAGACGGTTATGGTTAGGCTGTGGGAAGGGAGAGTTAGGTTACAGGAGGGTTAGGATTAGGCTGTGCGAGGGGAGGGTTAGGCTGTGCGAGGGGAGGGTTAGGCTGTGGGAGGGTTAGAGTTAGGCTTTTGGATTGGAGGGTTAGGGATAGTCTGTGGGAGGGAGGGTTAGGTTACAGGAACATTAGGATTAAGCTGTGGGAGGGGATAGTTAGGATTAGGCTGTGGGAGTGGAGAGTTAGGTTACAGGAGGATTAGGATCAGGCTTTGGGAGGGTTAGGGTTAGGCTGTGGGAGGGTTAGGGTAAGGCTGTGGGAGGGTTAGGGTTAGGCTATTAGATGGGAGGGTTAGGGTTAGGCTGTTAGATGGGAGGGTTAGGCTGTGGGAGGGGAGGGTTAGGTTACAGGAGCCTTAGGATTAAGCTGTGGGAGGGGAGGGTTAGGCTCCAGGAGGGGAGGGTTTTGTTACAGTAGGGTTAGTGTTAGGCTGTGGGATGGGAGGGTTAGGGTAACGCTGTGGGAGGGTTAGGGTTAGGCTGTGGCAGTAGCGCACGCAGGGGGGTTTCTGAGTCCCCTCTTTCCATGGGTATAAGAATTGTAAAAATCGGCCCTTGGGACCCGGAGATATCTGACTTCAAAGTAGTGGTCCCCATTCAAGCCTGTTAATTGTTATTCCCAGTCAGATATTTCAGGTTCTGTCTGACTGGGTACATATATATATACAATTGTCGGGCCGTTCTTCCATTCTGGGTCGGACGGCCGTTCAATTGTATATGTGTGTACACTGTCCCGTACGAGCGATAAACGGCAAAAATCGGTCTTGTCCGTCCATACTCGGTCGGTCAACGGTTCTTTGCTGCTTAATTTTCATCCGACAGGCCCCATATCGGTACAAAAGTGCAGTGTGTATGCACGTTCCATCGATATGCTGCCGTCCTTGCGACTATACTGCCAAAGCTGGAACGCCCGTGTGGGCGTTCCATAGCTGCATGATCTCTGGCAGGGTGACTAAAAAAAAAAATGACATGGGGTCCCCCCCCCCACGGCTGTAACCAGCACCAGGCTGAAGAGCCGGGGCTGGTATTAAAAAATCAGGAAACCCGACAAATAGGGCTTCGCTGATTTTTTAAAACCAGCCCCAGGCTCCAGGTCCGGGGCTGGTTGCCAAAATACGGGGGACAAAATGACTAGGGGTCCCCCGTATTTTAAGAACCATCCCCAGGCCAAACCAGCCAGCAGGGTAATGCCACAGCCAGGGGGAGTCAGCCTGGCCAGGGGCCCTGGGGGAGTGTGGACCCCCCAATAAAGGGGTGTCCCCCCCTCCAGAACTTACCTGATCAGGCTGAAGCCTGGTGCTGTCCCCGGTGACCCTGTGCGGTGGTCACCGGGCTGATTGAGTGTAAAAAAATAGAATAAAAACTATTGTCTATTACTGTGGAACTATGAGTCCCAGCAAGCCTCCCCCGCATGCTGGGACTTGGAGAACCACAAGTCCCAGCATGCGGGGCATTAAAGGGTATGCTGGCACTTGTAGTTCCACAGGAAAAAAATTGTCAAATAAACACACTGACACCCAGTAAAAATAAAACTTTAATACATCCAAAGCCTACACATACTGATACTTACCTATCTTGAGCCCGTCGGTTGGTCCCTGGGTCCGCTGCCGGTGCCTTGGTTCCGGGGCTGGTTCGGGGTCCAGGGCTCCAGGGCTGAAGAGTCCGGGGTCCTGGATCCGAAGAAATCCATGGGGGACTTGTGGAAGGAAATCCTACTCACCCAGGTCCTCTGGCGACGATCTCCTCATCTTCTCCGTTTCCGCCGTCTCCGCCGCATCAGCCGCCGTTACCCGATGGACTTTGAGAGGCGCAGAGATGTTTCATCTTCCGCGCCTCTCATCCGAATGATTCTATTGGCCGCCTAGCGGCCAATCAGGAGCTGAGAAAGTCACGGAGAGGCACGGAAGATGAAACATCTCTGCGCCTCTCAACGTCCGATGGGTAGCGGCGGCTGATGTGGCGGAGACGGAGAAGATGAGGAGATCGTTGCCAGAGGACCTGGGTGAGTAGGATTTCCTTCCACAGGTCCCCCATGGATTTCTTCTGATCCAGGACCCTGGACTCTTCAGCCCTGGAGCCCCGAATCAGCCCCGGAACCAAGGCACCGGCTCGGACCCAGGGACCTACCGACGGGCTCAAGATAGGTAAGTATCAGTATGTATGGGCTTTGGATGTATTAAAGTTTTATTTTTATTGTGTGTCAGTGTGTTTGACTATTTTTTTTCTGTCGAACTACAAGTGCCAGCGGGCCCTTTAATTGTGGTTCTCCAAGTCCCAGCTTGCGGGGGAGGCTTGCTGGGACTCATAGTTCCACAGTAAAAGACAATAGTTTTTCTTAAATTTTTTTAGCCCGGTGACCACCACACAGGGTCACCGGGGACAGCACCAGGCTTCAGCCTGGTCAGGTAAGTCCTGGAGGGGGGGGACCCCTTTATTGGGGGGTCACCACTTCCCCTGGCCAGGCTGACCAGTCAGAGGGCTGAATGCTTTGGCCGGGAGGACTTGTATAAAAAGTCTCCCCCCGGCTGTGGCATTACCCTGCTGGCTGGTTTGGCCTGGGGCTGGTTCTTAAAATACGGGGGGACCCCTAGTCATTTTGTCCCCCGTATTTTGGCAACCAGCCCCGGACCTGGAGCCTGGGGCTGGTTTTAAAAAATCAGCGAAGCCCTATTTGTTGGGTTTCCTGATTTTTTTAATACCAGCCCGGCTCTTCAGCCTGGTGCTGGTTACAGCTGTGGGGGAGGGACCCCACATCATTTTTTTTTTTTACGGGTAAAAGGGTGACTTAAATGTAGATGCATAACCCATCTATATAGAAGTTTAGTCACCCTGCCGGCTGACTAAAGTTCTATATAGACGGGTTTGCGTCTAAATTTTAGTTACCCTGCCGGCGTATATAGCGGTTTGCTATAATTATGCCCTAACCCAGCCCATTATGATAATTTTGTTCACATATGACATGTCAATAGCCCAAATCGAGACAGTGTGTACGGTGGTACAATCTTTTTCTTGCGACTGTTTGGACGGGAGTACATCGGACGTCGCAAGTAATATGTACAGGTGTGTACGCGCGTGATCGGCTGTTTGTGGACGGTCGAACGGTCGCAAGAAACAGGGATTGTATATATGTGTGCCCAGCTTTAGAGTTTTTCTGAGGGTATATTCCAAAAGCTGGGACTCTTCCCATTTGAGGGACACTAGTGGCTTGTCTCTACTGTTCCCAGAACCAGAGATATCAGCCTTCCAGCAGCTGGTTACTGCTCCAGCTCCACACACCTGGTATGTAGTTTTATATACTCGTTGGAAGATTGCTCTGCCTCCTGAACTCTGATCCCCTAGTCCCCAATACCATTTGGTAGGTGGGATTCTCTCGTTTTTAATTCCATTAAAATCTAAGAAATATATTTCCGGGAACTGGAGATATCTGCAGTCAAGCAAGCTGTCCTCCCACCAGAAAATTATGAATAATAAGCCCACTCCACTATACACCCCTCCTCTGCATATTAAACATCCTCTACCATCCTGGAAGTTATGTATCAGGGCCCCTTCATTCAGCCCAATGCCCCCTTCTCCCACCCCATCTCCCACCATCTGTGCAGTAAAGGGGTAATTAGTGGAAATTACTGATCCAGGCCCTACATGCTGAGCGGTTGATATAATACCCCCTACCACCCGCGGGACATCAAAGATTCCCCCACCCCTACCGCTGGAGGATCGGTAGGGGCCCCAATACATTGCTATGCCCAATGGTCTACACTGCTGTTGACGCCCCTGTATCAGAGCCGGCCCTAGCCTAAATGATGCCCTAGGCCATATTTTGGCTGGTGCCCCCTAGCACCGCCACTAGTTCCGCCTCTGACCCTGCTCCCCTTTCCCAGCACCATCAACCCTCATCATAGCAGTCATGATTTTGGTGCCCCTACCCGCAATATTTTAAATAGAAACAGTGCACACATTTGGTGCGCAGCCCAAACAGGGTGTGTTCTTGCTGGGAAGGGGCATGGTCACACAATAGTACCCCCAATTCAAATTATGCCACACAGTATTGCAACTTTATTCACATTATATCATGCGATTGTGTCCCTTATTCACGTTACATCACACAGTAGTACCACTTTACCTTATAAACATTACTCCTCACATTATTCACATTATACCCTTAGAAACAAATCCTGAGAAAATATTGTATTTTAAGCACCTCCATGGCCACACTGCAACCCAGCACAAAGCAGTGTGTGCTGGGCAGAGGAGAAGAGCTGCAGCTGCTGCTGTCACTTAAGGGGAGGGGGCCCGGGGCCCCCACTGGGCCCTTCCATCAGACTTTGGCCTGGGTTATTTGTACCCCCTACCCCTTTCTCTCGGCACCCCTGATAATACCACACAGTAATGCCCCTTACACATGACACACATTATTAATGTCCTTATAACCATAATGCCCCTTACACATTATGCCAACCTTTATTAATGCCCTTCATACACATAATGGCACACATAATGCCCCTTACACATATGTTGCACATTATTAATGCCCTTATACACATGACACACATAATGCTCATTACACATATGTTGCACATTATTAATGCCCTTATACACATGACACACATAATGCCCATTACACATATGTTGCACATTATTAATGCCCTTATACCAGTGGTTCCCAAACTGTGTGCCTAGGCTCCCTGGGGTGCCTCGGGACACTTGCAGGTGTGCCTTGGATTAGTGGTCTAGAGGCAATAGAAATTATTTATGGTCATTGTAAAAGGCAAAAACAGTGCTGGTGGGCTACCAATAATAAAATATGTGGACAAATAGAAGCTAATCCTGTCCCTCACCCATAAATAAACCCATGTATGACATACAAATCATGTTACAGAATAAGAAACTTTTGGACTAGGGGTGCTGTGAAAAAAATTCTGATGCACTAGGGTGCCGTGATTTTCAAAACTTTGGGAACCACTGCCTTATACACATGACACACATAATGCCTGTTACACATATGTTGCACATTATTAATGCCCTTATACACGACACACATAATGCCCATTACACATATGTCGCACATTATTAATGCCCTTATACACATGACACACATAATGCCTGTTACACATATGTTGCACATTATTAATGCATTTATACATGACACACATAATGCCCCTTACACATATGCCGAACACTATTGCACAACCAACCCACCTGCAGACAGCACTCACACAGCCGCTAAAACTGTGACCTCTGCCTCTGCTTGGATACAGATGTTTCCTCATACATCTTGCCTCAATAGGCCATGCAGCTCCTGGCCAGTTCTGCTAACGCTGGGTGCCCTTTTTTGCTGAAGATTCGTCTTATTTGCATTGTTATGACCAGGACACACAAGGAGCTTCCGATGATTAAAATGATATGTGGCATGCCTTTATTCTGTGTGCGACTGTGGCTGGTACATACGGAATGCTATGTTACAGTGATTTCCATGAATACACTATTTCATATTTATTTATTTATTAACAGTTTCTTATACAGCGCGCTTTACAAAGGGGACATTGATACAACAAAACAGGGTATTTACAGACAGTCAAAATATGCAGATACAGCCTCACTCACACACAGAATATAGGCATGCTGCATATCATTTTAATCAGCAGAAGCTGCTGGTGTTCCTAGGCATTCCAAATGCCCTAGGCAATTGCCTAGTTTGCCTATGCCTAAGGCCGGCTCTGCCCTGTATGTATGTATGTATGTATGTATGTATGTATGTATGTTAATATTAGTATAATATTATTATTATACATTTGGTCTATCTATAATACTTTAACTGACCCGGCATATACTGGGTTACCTAAGTGTCCATCTCCGTGCTTCGCTCCGCCCCTTTGGAAACCCCCTTCTGAAAATCCTGCGTTTGCCACTGTGTGGGAGGAGAGGGATAGGGTAAGGCAGTGGGTGGATTAGGATTAGGCTGAGGGGAATGTGGTAACAGTTAGTTTAGTTTAACGCCAGGGGATTTGAATTAGCCCCAATACTTTTTTGATTGCAGAAAGCTCATTCTTTTTTTGCAATTATTTATCTCAAGCTATTCAGTAAGCCCCCGTTTTATTGTGATCCCTAAATATATAAATGTTGTGGTGAAAGCACTTCAGCGGGTGTCCAGAAGTCCCAATACAAATATAAATAAACATACATGACCAATATGAATCCCCCCCCCCCCCCCCGCAGCTGCACTTTGGGGGTAATTGGGTAGCCCTGCGGGATGGGCTAGCCCATGGTGAATTAGGGGTGTTTGCCAGTGTGTGGGATCATGATGAAGAGTTACAGATAATGATAAGAGCTCTGTCTCTGTATAATTATAAATACACTGAGACGCCTTCGCTTCGACCTTAAGAGGTGATTAAAGCAAAAACCTTCCCGATTGCGGAATACTGTCGCGGGTTATATATATACTGTATATGTTGTCAGTTCCGTGTACCAGAGCTTGCTTTTATTTATGATGAAATTATAATTACATATGACAACCAATAACTCAATGGAACTGGTAAAACCACTGGAATATTCCAAGAACGTAGGAATTCTCCATTTGCAACTAACAAGGGAGGGGAACGAGTTGTATCATAGGAGGGGTGTGAGTCCTCTGATATGCAGAATCAGTGCAATGAGTCAAAGGCACGCCTGATAAGATACGGTGGATGGGTCCAGATCCACAGCACGGGGCCCATAAGCGGGGTAGGGAGGCGCTGAGCTGAAGAGGCGCCGAGCTGCGGTGGCTGCCACTTTGTGCAGGGAGGTGGTGTACACGGGACTGAGCACACCCTGCGGCACGCGGGGGGGGGATGACGAGTGAACAGGCTGTGCTTCCAGGAACTCAGACTCCGCCCTCATTCAGGAAGGAGAAGCTGGGCAGGCAGGGGGGAAGGGGAGCTGTGGGGGCCAAGGGTGAGACTTAGGAAGGATTAGCGGGTGCTGGAGGTCAGACCTAAGAGGAAGGAGGAAGAGGAGACCCCGGGCTGCAGTGACTGCCAGCTGGCCGCCAGCGTCTCAGGTAGGAGCTGCTCCAGCCATGGATGGGGTTGCCTGGGGATATATAATAGAGTTTGTCACACTGCCATAGGCTTCCTGGGGTCTAGCTCCAACATTGCACTGTAGAACCGTTAGACTGATCTAAGCATGACATAATTAATTACAAAACATATTTAGCAGGCAGCCCACATAGATCAGCAGTCATGTATGTGTAACTGTATGTAACTGTGGGTTTTATTTATTTATTATATATATATAAGCAGCGCTACTACTGTCGGTAAGTGTGGGCATTTTGTATAAGCCGCACTACTACTGTGGGTATATGCAGAAGTACTCAGGGCATTACATGTAGAATAATTTGTGTCATAATGTCATACAGGTGGAGCTTGGCCCATCTTTGCAGGGCTGGCGTTTCTAACGCCAGTCCCGCCGTTCCCGCCGGGGGGTGCGCGTGCACGAGACGCTCGCGCGCCCCCTGGCAAGGAGCCTGCCTCCGGTGCCCACCGCCTTCCCCACCGTCGCTGCAGGTACCCCTCACTGCCCCTGAAGCGGAGACGGGCAGGGACACGCAGCGTCCCCGCCGAGAGACTGGGACCCGCGTGCGTGTGAGACGCACGCGCGTCCCAGTTCAGTGTAGCCCCTGTCCGCTGGCAAACCCCGGCCAAGGATGGCAGGGGCTACATCTGTATGGTCATTGTGGTGTGCAGCATATTATGTAAGGGGCATCATGATGTGCGGTATAATGTGTAATGGGCATTACGATGTGCTGCATACTGTGTTAGGGGCATCATGATGTATGGCATAATGTGTAATGAGCATTACAGTGTGCTGCATACTGTGTAGCATAATATATAATGGGAATTACTGTGGGTGGAATAATGTGTAATAGACATTACAGTGTGTAGCATTATGTGTTATGGGCATTACGGTGTTATCGGTACTTTTATATGGCCACGCCCCTTCCCCATAAAGCCACACTCCTAAATTTATGCCGCGCGCCTTAGGTGAGCACTCTACCAGTTTTCACTGTGGTGGTGGGGCAGTCACCAATTGCCAAAGGGCACCACAATGACTAGTTACAGCACTGGTGCTGTGTAATGGGAATAAGATTATGCTACCGTGTGGTGTCATTTGGAATGGGGCACTATTGTGTGGCCATGCGCTGTCCCTTTGTGAAGTATGAGAGGGCACAAATGTATAGTTTGTAGGAGGGCGCCGAACACCCTAGCACCGGCCCTGCCCATATGATAATAGTAATGTGTGCATGGGAACAAACGCCCTATCGGGGTGATCAATCACCCGCACAGTAACACAAAAAATGACACCGACAACAATGGGGCAACGGGTGATTGTTTTATATAAATACCCCAGAATGAGCCACTGGTGGCAAAGAGGAAGAACGACGGGGGACTACCACGATTTACAACAAACCAGGATTAAGAGATAACAGAAATCCTGACACGGTAATAAAGGGGTGGGGCTTAATGTAGCAACCATGGCATTTGGCCCCTCCCCTTCAGCAAAGCAGCTTTCTGACATTATGGAGGGTGGGGATTAATGAAGTGAGAGCCCCTCCCCTGTGGGTAATTGGCACAATAAAGCGACCAAAACATTGCTTATGTCAACCTTTTTCCAATGTAGACACTGTGCATGTCAGCATTTATGTAATTGGCTAGTATAGTATAGCCTAGGGCAGGCGTCCGGTCACAGGGGGTAATTGGGTGTAATAGTATATAGGGGGTAATTGGGTGTAATAGTATAGAGGGGGTAATTGGGTGTAATAGTATAGAGGGGGTAATTGGGTGTAATAGTATAGAGGGGGTAATTGGGTGGAATAGTATAGAGGGGGTAATTGGGTGTAATAGTATAGAGGGGGTAATTGGGTAGAATAGTATAGAGGGGGTAATTGGGTGGAATAGTATATAGGGGGTAATTGGGTGGAATAGTATAGAGGGGGTAATTGGGTGTAATAGTATAGAGGGGGTAATTGGGTGTAATAGTATAGAGGGGGGTAATTGGGTAGAATAGTATAGAGGCGGGTAATTGGGTGTAATACTATAGAGGGGGTAATTGGGTGTAATAGTATAGAGGGGGTAATTGGGTGTAATAGTATAGAGGGGGTAATTGGGTAGAATAGTATAGAGGGGGATAATTGGGTAGAATAGTATAGAGGGGGATAATTGGGTGTAATAGTATAGAGGGGGTAATTGGGTGTAATAGTATATAGGGGGTAATTGGGTGTAATAGTATAGAGGGGGTAATTGGGTGTAATAGTATAGAGGGGGTAATTGGGTAGAATAGTATATAGGGGGTAATTGGGTGTAATAGTATATAGGGGGTAATTGGGTGTAATAGTATATAGGGGGTAATTGGGTGTAATAGTATATAGGGGGTAATTGGGTGTAATAGTATAGAGGGGGTTGTTGGGTGTAATAGTATAGAGGGGGTAGTTGGGTGTAATAGTTTAGAGGGGGGTAATTAGGTGTAATAGTTTAGAGGGGGTAATTGGGTGTAATAGTATATAGGGGGTAATTGGGTGTAATAGTATAGAGGGAGTAGTTGGGTGTAATAGTTTAGAGGGGGTAATTGGGTGTAATAGTATATAGGGGGTAATTGGGTGGAATAGTATAGAGGGGGGTAATTGGGTGTAATAGTATAGAGGGGGTAATTGGGTGTAATAGTATAGAGGGGGTAGTTGGGTGTAATAGTATAGAGGGGGTTATTGGGTGTAATAGTATAGAGGGGGTAATTGGGTGGAATAGTATAGAGGGGGGTAATTGGGTGTAATAGTATAGAGGGGGTTGTTGGGTGTAATAGTATAGAGGGGGTAGTTGGGTGTAATAGTTTAGAGGGGGGTAATTGGGTGTAATAGTTTAGAGGGGGTAATTGGGTGTAATAGTATATAGGGGGTAATTGGGTGTAATAGTATAGAGGGAGTAGTTGGGTGTAATAGTTTAGAGGGGGGTAATTGGGTGTAATAGTATATAGGGGGTAATTGGGTGTAATAGTATAGAGGGGGTAGTTGGGTGTAATAGTATAGAGGGGGTAATTGGGTGGAATAGTATAGAGGGGGTAATTGGGTGGAATAGTATAGAGGGGGTAATTGGGTGGAATAGTATAGAGGGGGTAATTGGGTAGAATAGTATAGAGGTGGTCATTGGGTGGAATAGTATATAGGGGGTAATTGGGTGTAATAGTATATAGGGGGTAATTGGGTGTAATAGTATAGAGGGGGGTAATTGGGTGTAATAGTATAGAGGGGGGTAATTGGGTGTAATAGTATAGAGGGGGGTCATTGGGTGTAATAGTATAGAGGGGGGTAATTGGGTGGAATAGTATAGAGGGGGGTAATTGGGTGGAATAGTATAGAGGGGGTAATTGGGTGGAATAGTATAGAGGGGGTAGTTGGGTGTAATAGTATAGAGGGGGTTATTGGGTGTAATAGTATAGAGGGGGTAATTGGGTGGAATAGTATAGAGGGGGGTAATTGGGTGTAATAGTATAGAGGGTGTTGTTGGGTGTAATAGTATAGAGGGGGTAGTTGGGTGTAATAGTTTAGAGGGGGGTAATTGGGTGTAATAGTTTAGAGGGGGGTAATTGGGTGTAATAGTATATAGGGGGTAATTGGGTGTAATAGTATAGAGGGAGTAGTTGGGTGTAATAGTTTAGAGGGGGGTAATTGGGTGTAATAGTAGGTACTTGTGAGTTATCCGGACGCCCGATTTCAAAATCGGGTCGGATCGGGCACATCGCATCGCATCGCATGCGACCATCGGATGCGATGCGATGCGATGCGATGCGATGACCCGATTTTTCCATAGGAATCAATGTTAAAATGGACTGAGTCCATTTTAACATGGAATTCAATGGGAAAAAGGGGTCCTTTTCATACCCCTACTATCCAAGTGGGCATGGAGTTGGATATAAACCTGTGGCGAGCGTAGCGAGCCACCGAGCCCGAAGCGTGGCGAGCGTAGCGAGCCCCGCGAGGGGACACGGAATACCGTCCCCTCGCGGGGCTCGCTTCGCTCGCCACGCTTCGGGCTCGGTGGCTCGCTACGCTCGCCACAGGTTTATATCCAACTCCATGCCCACTTGGATAGTAGGGGTATGAAAAGGACCCCTTTTTCCATAGGAATCATTTTAACATTGATTCCTATGGAAAAATCGGGTCATCGCATCCGATGGTCGCATGCGATGCGATGCGATGCGATATCGCATCGCATCGCATCTGATTGTATGCCTTAACTTAAGGCATACAATCAAAAAATCGGGCGTCCAGATAACTCACAAGTACCAAATAGTATATAGGGGGTAATTGGGTGTAATAGTATAGAGGGGGTAGTTGGGTGTAATAGTATAGAGGGGGTAATTGGGTGGAATAGTATAGAGGGGGTAATTGGGTGGAATAGTATAGAGGGGGTAATTGGGTGGAATAGTATAGAGGGGGTAGTTGGGTGTAATAGTATAGAGGGGGGTAATTGTGAGTATTACTGATCATAGGCCAATCTAGGGGGTGGCTCGGGGGTGCACAGGACCACCCATTAGCCCATTTTGTAGCTGAGGGTTGGGGCTTTCCAATGAGCCCAGCCCCGTGTCTCTAGCCCCCTAGGAACCGAAGATACTGCCAGGCAAAGCTGGAACGTTTTCCCTATAGGATAACATGGGACCCGCTAATTCCGACCCCCACCCAGTTCAACCGCTGCCAGTTCCCCCTTCGGCATCACTGAAGCTCGAGGTTGATCTCAGTCAAACCCAAATCGCTGGGCCTTCAATCTGATACCAGGCTGGATCCATATGGGTCAATTGGTTCCAGGGATATTGAGGTTAAACCATTTTTTTATTTAATTTCTTAAATGTAATTTCATGACTGTTTATGTTCTTTGAGGGCAGATTTCTCTGGAACCAAACAGCCCAGTTTCACGGGACCAAAATCATTTGAAACCAACTCAAAAGTTCTTCAATATGATACTGGTCTCATGTAAATGGGTCAGTTGGTTCCGAAGATATAGCTGGTTGGTTAAAGGGGGGTAGAGAGAGGGGAGTGGTTGTCTCTCCCCCTCACACCAGAAAGTCCCTGCATGATCCTGGGACCATATTCCCAGGTAAATCCCTGCATTTTTTTGTTGTGAAAGGGGTATTATTTCAAACAGCCGTGACCTTCAGTGCTCTGAATACAGCCGGGCAGCCCCCTGATCTCTGCCCAGCTGTCAATGACTGTCACCCCTGCAGCTTCCGCTCCAATTCTTCTCCCCGCTTTCACCTCAGCCCCCCTTTAATCATGTGGTGCCGGCGCCCGGCGTGCTCCCCCGACGTCACGCACAACAACAGCGCGCACAATATTTCAAATGTCCACTCGGCTAGAGGGGACACCAGGAGGGGAGTAGGAGCGTGCTCTGCGCTGCGCTCTGCTCCTCGCCCCATAGAAGCAGCTGCACCGCTCTCCATCTCTCCCTGTAGCAACAGCGAAGGCTCATATAAAAATTTACATTAAGTGGCACTTTTGGGGGCATTACTTAAGGGATGCTACAAGTGGCGGTATGTGGGGGCATTACGTATAATGTGTGGCTTAATGTGTAAGGGGCATTAAGGTGTGCAGCATCATGTGTAATGGGTACTATGGTGCGCGGCATCATGTGTAATGGTTACTATGGTGTGCGGCATCATGTGTAATGGGTACTTTGTTGTGCAGCATCATGTGTAATGGGTACTATGGTGTGCGGCATCATGTGTAATGGGTACTATGGTGTGCGGCATCATGTGTAATGGGTACTATGGTGTGCGGCATCATGTGTAATGGGTACTATGGTGCCATCAAGCAAGAACCCCCTAGCAATGAGCACGTAGGTAAGCAGCGCTTATGTGGCAAATATATAATGGGCATCACGGTTTGTTATATAGTATGTAATGGGCATCATGATGTGTGGCACAATGTGTAATGGGCATTATGGTGTGTGGCCTTATGTGTAATTGGCATTACGGCGTGTGGCTTTGGAGGTTATTCTGATCGTAGCGGCCAAACGTGCGTACGTTCGCTATTAACGTACGCTATCCGTACGCGGCCGTTGGGGTTAAGTCCACCCACAACTCAGCCGCATACGTACGGGCAGAAACAACGTCGAAGGGGAGTGGCGTACAATTGAGCGTACGCCAACGTACACGGACGGACCAGCCCTTACACTCCGACAACTGGCGTACAACAGAGCGTACGCCACAGTTTACGGACGTCTCTCGTTCGTCTTCCCACCGACTTCTTGCGGCTATCTGAGCGTACGCCAGCTTGCACGGACGGGTCCCTATTATTTTCAATAGAAAACTCAGCTTATGTCACCGCTCGTGAGAGTGAGCGTACGTCCGTGTACGCTGGCATACCCTTCACATATATGGACCTGCAAATCTTGCCTTTCAACTATAATTATGAAAATTAATTAATTGATTGAATTAATTAATGTGCAAAAGAGTGGCCATGGGGTTAAAACATTGCTGAAACATCCTTTGTAGGTGTTAGATGTGGTTTATGTTATTGTATCATAAATACAAAACCTATGTTTGTATTAGAGTGAACACGTTGACACATGTCGACTTGTGTAGATTGAGTGTGCTACTGTGTAAAGTCTATGAAAGCACGTAGTGAATGTGTCTAACTGTTTAACAAATACCTACCTTAGCATATATAAGCAGGTCTTAAAAAGATTCTTACCTTAAATTAAACAAACCTTTAAATGTAGAGAAGTATAGAAAGATAAGCTTCCAATGTGTTTGAGTGCTGTGTGTGGCTTGCAGGTAGTGAAATCATGGTTTGGACTTAATAGACTGCAGCATTGGTTATTACATTCAGGTGTATGTGTTTGGTAGTAATCAGCGTAAATTAGCAAACCCAGGCGCACGCTGGCATGCGGTATCTGTAGGGGTGGTTTGAGATGGCGGTTGGTGGCCGCCTGTTTTGTGTCCGAAATGAACGGTGCTTTAGTCGATCGTGCGGTAGTAGCACCGTTCATTTTTGGTGCACACCCCCGTGTACGCCCATGTTTATGCCCATTTTCCCTCATTATTTCGGCCGCTCCCCTCATCACGCCCCTATGCCGCCCCCAATGCCCGTACACTCGCGTACAGGTTTTTTCGCACGTAGAGACCCGTCCGTAAGCGTTGTGGAGTGTTCGCGCCTGCGCATTAGCGAATGTACGCATGCGCAGATCATAAAAAACCCCGGAAGGTACGCGTACGGCCCGGCCGCACCAACCAGAATAAGGCCCTTTGTGTAATGGGTATTACAGAGTTTGCTAAAATGTGTAATGGGCATTACTGTTTATGGTCTAAAGTGTAATACCACACCCCTTTTTGTGATGCCACGCCTCCTTCCCATGAGGCCACGCCCCCTTTTTGCCGCGCGGCTACGCTGCGCTAAGGTCCCCCTGCTGTTATGTCTAGATCTGGGACCACCCATTACCATATTTCTAGATTCGCCTATGTTACTGATTACTGATAGGGGAAGGAAGTTAGGTGTGGCAGGTATAAGGAATGTGCGCTCCCCTAGTACAGAAGACCCCCTCCGTTACCTTTGATAAAGCTGCTGTAGCGGCGAAACGCGTCAGGAGTGTTGTTGCCCTTTTCTTCCACCATCACTATTTGGGATTGTAGTCCGGACCAGCCCAGGAAAACCATCTGCTGATACCATCTAATTGGATCACTTGGAAACCGCTTTCCTACCACACTGCCCCACATCTCAACACCCAGGTACCTGAGGACTTTTACCATCTGTCCTTCATTTGTCCAGTGGATTCCGGTGATTTGTGCCATTCTGGGCCGACCACGTGGACACCAGGACATTCACAATACAGTATGTGGAGCGGTAAATATACAATCTTCAATTTTTCTCATCTGGGTCTAATAGGAACGGACTCTCCTAAACCACCACATTGTGGAATCAGGGCATCAATTTAATGCAATTCTTATGCTATTGATTTTATTATGTATACATTTGTTCATACTATTGTTTTTATTTCAGTAAAGTATATTGTGTAAAGATCATCCAATTTGTTCATTTTAATATTGAGCGCTGCTACCACCCCCTTTTTCTTCCCCTCCGTTACATGACCTCCCTTTAGCAATAAATGATCCCCGTCCACCTCATATCCACATCATATCCCCCTAGCACAGAATAGACCCAGTTACTGTAGATCGCTAATCTACACTGTAGTGTAGCAGTTCATGCTAACCCAACTCCCCCCTCCCCCGCCAACACAGAGCAGGACATTTTTTTAAAAACACTTAGGGGCCCATTTATCATGTTTGCGGCTAAATTCCCGAAAACACACGTTTTCGGGGTTTAGCCGCAAATATTAAGTATCTCCTAAATGTATCAAAGGGGACCACAGCATCCCTGCTGTGATCCTCCCTGCAGCGCCGCCGGCTGCATCCCCCATAGGTTTCTATGGGGGATGCGAAGCTGCCCGATGTATTAACATCGGGCAGCCCGGCATCGCATCCCTGGGCTATCGTCATTCTGGGATGGCGATAGCCCATTGTAGCCTATGGCTACACTTCACACTGCCGAGCAGGGCAGTGCGGTCAGAGAGGTCGGTGGGGGTCAGAGCATAACCGCGCATGCGCTGACTCCCCGGCTTCCGGGTTAGGGCTTCGCAGGGACGGGCTCCTATCGGAGCCCTGTCCCTGCTCCCTTATTATTGATACATTGCCCCGATATGATCGTGTTTTACAATGCGATCCTGGGCGGTAATATTGCGATCTTAATAAATGCGCCCCTTACAGACTGGCTGCAGTGGATGCGATGACAGTGCTGGCCTCCAGAGCAGCGCTGTATCCACTCTGTGTCCTGCATACTGTACACAACTGACGGCGTGCCAGAGCAGCGCTGTATCCACTCTGTGTCCTGCATACTGTACACAACCGACGGCGTGCCAGAGCAGCGCTGTATCCACTCTGTGTCCTGCATACTGTACACAACCGACGGCGTGCCAGAGCAGCGCTGTATCCACTCTGTGTCCTGCATACTGTACACAACCGTCGGCGTGCCAGAGCAGCGCTGTATCCACTCTGTGTCCTGCATACTGTACACAACCGACGGCGTGCCAGAGCAGCGCTGTATCCACTCTGTGTCCTGCATACTGTACACAACCGACGGCGTGCCAGACCAGCGCTGTATCCACTCTGTGTCCTGCATACTGTACACAACCGACGGCGTGCCAGAGCAGCGCTGTATCCACTCTGTGTCCTGCATACTGTACACAACCGACGGCGTGCCAGAGCAGCGCTGTATCCACTCTGTGTCCTGCATACTGTACACAACCGACGGCGTGCCAGACCAGCGCTGTATCCACTCTGTGTCCTGCATACTGTACACAACCGACGGCGTGCCAGACCAGCGCTGTATCCACTCTGTGTCCTGCATACTGTACACAACCGTCGGCGTGCCAGAGCAGCGCTGTATCCACTCTGTGTCCTGCATACTGTACACAACCGACGGCGTGCCAGAGCAGCGCTGTATCCACTCTGTGTCCTGCATACTGTACAGAACCGACGGCGTGCCAGACCAGCGCTGTATCCACTCTGTGTCCTGCATACTGTACACAACCGTCGGCGTGCCAGAGCAGCGCTGTATCCACTCTGTGTCCTGCATACTGTACACAACCGACGGCGTGCCAGAGCAGCGCAGATAGAGGCAAGGGGCTGCAGCACGTGACTAAACTGATGGGCGCGTAGCTTCCTCCTGTAGCTGCTGCTGCACTACTATCTTCCACCCAGCCAAGACAGCGTGCGTGAACGGGTGATGCGCAAAGGGGGTGGGGGTGCGGGCGCAGGTGACAGGCGGCCCCGCACTCCAATTAGCAGACGGGGCCAGGGAACTTGGCCCCCCAGTCCTGATCTATGTTGCCGTTGCTCCTCGCTGTCAGGCTGAGCCGGCTGGTCAGAGCGTGTCCTGTGGTTCCCGGCTTTTTTACTTTTTTTTTAACCCCCGTATGAAAGTGGCGGTATGGCATACCGTCCCATACCGCCCCACTTCGACCACTGTGCTATATATATATATATATAGCATGGATGGCAAAAAGGCGTCACTCGGAGACTGGATACAAATTCAAGGCTTTATTGTGTGGTGACCGACACCAGTGTTTCGAGCTAAACTGCTCGTCCTCAGGGTACGTACCCTGAGGACGAGCAGTTTAGCTCGAAACACTGGTGTCGGTCACCACACAATAAAGCCTTGAATTTGTATCCAGTCTCCGAGTGACGCCTTTTTGCCATCCATGCTACATTTGGTCTGCGACCTGGGAGGGCACCGGAGCAAGTATTATTCTTAAACACCTGTGGAGTGCCGGATTCTTCTTTGCCTATATATATATATATGTATATATAGTAAGCCCGCTCAAAGCTAGTGCTTCAAAAGCTAGATGTAGCTTCAGGTGCTGCCAGCAGATGGCAGTGTTTCGGAGTCACACAGACGCTAGACATATATATATAGATGATACAGAGAACAAGGCCTCACCCAGCTGTCCTCCCACTACTCACTGTAGCACTATTCCTGTATTTCATGCAACCAGTGCCAGATAAATCTGTATGAGAGAGAGCTGAATTACCCCATCACCACCTCTATGCCCTGTGCCACTATGATAATCTAACACACTCATTGACGTCTTTACCATGCTGCGAACGCTAGTTACCCTCAATGCCCGAAAGGGAGTGGAAGAGGGTGATGGGCTGTGGGTAACAGGTAGAAGCATAGGGTGACAGTGAGAGGCAAAGGGGGATCGGCATCTGTTAATGGAGGAGCAGAGGCTGATGGGGAGAGGGTCACAGGGAAAGGGTAATATCGAGAAATGTAATACGTTTAGTTTTTTTATTTTTGTTATCATATGAAACTTTTGTTTTATAACGTGTATTGTTTTAAAGCTGGCTTGTGTTCAGGGGCGTAACTATAGCACCGCAGCCCCCGCGACCGGGGGGGGAGCGCTATGCATGTGCGGGCGCCAGGGGCTGCAGTGCTATAGTTACACCCCGCCGCCCGCCGCACCAACCCCCGCAAACCCCCCCATCCCCAGTCTTTTTACCTGTGTTCAGTACCGCTGGTCCCGGCTCCCTTCTTCTGCTGAGGACCACCACAAAATGGCCGCCCCCATATAGCAAACAGTTCTCTGAAACTGTCTGCTGTATGGGGGCGGACATTTTGTGGTGGTCCTCATAGCAGAAGAAGGGAGCCGGGACCAGCGTGTACTTAACTGAACACAGGTAAGACTGCGGGGGTTGGTGCGGCGCGCGGCGGACGACGGGCGACGGGCGGAGGGGCGGGTGAGTGGCTGGGCGCCCTCCCTTTAACGGCGGGGGGGCGCCTAAAATGTAGTTACGCCGCTGCTTGTGTTATTGTATGTATTATTACTGTGGCAGCAGAGGGTGATAGGGAGAGACAGTGAGTGGCAGGCAGACGGTGACTGTTAAAGGCTGAATATGACAGGGAGATGCATTTGGTGGAGGAGTCTGGCAAAGAAAGGCAGTGGGTCAGGTGATGGGGACAGGGTGAGGCAGTGAGTCACAAGGAGAAGATGATGGGGAAAAGAGTGGTTGGTAGGCAGAGGATAATGGAGAGGAAGAGGGTGACAGAGAGAAGCAGAGGCAGAGGAGGATGGTGAGAAGCAATGGGTGACGGGTTGGATTGGTGGCATTAGTCTGGTTAGGATAAGGACAGTTACGGCAGTCCCAGGTCTGGTTAGGATAAGGACAGTTACGGCAGTCCCAGGTCTGGTTAGGATAAGGACAGTTACGGCAGTCCCAGGTCTGGTTAGGATAAGGACAGTTGCGGCTGCCCCAGGTCTGGTTAGGATAAGGACAGTTACGGCAGTCCCAGGTCTGGTTAGGATAAGGACAGTTGCGGCTGCCCCAGGTCTGGTTAGGATAAGGACAGTTGCGGCAGTTCCAGGTCTGTTTAGGATAAGGACAGTTGCGGCAGTCCCAGGTCTGGTTAGGATAAGGACAGTTGCGGCAGTCCCAGGTCTGGTTAGGATAAGGACAGTTGCGGCAGTCCCAGGTCTGGTTAGGATAAGGACAGTTACGGCAGTTCCAGGTCTGGTTAGGATAAAGATAGTTACGGCAATCCCAGGTCTGGTTAGGATAAGGATAGTTACGGCAGTTCCAGGTCTGGTTAGGATAAGGACAGTTATGGCTGCCCCAGGTCTGGTTAGGATAAGGACAGTTATGGCTGCCCCAGGTCTGGTTAGGATAAGGACAGTTGCGGCAGTCCCAGGTCTGGTTAGGATAAGGACAGTTGCGGCAGTCCCAGGTCTGGTTAGGATAAGGACAGTTGCGGCAGTCCCAGGTCTGGTTAGGATAAGGACAGTTGCGGCAGTCCCAGGTCTGGTTAGGATAAGGACAGTTGCGGCAGTCCCAGGTCTGTTTAGGATAAGGACAGTTGCGGCTGCCCCAGGTCTAGTTAGGATAAGGACAGTTACGGCAGTCCCAGGTCTGGTTAGGATAAGGACAGTTATGGCTGCCCCAGGTCTGGTTAGGATAAGGACAGTTACGGCAGTCCCAGGTCTGGTTAGGATAAGGACAGTTGTGGCCGTCCCAGGTCTGGTTAGGATAAGGACAGTTGCAGCAGTCCCAGGTCTGGTTAGGATAAGGGCAGTTGCGGCAGCCCCAGGTCTGGTTAGGATAAGGACATTTGCGGCAGTCCCAGGTCTGGTTAGGATAAGGGCAGTTGCGGCAGCCCCAGGTCTGGTTAGGATAAGGATAGCAGTCCAGTGTGAATATGTCCAAAAGCAGTGGCTGCTCCAGAGGTGGGGCTGTAGTACTGTCCAAAATGTAAATCTATAGTAACACCAACTGCCACTGAGATAGCTTGGAATAGCAGCTGCCCCAAATTTGGTATTTGAACTGTGCTGTAGCCCCTATTATGGAGCATCCCCTGTCCAAAACCCATGGTAACAGGGTCACCATCTAATGATTGTTACACTGGACCCCAGACATTGCAGGCTCAGAGTCGCCCTGGACTTACTCAGTGGGGTGGGCAGGGCATGTGGGGTCTAGCGGACACAGTGGAGGGGCAGACAGGGCTTGTGGGGTTCGGCAGACGCAGTGGAGGAATGAGCAGGGTATGTGAGGTCCGGCAGACTTAGTGGAGGGGAAGACCAGGCGTGTTGGGTCCGGCGGACGAGGTGGAGGGGAGGACTAGTCATGTGGGGTTCGGTGGATAAAGTGGAGGTGCGGGCAGGGCATG
Source organism: Crinia signifera (assembly GCF_055691185.1). Classification (NCBI taxonomy): domain Eukaryota; kingdom Metazoa; phylum Chordata; class Amphibia; order Anura; family Myobatrachidae; genus Crinia; species Crinia signifera. The sequence goes on along the minus strand of NC_139220.1, from coordinate 336,156,090 downwards.
TGGGGTCCAGCGGATGCAGTGGAGGGGTGGGCAGGGCATGTGGGGTCCAGCGGATGCAGTGGAGGGGTGGGCAGGGCATGTGGGGTCCAGCGGATGCAGTGCAGGGGTGGGCAGTGTTTGTGGGGTCCGGTGGATGCAGTGGAGGGGTGAGCAGGGAATGTGGGGTCCGGTGGATGCAGTGGAGGGGTGAGCAGGGAATGTGGGATCCCGCGAATGCAGTGGAGGACTAGTCATGTGGGGTCCGGTGGATGAAGTGGAGGTGCGGGCAGGGCATGTGGGGTCCAGCGGATGCAGTGGAGGGGTGGGCAGGGCATGTGGGGTCCAGCGGATGCAGTGGAGGGGTGGGCAGGGCATGTGGGGTCCAGCGGATGCAGTGCAGGGGTGAGCAGGGAATGTGGGGTCCGGTGGATGCAGTGGAGGGGTGAGCAGGGAATGTGGGATCCCGCGAATGCAGTGGAGGACTAGTCATGTGGGGTCCGGTGGATGAAGTGGAGGGGCGGGCAGGGCTTGTGGGGTTTGGTGGATGCATTGGAGGGGTGATCAGGGAATGTGGGATCCGGCGGATGCAGTGGAGGGGAGGAGTAGTCATGTGGGGTCCGGCGGACGAAGTGGAGGAGCGGGCAGGGCATGTGGGGTCTAGCGGACACAGTGGAGGGGCGGACAGCACATGTGAGGTCCTGAAGATGCTGTGTAGGGGCGGGCACAATGCACAGACGCAGAGCATGTTTTCCGGGATGCCGCTGAGCAGAGAGTTGCTGATGCTCAGCGCTTCCCGGCAGTAAGAGAAAAAATGCGCATTTCAATCCGGAAATCCCAGGATTGAAGGCTCCAAGCCCCGGATTGAAATCACTGCCAAAAATGCCTAAAATCCCTGTAACCCACTGAACCAGGATTGGCATCCATAGCTCCGTGTCCCTGCCAGGCGCCATGTCCTCGCTGGGAACCCACGCTGCCCTCGAACTGCCGCTGCACTTCCAGCTACAGTAGCTCCTTTGGGGGCGGCAGTGGGGGCAGTAGGGACGTCCACTAGGCAGGACCCGGACTCCTCTCCCGGCCCATTCTCCGGGCTGTGCAGAGATAAGACAGCATTTTTATTAAGGCGCTGTATAACATACAATAAAATGCACAATAAATATAAATATTTGCTCCGTGGCATAATTTCCATTGAATAAGGCAATTAGGACAATAAAATATAACGAGTCCGTAGTGAGTCATGTAAAAGAGCAGTTTGGTAGCGACCAGTAAACCGCACCACATATAATCCACAGTTAGTCATAAGAGTAATATAATGTCATAAGTAATGGACAAAGAGTTTCACTATTGGAAACTAGAACATATCAAACGAATATACAGCAATAGACTGGGCTTATAAAGGACACACAAAAATAATAATAATACAAAAACATATCACATCAAAAAAGAAATTAGATAAATATATGAATAAACAACAGTTGGAAAATAAAGTTAGACTCTCTCAGGGCTCAGGGCTCCCCACCAACCCACGTCCCAGTCACCTGGAAGATGGATTTTTGTTGGTTTTTGCAATATTTTTTTTCCATACTTAACTGGTGCCCCGATGGTCCCCCAACGTCCATGGTGTCCAAGGACCCTCTTCAGTGGCATCTCCGGTCCCAGGGGAGCATTGTGCAAGTGCGTGGTCGCACAATGCATTCCTGGGACCAGAGGTGCCGCTGAAGAGGGTCCTGAAGCCTGCCATGGACATTGGGGGACCATCGGGGCACCAGCAGGGAACCACGTAATATGAAAAAGAAAATATTCCAAAAACCAAAAAAATCACTTATACAAAATACTCGTGGTCTGGAACATTTCTGATGATGGCTACTCAACCTGTATATCGTAAACTTTAATGAATCTGGTGTCTCATATCCTCCGACAGTGTGGTGATATAACTGTCCCATACTGCAAAGAAGTTGTCAATTGTCTAATCGGTACTTGTTTCCTAGCACGGCCACAATCTTTGGGATCGTGTACCTCTAAGTTAAGGTACACGATCCCCGCGATGGACCCGATTTCCTTTGAAATCAGGTCCATTTTGCCGGCAAAGGAAAATCGGGGGCATCGCATCGGTCGGGACCATTAACATTGGTCCCGACGCGATGCCCCCAATTTTGCCATAGGCTTCAATGTTAAAATATTTTTTAACATTGAAATCGGGAGCATCGCGTCGGTCTTGTGCCATTATAATGGCACAAGATGAGATGGACTTGATTAAGTCCATCTCACATAGGAAAAAATTTGAAATGTTCCAATATGACCCATTTCACATTATATATGGCCCCATCGTCACCCCACGATATACGCCAACCCGAAGCGTGGCGAGCGGCGGCGGTGCGCGTCCTCTGACCTTTTCATTCCCCTACTATCCACGTCAGCGTGGAGTTGAGAATATATAGTGTGGCGAGCGCAGCGAGGCGAGTGGACGTGTATACCTGTGAAGTTATACGCGTCCCCTCGCGGGGCTCGCCACGCTTCGGGCTCGGTAGCTCGCTGCGCTCGCCACACTATATATTCTCAACTCCATGCCGACGTGGATAGTAGGGGAATGAAAAGGTCGGAGGACGCGCACCGCCGCCCCTCGCGGGCTCGCTGCGCTCGCCACGCTTCGGGTTGGCATCTACCATGGGGGGGGTTTACGTTGTAAAATTTGGGGGTCTAGGGAATATTTTACATTGAATCCAATGTAAAATCGGGTCCCAGGGACCCTATTCACATTTGATTCAATTAAAAAATCGGGTCGGTCGCGTCAGTCGCATCACATGCGACCAAATCGCATGCGATGCGATCGACGCGATTTTTCCGACACGACCACCCCGATAGAAATCGGGGTGGCCGTGCTAGGAAACAAGTACCGTTTAATCTTTTTTCAAGCTGACTTCTACCCAGTCCATTCAAAATAAATGGAATAGTTTACATATAATAATGAGAAAGTTGGGGGTGAGGGAGAAATCCATTCATGAAGGATTGTTTTATGCTCCGCTGCACTTACAGCCAATAGAAGATGTCCACCGCATCTGCAGATTCTTGTGGAGGATGAGATTGTGCCAAAAATGGCCCAATCCGGTGTGAAAGGGCGTGGTTAAACAAGGAGGTATCTGCATATTGGGAAGAGAATGTTTCACAGTAATTATTTGAATAAGACAAATCTATATTCATGTATATATATATAAGTGAAAAAGAGAAAGCGCCACACACCTGAGGAATTTTTGATTAATAAAAAAATCTTTTTTACTAGAATATAAAAATACAGTACATATAAAAACAGTATCAACAATAACAACAATATACTATATTAAGCTCCTTGTGAGAAAGGGGGATAATCAAGATTTTTTGTTGAAAGGCCAGACTCAGCTCCGAATGAATGCCTGAATTATTGAAGAGAAAAAGGTACTTGTTTCCTAGAACGGCCACAACGATTAAGATCGTTGTGGTCGTAAGATAAAAAATCGGATCGATCGCATCGCATGCGATTTGGTCGCATACGATGCGACCGATCCGATCGACCGATTTTTCACCCGATTTTTTTTTTTTTTTCACCAGATTTGTTGAAATTGCCCCCCCAAATGTTAATAAGTGTGCTAGACCCCACGATAGACGTGAACCCGAAGCGTGGCGAGCGCAGCGAGCCCGCGAGGGGCGGCGGTGCGCGTCCTCCGACCTTTTCATTCCCCTACTATCCACTAGGGCGTGGAGTGAGAATATAATAGTGTGGCGAGCGCAGCGAGCCACCGAGCCCGAAGCGTGGCGAGCGCAGCGAGCCCCGCGAGGGGACGCGTCTAACTTCACAGGTATACGCGTCCCCTCGCGGGGCTCGCTGCGCTCGCCACGCTTCGGGCTCGGTGGCTCGCTGCGCTCGCCACACTATTATATTCTCACTCCACGCCCTAGTGGATAGTAGGGGAATGAAAAGGTCGGAGGACGCGCACCGCCGCCCCTCGCGGGCTCGCTGCGCTCGCCACGCTTCGGGTTCACGTCTATCGTGGGGTCATGCCGGGCACATAAAAAATGTGAAATGGGTCATATTGGCCCATTTCACCTTTTTTATCATTTTTCCCTATGTGAGATGGACTTAATCAAGTCCATCTCATCTTGTGCCATTATAATGGCTGATTAGCGGGAGGGATTGGCACTGGTCATAAACTTCTATGGAGTTACATGAAAAGTATATTTGTTAGATAACCAACATATTTACTGCTTACAGGCAATCTTAGCAGTATTAGGTTGGTGGTGCTCCCAAAAGATGTTCAGTGGTTAGACTGAGAAAAAGGGGGGGCGTCACGAGAGTGACTGCAAGGGAACATGCATAAGGTTTTTGGGGCACACTTGAAAAAAGTATATATGGTAATAATAATAGATTAGATATTAGTTGAGTAATTAGTGTAATAAAACTTAACTTTTATTCTGATTGTTACTAAAAAGAGAAAGAGACAAAATTCAATGCCTTAGAATAATATGGCTAATTGCCAAAAATGGGTCCTTGATAATGATCACAAGATCAGCGCAATGTTTAGATATTAGTAAACCATACCCGTAGGATCAGCACCTTTCATAGGTTATCAAATCAGCATAAAAGCGATAATTGATACAGGTATTGGTTTATGGATGCATGACACACTTATTTAAACAATAAAAATTCCAATATACAATGTGTTGTCCTCCGTAAAAGACGGGTATCAATGGGTCACAACTGTGGATATTTAAAGGAATGGGAGTGGTAGAAAGATAAAGAAGTAAGGGATAGTGGAGAGTATAGACAGTTTGAGCTAAAACTAGAAGGAGATCCCTTCCTCGCCGGGTAATTACAACACCGAGTATTCCCAGTGAGTCTTCCCACAGGTACTAGTCCGGCCGGTCACCGCTTAGCTACTGAGATCGGGACGGGTTCAGGCGATCCAGTGACGTATGGTAGTAATGTTGGCAAAATCAGGGAGTCACCAACATTGTAGCTCAATTGAAATAGAGTGCTTCTGCTTTCTGAGGCGCCATCAATGGTTCACCCTGTTGCTTACCTGCATTGCAGGGGGTTCAGTTTTGACGCGACTGATGAGAGAGCACTGACGAGAAGAGTTGTGGCATAGGTAGTGGGTTGGTATCAACAATGCGCACCCTGACTTCTGCTGTCCACCATCTACTAGTTGTATCAAATGGTGGATGAGAGAGTAGGAGAACGCTGATCCTTTCCCCGGAATAAGAGAATGGAAATGGGGTTTAGGCAACCACTGTTTAGTGTTGCCACCGATGTAGGTGATCAACAATGGGGGTTGATATCTAAATGAATGGTGTTTGTATCCTCATGAATAGTGCACCTTAGGCGCCATTGTTGCCAGTACTGAGTGATTCTGACTGGGGCTAGTGTGACACCTTGAGGAATTTTTTTGCTAAGTTTGCATGGTCTGTGAGCCTTTTAGATAGATTTAATAAGTTTAGGTAGCCGTAGATTGCAAACACTGTATTTGAACAGGCTAGATGGTTTTGGCTATAAAAGGACAGTTAGGCTATCAGACATATAATGGTATCAACAGAGTGTCAAACCACGATTGCCACAAATCAAGTGCAAATATCACAGTTTCAACATGTGAGATTGATCAAATTGGAAACAATGATTTAGCTCAGGTCTGGTTTAACAGTTTAGTCAGTTTTTAATGCTGACTATATAGGGTTAGCATACAAATAGTGAGAGTTTAAAGAAAAAATCTGGCAGATAATTGCCTAGTCTGTACTTCCTCTAATCAGTGAAAATACGGAGATTTGGCAGATAATTGCCTAGTCTGTATCGATACAGATATTTCTCAAACAATTACCTCATGCAAAATATAGATAACAGATTAATCAACTGATTGACAGAAAGAAGATTGTAAAGTTTTTTAGCAGGTAATTGCCTCGTCTGTACCACTGCATTAAAGTGTTTTACCTCCTACAACAAAAATGCCTGTTATATGACAGAGGAGCAGCGTCCGAGGCGATACAGATATTTCTCAAACAATTACTTCATGCAAAATGTAGGTAACGGATTAATCAACTGATTGACAGAAAGAAGATTGTAAGGTTTTTTTATCAGGTAATTGCCTCGTCTGTACCACTGTATTACCGTGTTTTACCTCCTACAACAAAAATGCCTGTTATATGACAGAGGCGCAGCGTCCGAGGCTTAGTGGAAAGAGCCTTTTAAAATACTGTCTGCGGTATATGCAGAGGGGTGACAGACTGCTCAGCTACTGCTGGGTAGTACGCGTGCTGTGTCTGATCACAGCAGAGCGGCAGTTTAGTGTGATGTAGCGGAGGTAGAAAAACAGGGTTAAAGTTTAGGGTAGGGATACAAAGTTGCTGGTTAAACGAGTATAACTTAGCTTTGAGGAGCGGCGCCAGGCGCCATATGACGGGAGCCGCTACTCGAGATGAAGGTTGTGACTGGCGTCTGTGACGGAGGCACGGGGGTGTGTCAGAGGCGTTCCTCACACGTGTTTCGCCGAGGCTTTCTCAAAGGACGCTGTCAGAAGGACAGCACAGCCCGTATAAATGTTCTGCTCTGTCCAATCAGAGCCGGAAGGTGGATGTATGCAGCTGGAATGGATTGGAGTCCCGTCGTAGTAGAGGGCGGGTCTGTACCTCCGCAGAGTGGGCTGAATGTTAGCGTGAATTAATAAAAACTGGCTATTAATTAACAGTGATGAAATGTTAATGACCCTATGTTTTTATCGCTATGCGCGTGATATTTACTATGTGAGCAATATGATAACGGCATGGAGATAATCATGTACTGTTGGAGTTGGTTAATGTCAAAATATGCCAGTGAAAGGCTTAAGAACTATTTGGCTAAATATCAAGATTATAGTGGTGTTATAACATAATTAGCGGGGCTGCCCGGATTTTGCGCTAACAATATATGAGTGAATCTACAATTTTGGGCTGCTTCTGTTTCATTACTGTGCTGTTAAATGAAGGGCAGTAACGTAATTTAAGGGGCTGTTAAGGTTTTATTTTATAGATTTATGAAGGGGTCTGCACATATTAAGCTGCATCTCTTTGATTGTATCACTATAGGAAGAGTGATTGAGGAATAATAAAACGAAGTGAGTGAAAAGCAGTAAATGAAATAAAAACTAAATGGATAGGGAAAAGAAATTTTTTAAGGTGTTAAAGGCTGGAGAGTATTGGTACTTGCTACCAGACACATATTAACCGTTATGTCAGCAATTAAATAGCGATCCACAATAAACAATTTAAAGTATGTATATAAGGTACAATCTGAAGTATATTGTTGCTGTTAAAGGTTGGAGAGTACTGGTATTTGCTACTAGGTATATATTGATCACTAGGCACAAGAAACAAATAAAGCATAATGTATCATATAGATATATATATATATTTTTTACTAAAAAAAAAAAAAAAAAACACATATATATGATAATATATGTATGATAGAGGAACTAGAAAATAATGTTATTGGTCATAATAGACACTGAATGGACTGGACACTCAGTGTGTTGCTGAGGTAGGGATGCCCAATGATGAGAAGAGAAAAGAGGGGAACAATATCTGGAAAAATATAAAAGAATTATCAAAAACATATACATACATATACATATATATATACACATATATACATATATATATATATATATATATATATACACACATACATATATATATCTCTCGTGGGTAGGGAGATAGAGTCAATATCCAGTCAAAGAGCAGGGTAGTGGCAATATTGTTCATTGTTGGAGTTTATTAGAGGTATAAAGTGTTCCCTAAAGGGTACAATTATGGTGGAATTGGTCATAGTAAGAGTTTAAAGGGAGTATCTTATGTTCCCAAAAAGGGGGGACAACTCTCCAGGGTAAAAGGATATGGGACAGTAGAAGAGGGAGATAAATACTAGCTAGAGGAAGGCGCTGTAATTGATGCCTTCATTGAGGCCTTTAGGAGTCAAGGATCCGAGATGAAAAATCCACCAACTTTCCTTGCGGAGGAGTGACTGGGTGATATCACCTCCTCTTCGTCCTAAGTGGATATGTTCAAGCCCACAAAATTTAAGATCCTTAGGGTTTGCAGCATGTTTTTTGAGGAAATGTCGTGCTACCGAGGTGATGGTCTTCATTTTAGTTTGATCATTGGCAGCATTTCTGACATTCCCAAGGTGTTCCAGGATTCTCTGTTTAAGAGGCCTGGAAGTCATGCCAATGTATCTCAGTCACAAAGGAAAAAACCCAACTAGATACCAAAGTGACAGGTCTTCAGATAATTAATTTATCAACCCATACCCTAACCACAGATCAACAAAAAGTATTACAAAAAGGTCTCTCTTTTTCACCCACTGGCAAATTCGACAGATTCCGCTGGGAAACTAGTTTACAACTATTCGGTCGCAAATTACTCCTCACTAAATTCCATGCCTCTCGACAGGATATAACTGAATCTGACCAAAATCCAGGATGGTCAACACGTGAATTGCAAGCCCTAGAAGAACTCGAGGAACTGGAGAATCCGGTAGAAGCCAGCAATAGTAGGCAAATTTGTAAAAAACGCTCAACATTTTTTCCACAAGATTCAATCTGCCCAGAAGTGAGAGTGTTCACTAATCTAGTGGCAAAGGATTTAGACCAGCTATATCTAAGGAAAAAGAAGAACAAATTCATACCAAAGGGCAACCTGAACAGACAAGAAGCTAAAGCTCTCAAAGAAATTAAAGAACTACGAGACGTGGTCATCAAACCCTCGGATAAGGGTGGAAACATTGTGATTTGGCCCGTCTCAATGTACTTGAAAGAAGTACACAAACAACTTAATGACGAATCATGCTACAGCAAATCCATGTTTGATCCCACCTCTAATTTCCTATTGGGGTACAATAGAATCATCAACAAGGCAGTAGCCAATGGGGTCATCACCAAGTCGGAGTATAAATATCTTGAGAACCCTACACCGCGAGTAGCAACCTTCTACCTGCTACCCAAGGTTCATAAATGCCTTGAGGAACCACCTGGCAGACCGATAGTGTCCGGCAATGGCTCCCTAATTGAAAAGGCGTGCACTTTTTTGGACATTCATCTGCGTCATCACGTTGTCGGCTTACCATCTTACACAAAGGACACCGCCGATGTCCTTAAGAAACTCCATGACATGCAATTGGATGAAGACCATCTCCTAGTATCACTAGATGTAGAGGCACTCTACAACTGTATCAAGCATGATCTTGGCATTCGAGCTGTTCGATACTTCATGCAAATGGAGGGTATCACTCCTTTCCATGAATTCCTACTAGACCTTCTGGACTTTGTACTCCGTAAAAACTACTTCATCTTCGAAAACCACTACTACATCCAGGGAAGAGGAACTGCGATGGGAGCAGCATGTGCCCCAACCTACGCAAACCTCTTCCTTGGGTGGTGGGAGAGGGAGGTGGTCTTTCAGAACGATCAGGATACGGAATGCATTCAAAGTTGGATGAGGTATATAGACGACATCCTCGTCATTTGGAAAGGCTCTAAACTTCACCTCACCAGATTCATTGAGCGTTTAAATACGAATGATCTCAATTTAAAATTTACTTTTGAATGCGACAACAACAGCATCAATTTCCTGGATTTGAGAATCTACAGAGACACCAACAACATGCTCTCCACCGAACTGTATCGCAAATCCACCTCCACCAACAGCCTACTACATAGCACGAGTTCGCACTTCCCCCCCACTATTGATAACCTACCCAAAGGGGAGTTTTTACGACTCCGACGAAACTGTTCGGACGACACAGTGTTTGAAGAAAAATGTAAAGATCTATCTCTAAGACTTCAGGAACGTGGTTACTCTAAGAGGCTCATTAAAAAATCCAAGAAGGCTCTACTCACCACCTCCCGTGATAAGATCCTTTTCCAAATGCCTGAAAAAACAGCATCAAACACTATCAGACTGGTAGGAAATTTCTGCCCTGAATGGAAAGAAATCAAAAATATTGTTCAAAAACATTGGTCTATCTTACTATCAGATCACGACCTTGCCGCCAATCTAAATCCACGGGTAGATATGAGCTGGCGCCGGGCACCAAACTTGAAGGATAACCTGGTGCACAGCCACTTTGATGTGACCCAACCAAAGAAACTGCAAACCACAGGGACCTATCCCTGTGGCAACTGCAAAGCATGTAGCCACGTTACCAATATCAAGACTATAGAAGACAAATTTGGGACATCCATCGAAATCAGGGAACATTTCAATTGCAAAACCCCCAATGTCATCTACTGCATAATGTGCCCGTGCCAACTGAGATACATTGGCATGACTTCCAGGCCTCTTAAACAGAGAATCCTGGAACACCTTGGGAATGTCAGAAATGCTGCCAATGATCAAACTAAAATGAAGACCATCACCTCGGTAGCACGACATTTCCTCAAAAAACATGCTGCAAACCCTAAGGATCTTAAATTTTGTGGGCTTGAACATATCCACTTAGGACGAAGAGGAGGTGATATCACCCAGTCACTCCTCCGCAAGGAAAGTTGGTGGATTTTTCATCTCGGATCCTTGACTCCTAAAGGCCTCAATGAAGGCATCAATTACAGCGCCTTCCTCTAGCTAGTATTTATCTCCCTCTTCTACTGCCCCATATCCTTTTACCCTGGAGAGTTGTCCCCCCTTTTTGGGAACATAAGATACTCCCTTTAAACTCTTACTATGACCAATTCCACCATAATTGTACCCTTTAGGGAACACTTTATACCTCTAATAAACTCCAACAATGAACAATATTGCCACTACCCTGCTCTTTGACTGGATATTGACTCTATCTCCCTACCCACGAGAGATATATATATGTATGTGTGTATATATATATATATATATATATGTATATATGTGTATATATATATGTATATGTATGTATATGTTTTTGATAATTCTTTTATATTTTTCCAGATATTGTTCCCCTCTTTTCTCTTCTCATCATTGGGCATCCCTACCTCAGCAACACACTGAGTGTCCAGTCCATTCAGTGTCTATTATGACCAATAACATTATTTTCTAGTTCCTCTATCATACATATATTATCATATATATGTGTTTTTTTTTTTTTTTTTAGTAAAAAATATATATATATATATCTATATGATACATTATGCTTTATTTGTTTCTTGTGCCTAGTGATCAATATATACCTAGTAGCAAATACCAGTACTCTCCAACCTTTAACAGCAACAATATACTTCAGATTGTACCTTATATACATACTTTAAATTGTTTATTGTGGATCGCTATTTAATTGCTGACATAACGGTTAATATGTGTCTGGTAGCAAGTACCAATACTCTCCAGCCTTTAACACCTTAAAAAATTTCTTTTCCCTATCCATTTAGTTTTTATTTCATTTACTGCTTTTCACTCACTTCGTTTTATTATTCCTCAATCACTCTTCCTATAGTGATACAATCAAAGAGATGCAGCTTAATATGTGCAGACCCCTTCATAAATCTATAAAATAAAACCTTAACAGCCCCTTAAATTACGTTACTGCCCTTCATTTAACAGCACAGTAATGAAACAGAAGCAGCCCAAAATTGTAGATTCACTCATATATTGTTAGCGCAAAATCCGGGCAGCCCCGCTAATTATGTTATAACACCACTATAATCTTGATATTTAGCCAAATAGTTCTTAAGCCTTTCACTGGCATATTTTGACATTAACCAACTCCAACAGTACATGATTATCTCCATGCCGTTATCATATTGCTCACATAGTAAATATCACGCGCATAGCGATAAAAACATAGGGTCATTAACATTTCATCACTGTTAATTAATAGCCAGTTTTTATTAATTCACGCTAACATTCAGCCCACTCTGCGGAGGTACAGACCCGCCCTCTACTACGACGGGACTCCAATCCATTCCAGCTGCATACATCCACCTTCCGGCTCTGATTGGACAGAGCAGAACATTTATACGGGCTGTGCTGTCCTTCTGACAGCGTCCTTTGAGAAAGCCTCGGCGAAACACGTGTGAGGAACGCCTCTGACACACCCCCGTGCCTCCGTCACAGACGCCAGTCACAACCTTCATCTCGAGTAGCGGCTCCCGTCATATGGCGCCTGGCGCCGCTCCTCAAAGCTAAGTTATACTCGTTTAACCAGCAACTTTGTATCCCTACCCTAAACTTTAACCCTGTTTTTCTACCTCCGCTACATCACACTAAACTGCCGCTCTGCTGTGATCAGACACAGCACGCGTACTACCCAGCAGTAGCTGAGCAGTCTGTCACCCCTCTGCATATACCGCAGACAGTATTTTAAAAGGCTCTTTCCACTAAGCCTCGGACGCTGCGCCTCTGTCATATAACAGGCATTTTTGTTGTAGGAGGTAAAACACGGTAATACAGTGGTACAGACGAGGCAATTACCTGATAAAAAAACCTTACAATCTTCTTTCTGTCAATCAGTTGATTAATCCGTTACCTACATTTTGCATGAAGTAATTGTTTGAGAAATATCTGTATCGCCTCGGACGCTGCTCCTCTGTCATATAACAGGCATTTTTGTTGTAGGAGGTAAAACACTTTAATGCAGTGGTACAGACGAGGCAATTACCTGCTAAAAAACTTTACAATCTTCTTTCTGTCAATCAGTTGATTAATCTGTTATCTATATTTTGCATGAGGTAATTGTTTGAGAAATATCTGTATCGATACAGACTAGGCAATTATCTGCCAAATCTCCGTATTTTCACTGATTAGAGGAAGTACAGACTAGGCAATTATCTGCCAGATTTTTTCTTTAAACTCTCACTATTTGTATGCTAACCCTATATAGTCAGCATTAAAAACTGACTAAACTGTTAAACCAGACCTGAGCTAAATCATTGTTTCCAATTTGATCAATCTCACATGTTGAAACTGTGATATTTGCACTTGATTTGTGGCAATCGTGGTTTGACACTCTGTTGATACCATTATATGTCTGATAGCCTAACTGTCCTTTTATAGCCAAAACCATCTAGCCTGTTCAAATACAGTGTTTGCAATCTACGGCTACCTAAACTTATTAAATCTATCTAAAAGGCTCACAGACCATGCAAACTTAGCAAAAAAATTCCTCAAGGTGTCACACTAGCCCCAGTCAGAATCACTCAGTACTGGCAACAATGGCGCCTAAGGTGCACTATTCATGAGGATACAAACACCATTCATTTAGATATCAACCCCCATTGTTGATCACCTACATCGGTGGCAACACTAAACAGTGGTTGCCTAAACCCCATTTCCATTCTCTTATTCCGGGGAAAGGATCAGCGTTCTCCTACTCTCTCATCCACCATTTGATACAACTAGTAGATGGTGGACAGCAGAAGTCAGGGTGCGCATTGTTGATACCAACCCACTACCTATGCCACAACTCTTCTCGTCAGTGCTCTCTCATCAGTCGCGTCAAAACTGAACCCCCTGCAATGCAGGTAAGCAACAGGGTGAACCATTGATGGCGCCTCAGAAAGCAGAAGCACTCTATTTCAATTGAGCTACAATGTTGGTGACTCCCTGATTTTGCCAACATTACTACCATACGTCACTGGATCGCCTGAACCCGTCCCGATCTCAGTAGCTAAGCGGTGACCGGCCGGACTAGTACCTGTGGGAAGACTCACTGGGAATACTCGGTGTTGTAATTACCCGGCGAGGAAGGGATCTCCTTCTAGTTTTAGCTCAAACTGTCTATACTCTCCACTATCCCTTACTTCTTTATCTTTCTACCACTCCCATTCCTTTAAATATCCACAGTTGTGACCCATTGATACCCGTCTTTTACGGAGGACAACACATTGTATATTGGAATTTTTATTGTTTAAATAAGTGTGTCATGCATCCATAAACCAATACCTGTATCAATTATCGCTTTTATGCTGATTTGATAACCTATGAAAGGTGCTGATCCTACGGGTATGGTTTACTAATATCTAAACATTGCGCTGATCTTGTGATCATTATCAAGGACCCATTTTTGGCAATTAGCCATATTATTCTAAGGCATTGAATTTTGTCTCTTTCTCTTTTTAGTAACAATCAGAATAAAAGTTAAGTTTTATTACACTAATTACTCAACTAATATCTAATCTATTATTATTACCATATATACTTTTTTCAAGTGTGCCCCAAAAACCTTATGCATGTTCCCTTGCAGTCACTCTCGTGACGCCCCCCCTTTTTCTCAGCCATTATAATGGCACAAGACCGACCGATTTCAATGTTAAAAGATTTTTTAACATTGAAGTCTATGGAAAAATCGGGTCAATCGGTCGGTCGCATCGCGGCCGATTTTAATTGGTCGCGACCGACCGATTGACCCGATTTCTGTCAATCAAAGTGAAAAATTTGTAAAAAATCGGCCACATCGTGAGGATCGTGTCCCTTAATTAAGAGCCACGATCACTCACGATTGTGGCCGTTCTAGGAAACAAGTACCGAGAAAAATCTCTATAAAGTGACATCAAGTTGAATGGGTTCCTTCAAATAAGTGTCAGTTCTTTTGTTGTAAGATGACAGAGAATATTGTGCCACTTAATGTCCAATGACAAAAGGGGTTTTTCAATAATGATGTTATGTAGTGAGGGACCCTCAAAAGATTTGCTTATACTACCTCTGTAGTTATGCTGGATTTGCTCTCGTTAGCCTGCGGTCGCCAGGAGGATGTTAATTCTTCCGTGCGGCTCAAACTACAACCCGCTAGGCGGTCAGCCGTGAACGGCGGGCCGCCGATGGAGATTGAGCAGGGAGTGAGCCCGCACTGACCTGAGATGTGGTTTCAGGTGCTCCGTTGTTGTGGCTTCCAAATTGGCAGGTGGGAGGTCCAACTACACTGGATCACGGTAGTGAGGTTTCAGAGCGGCTGCTCGCAAATGGTGACAGGCAGTCCGGGCAGAGAACTGGCAGGGTAGTCTGTGCCTTGTGGTTATCCTTGACGCGTTTCTCCGCTGTGAATCGGTTTCATCAGAAGGGGATAATTTGGGTGCATAAGCCCTCCAATATTTAACAGACAAGGTGTCCAATCAGACAGGACTAATCAGGAGACCTGCTAGAACAGTCCAGGTGTGTTTTAACTCATTTAGAGTCATGAGAAATTATAGGTGGTGCGGTGGAGCAATTTGTTAAACATCCTTATACAAGGAGCATTTTTATTTAACTAAACAGATGAATAAACAATTATATTTTAATTTAAATACATATACAAATATACACTGATAAAGATATACGAAAACTTTATTAAATCAAATAAGATAGGAATGGCATCGCTTGAATATATAGATCATGATGGAGAGACAATTAGATCTAATTACTAGAATATGTTCACCGGAGCTATGGCTCAGATGGTAAGGTGTCAAGCTTTCACTGTGGATAACACATAGCTGCGTGAGTTCGAGTCCACTAAAAATCCTCTTTAATTTTTATGTTTTTTGTATTTTATATTAATTAGTCTTATATATTGTTTTGTTTTATTTTAGTATAGCTCAACAAATATTCCGTTCACGGCTGACCGCCTAGCGGGTTGTAGTTTGAGCCGCACGGAAGAATTAACATCCTCCTGGCGACCGCAGGCTAACGAGAGCAAATCCAGCATAACTACAGAGGTAGTATAAGCAAATCTTTTGAGGGTCCCTCACTACATAACATCATTATTGAAAAACCCCTTTTGTCATTGGACATTAAGTGGCACAATATTCTCTGTCATCTTACAACAAAAGAACTGACACTTATTTGAAGGAACCCATTCAACTTGATGTCACTTTATAGAGATTTTTCTCTTCAATAATTCAGGCATTCATTCGGAGCTGAGTCTGGCCTTTCAACAAAAAATCTTGATTATCCCCCTTTCTCACAAGGAGCTTAATATAGTATATTGTTGTTATTGTTGATATTGTTTTTATATGTACTGTATTTTTATATTCTAGTAAAAAAGATTTTTTTATTAATCAAAAATTCCTCAGGTGTGTGGCGCTTTCTCTTTTTCACTTATATATATATATACATGAATATAGATTTGTCTTATTCAAATAATTACTGTGAAACATTCTCTTCCCTCTTGCTATTATAGACAATTTCCAGAATTGCACTTGGGAGCAGCCGTACTATTTAATTATTCAACCTTTTAGCAAAACATCTTGAATACTTTCATGTGTATATATAGATTAAAAGGTGGAGCAATTTTCTAATTATTGCGCCTGATTGTTTCTGTTGTTGGTATCTGCATATTGTTTGACTTGTAGCCAGAACCTCCAGACTATTGGACAGGACCAAAAACTGTGGTACAAATCTGCATATGGTTCTCCACATCTGTAACATGCGTGAGAGGTGGAGTGACCAGGGCCGGCCCCACCACTAGGCAGCTCTAGGGCGCCGGCCACTGGAGGGGGGCAGTTCGCCCCCCGCCCCCCGGATGGAGGTGAGCAAAGGTGCAGAGACTGGAGCGGGCAGGGGGGTCTGTGCCGCAGGGGGCACCTGTGGCGCTGTGTATTAAGCGGGCGGCATCGGGGTCCCTGCAGTGATTAGGAAATAACTAGTGCTATCCACCAGGCGGCAGGACGGGAAGTGCTGCTGGGTTTGAAAACACTTGCCGCACTCTGATTGGCTGAGATTCAGCCAATTCCCCCCAGGCCCCCGCAAATTCCCGCCCCCCCTCCCCCGGACCCTCGTGCTCCCACCGCCCCCCCCCCCCCCCCCCCCCCCCCACCTCGCCTGGGGCGCTCCAGTGCCTTGCACCGGCCCTGGGGGCGACCCGTCAGAAATGTCCGATGTGGAGATAAATATGCTCTATGAAAAATATTTAGACTCATTCCTGTGTACGCAGAGAGCCTCACAGGACTTAGTAAGTGTTTGGTTTCGTAATCAGGAAATTTATTTGACTGTTGTGAAATGCCACTATCCAGTGTCATTGGAATGATCCATGAAATATCCTGAAATATCTATAAAACCCCCCACAAAATCCTTCTACCGAATTCATCCAATCCTGTTCCGGAAATAGTTTTATCACCGAGGATGTATAATGTTTAGCCTATTCTCCATGTTGTGAACGGATAAGAGGATTGGCCTTGTTGGAACTCGGTGTTGTCAATAAAGGGAAGTAAAAGTTATTTGTGGGAATGTCGCCCAGCTAACCCAGTGCCGGGTCTCTGGACATTCCATAGTAAAGGGTTGGGTTGTACGTGTATGGGGACTTCCTGATCGTGTTAATGTAAACAGGAAACTAAAGTGCCTCCACCCAGTAATTCTCTTTCCAGAGAGGTATTCGCATAGTTATCCTGTCCAGAGATCCAGTCCGAAATGTATGGGAACATGGCAGCATTATTATAGTCGGATATCCGGAAATCCCACCCCTCCATTTTCACGTGGTTGTTGTAGTTTAATAAACTAATTTTATGTCTTTTACCATGCCAAATAACGTGTCGAAAAAGTTTGTATATGTATTGTAGATCATGTTTGATGTAGATGTTTGCTAGGCTGCCCCTTTTTTGGGGGGGTTCTGTTTAACATCTTGCCCTGGGCCCCAATATGCCTCCGTATCTACTGTATCTTTGTGCTTCAGTCTGATGAGACACCTGTCGTAAGCATATTAAGCAGCGGCATGTCACACTTTGTAGAGGGCGCGGGTAATATGTTCATTGACGGAGTCATCCCTACAGGATTAAAGTCTTTCAACAGGTTTTTCTTAACCTGGGGCTTTAATAATATGTGAAACCAGATTACCTGGCTCTGTAAACTCACAGGGCGAGATAGGTTGCGATTTCCTGACGTGCAATTTTAAGGCAAAAAAACCAGCTGAAATCGCATGTTTTCCTGAATGTCATAGGGTGCGGTTTGTGGTAAAAGTCGCTGAAGCCCGAGGCGGTCTCTGGCATCCCTGGGCGATGGACGCTGGGCTGATTATTTTGTGTAGAGAGAAGATAAAACACCTAACTTTGGTTTGTGCTGTGGAACTATAAGTCTTCCCCACATGCAGGCACTTGGAGAACCACAAGTTTCAGCATGCAGGGCATTAAAGGGCCCACTGGGACTTGTAGTTCCACAACATGACCAAGATTCAAATAAATACACACATCATGTAAAACTTTGACATAAATTATTTTTAAACACTTTACCGGAGAAGGGGACATACCTGCGGGGGCGCACATTGCAGGGTAAGTGTGTATGTGTGGGTGCATGAATGGATTTATGTAATAAAGGTTTACATGGTGTGTGTTCATTTTAATCTCGGTCATGTTGTGGAACTTCAAGTCCCAGTGGGCTCTTTAATGCACCGCATGATGGGACTTGTAGTTCTCCAAGTCCCTGCATGCGGGGGAGGCGTGATGGGACTTCTAGTTCCACAGCACAATCCAAGGTTAGGTGTTTTATCTTATTATTACATAAAATACTTAGCCCGGCGCCCCCAACCCATGGATGCCGGGGTAGCTCTGGGCTTCAGCCTGGATGGGTAAAGCCTGGCGGTGACCCCTTTATTAGGGTCCCCACGCCCCTAGGTATCCCATCCATGACTGACCAGCCATGGTAGACAAGGTTTGGCCGGGGACCTTGCATAAAAAAGTGGAGACTAGGAGACCCTAGTCTTTTTATCCCAGTATTTTTGGAACCAGGACCGGTTGAAGAGCCTGGTGCTGGTTCCTTAAAGACGCGGGGGTACTGGTGTATTATCTGGGCGCCCGATTTTATCATTGCATGCCACTACTTAAGGCATGCGATGCGATGCGATTTTTCATTGTAAAGACCAGATTTTTAATTGTATAGTCACCCATGGGTGATTTCATACCCCCACTATCCAACTACGCATGGAGTTGATTTTATATGGTGTGGCGAGCGCAGCGAGCCACCGAGCCCGAAGCGTGGCGAGCGGACGCAGAATACATGTAAAGTAATCCGTGCCCCACCTGCAGTGCACATGGTTTTGTCCATTTTGAGAACAAATTTGTACTGTGATCAGATCTGAATAAGTGCTCTGACTTCATAATGCCCCTCTTCTCTGGCAGTACAGTTACAGCACAACAAATACAGGATATTGACTGAAACAATATAGTTTTATTGTATAATATTAGTTGTTTGATTATTATCACATTTGAGTGTCTTGTATTTCACAGATTTTCTTTTTGACCCATCTCCACCATTTGTGTCTCAAGGTTACTATGAAGACCCGGGTTTTTCTCTGCTACAGTGTTTTATTGGTTTTCACCATGACGCTGCTTTTCAGAACAATGTTTTTAGAAACTGAAGAGGTGAGGAGAAAATTCTATCATTCATCGAATTTCTTGTGGAAGTTCATCAGTAACACACGCACCAACCATGGCCCTCCGAGAGAGTCCGTGACCCTTAATGATGATGTTCATACGTATCATTTGAACCTTACCCAATTCCTGGTGGAGTTTCCTCATCTACAGAACTATCGCTGCTCCATAATTCATGACCCAAAAAAAAAGACTCAGACCACAAGGAACCTTCTCATACTGGCAATCAAATCCCACCCACAGGCAGGAGTCAGGAGACAGGCCCTCAGACAAACTTGGGCTCGTGAATGGGAAATAGATGGTTACAGTGTGAGGCCAATTTTTCTGTTGGGCCGGACAGATGAGCCTGGGCACATGGAGATTGTGACCACAGAGAGTCAGGAATTTGGGGACATTCTGCAGTGGGATTCCTCTGAGGGGCATCACAACCTGTCTCTGAAGGAACGCTGCTTCCTTGAATGGTTGCAACACAACATCCCACAGGTGGCTTTCATCTACAAAGGTCAGTATGTAAACCTCAATTGGTCCACCATGAGGTATCTGAGACTCCTCCTTGACCTCCTCCTCCATCACCTTCCTCCTCTTCATTTCCTCCTCCATCTCCAGAATTTACAATGCACCACAATGGTTCCAAAACATCAAATGAGATACACTGATAACATAAGTACTGATACACTAATGTGACAGTAAGTTCAACTTCAAAAATATGGAGTTTCAGAGAGTTTTCCACCATCCAGGATGAGGTGGATGACTGACAGAAAGTGTCTTAGAGGGCAGCAAAATAATTATCCAGGGAAGAGATGCAGATGTGGGTGGTGGTAGCAAAGTCCATAGAGGACAGAAATGGCTTGTGCCTGAAATGATGAGATGTCTTGATGGATGGATTCTATTTTGGAGGTGAAGTAGATGGATGGGAGAAGAGAGGGTTGAAGGTGGCTAACAGGTGGTGAGCAGAGTCAATTGCAATAGTTAGGACATGGTAAAAGAAGGATATGGTTTGGTCAGGGCAAATGTCGAAAGTAATGGTGCAAAAAAATGTTTAGAGAGTAAGAGAAACTGGTGGGGTTAAGGGCATCAAGATTCAGCCTAGTAAGAATAGTCATGGGGTGGGAAGGAGATATGAGGGGTAGGGTAATGCTGAAGGAGAGTAGTTGCTGTAGAAAAAAATGTAGGGGATGTTCTTAAAGTCAAAAACAGGAAAGAGAAAATCAGTACAAGAGAGTAACGATTGTTGGGATCAGCATATTGAATGTCAGCTGTAAGAGCGATGAGCTTCAGATAATTCAACAGGGCGTGTCCAGCTAATGTTGTCTTATTCCTGTTTTATTTCCAGGTGATGACGATGAGTATGTAAATCCTCCTGCGTTGGTCCAGTACATAACAGAACATGCCACCAACCCATGGGTGCTACACGGATACCTGCGGCCTCACTCACCTGTCATGCGCTTCTCCAAGTATCGGGTTTCTGAATCGCTCTTCCCATCAGACACCTACCCCACTTTCCTATCAGGTGGAGGCTTCATCTTCCCGGGGCCCTCAGCAAAGCTGCTTTATGAGATGTCCCAAAAGATCCCCGTTTTTCCATTGGACGATGTATATTTTGGCTTCTTGGCTCTGGCAGCCAATCTAACCTACAAACATGATGCTCGCTTCCACGTGTATGGACTGAAGTTTGATGCCTGTCTGTACCGCCAAGCTTTGGTTGTCCATGGTCTGGAACAAGATCGATTAGTAAAATGCTGGGCGGAGGTACAAAGTGCCATCTGTTAGAAGTACATAGTCCATAATAGGGATGCCAATCCCGGGGCAATTTTTCAATTCCGGGTATTAAAAATGCTCAATCCCGGGATTCCCGGGATCCCGGGAATCCCATCCCTACTTCGCAGGCGTGTGACACATACCCACCACCACACCGGCCGACCCGCACATTTACTTACATTGGCGGACGGGCAGCCGGGAGTGGAGTGGGTTCGGATGTGCACGGTGCCTCCAGGCATGTGCACCTCCTCCTCAGTAGCCGGAGAAGAAGCAGGCAGGCGCGGGTGGGCGCAGGTGAAGGGGCGGGCGGGCAGGCGCAGGAAAAGAGGTGGCGGGTGGGCGACCAGGAGATGGGACGGGCAGCAGAAGGGGTGACAGCAGAGTGGGCGGTGTGCCCGCACGCCGGTGTCAGGAACAGCCGGGCAGCATCTGAGCGAGTGCTCAGACGCTGCCCGGCATTAGACTGTGCACGCGCAGACTAATTCCGAAATCACCGAGCCCGAAGCGTGACAAGGGGCCGCGGATTACTGCGCTCGCCACACTATATAAAATCAACTCCATGCGTAGTGAATAGTGGGGTTATGAACAGGTCAAAAATAGCTTTGGATCGCATCGATATATCGGCCGATATCGCATCTTATATATTTTGGGCGCCGTGAAACTACACAAGTACCTTTATTAGCGTAAGATGGGGCCACATTGGACCCCATCGCTGTACCTTTGTGCTGTTAATAAAATGAATTATTCATCAAAAAATAATTTTTGCTCAAAATAACTTCCATCAATAAAATAAATAATTCCATTGGTGGGCCTTCATAGTGTGGACTGGGACCTACAACATCTCGAATAGCCTGCAATCCCTCAGCATGAGAAATGTTAGTATATAGACTGATGACATCAAGTATCACCAGTAGACACTTAGCAGGTGGGTGACCAAGACCAGTGATTCTATTTAAAAAGTCGGTGGTATCTTTTAGGAAGTAGGGACAACTCTTCACCACAGGCGGAAGTAGATAATCAACATATTGGGATAAGGGTTGTCCCAATGACCCTATTGAGGAAATAATGGATCTGCCTGGGGGGCAGATTAAGGTTTTGTGAACTTTTGGGAGGATGTATAGCAGGGGAATCCTAGGAATTCCTGGACCAAAAAGTTATACACTTGCTCATCCAGCCAACCTTGTTCCAAACCAAAAAGGAGGAGGTGATCTATCTCTGCTTTGAATTTTTCAGTGGGGTCAACATTGAGTTTCTCGTAACATTCGGTGATGGCTAATTGCCGGATGACCACTTGAATGTAATCCTCCCGATTCAGTATCACTATACCATCAAGTGGAACGCACGCCGCATCTGTTAGATTTTTCTCACATTAGGAGCACTACTCAATCCCCTAAAAAGAGGGATTTACTCATACGGCCACTTTTCTAAAGCACTATTAAGTTTTTAATATGTCAGCTGGTTCCCGGAGCACTGTTTTATGAATATAATATACAGAGCGCAATGCATTATGGGGCGTTTCCCCAATTAACTTAGTTCTATTCATATGTTAAGTTGTATTAACTTTATTTATATACAAATAAATACAAACTCCATTGAGCACACACACAATTTGAGCAGGGGAAGAGTCTTGAATTTCCTTTGAACCTTTTTGCTTGGCTTCAGCTATAATTAGAGTTTTTATTGTTTGTTCCCTTTTTTCTCATTGTATATTTGTTACTGTAGGTATTATTCCTCTGTTTACATTATCACTATTGTGGATGGTAACCCTAAAATACTATAATAATCTGGAGGTTTGGAACCCAGAAAGGACTGGGGTAGGTCATTATAATCCTTATGTGATAAAGTCTGTATGAAATTTAGCAGATACCCTAATTAAGCAATAAATTAATTAGAGGATATATATATATATATATATATATATATATATATATATATATATATATATATACAGGTCGAGTATCCCGTATCCGAATATCCGTTAGCCGAATTATTCCGAAAACCAGACATTCCAGAAAGTGAAAAAAAAAATATTTTTGCTAAAAACTCACTGGGGACATTTGTAACAGCATCACTGGGTACATGATATGTAACTGGCACTATATATGTGCAAGACAATGATTACTTGGCATTCAAATTCAGTGCTGAGATAGTACACACATTTTGTTTCGCATTTTGAAACCTTGTTTTTTGAACAAATAAAATATATTTGTGTGTATTTTATGTGGTAATAAAATATATTTGTGTGTATATTATGTGTTTATACAGCATAAATGCAAGATACTTCAAAATACATAATTGAAAAATTAAAATATTCCGAAATACAGAATAATCCGTTATCCAAAATTCTCCTGGTCCCGAGCATTTTGGATAAGGGATACTCAACCTGTATATTTTTTCGTTCATGATAGGAGATCAAAACCGGTCATTATACGATTGGAGTCCAATCATTACTATTTTCCATTTGCACCATTAAAATGTTTTTTTACGGTATGTCTAATAAGTATATAATAATATAATCTATAATAAAATCTATGAAAAATACTTATAGTATTAAAAGCTAATTGTTGATTTATGACCCTGTTAAATATATTCCTCATTTTGGGCGGGATATACTAAAGGGAAAATGCGGTAAAACGGGGGTTTTACTGCATTTTCCTATTTACCAATACCCGTCCGCCCCATCTTCGCCTGGCAGGGTATCACCACCAACTGGGTGGCGATACCCTATAAAAGCCTATGGGTTTCTATCGCCAACCGCCGTCCGTGGTCCGCGCGCCCCCTCCCATCCTCCTTTGATCTCCTCCTCCCCCAGCAGGTGTCACAGCCAGGAGTACATCCGGCTGCAGGGGGAGGAGGAGACGCAGGGGGACACTGCCAGCCGCCGGGATGTGACGGAGACCCCCGCAGACCACATCACAGGTATCGCGGGGGTCTCCGTCACCGCAACCTGATGCAAGCCGCATATGTTAGTACATATGCGGCAGCATCGCGGCGGCTGTCAGGCGAAGGGTGGTGATGTATATTAATACATACCGCCCTTTAAGAATTGAACTATCCTTGCAGGTGAATTCCTCTGCCTCATTACCATTGAAGTATCCATACACCAGATTGTGGAGTTCTTGGCCTATATGGGCATTATTAATTTAAAGGTATGTGCCCCTATTTATTAACTAATGAAATAATAATGATCATACTGTCCTATATTCTTCTCTGTATATAATATTCTCTGTACATGTGTTATACACACACACACACACATATATATATATATATATACAAGTCTGTTTGTCCGGCACTCTCGTCAGAGGGTTGATGCGTTGGTGCCTTCCTCAATAGGGTTTATATAGCAATATTCCCTGGGTACTGCTACTCCAAAGAATCAGGCGGCACTCGGTTTGGTAATAAAGCAAAGTAGGTATATTGTGCAAAATTCACATATTAAACCATCGACGTTTCAAGACCGGATCGGTCTTTTCATCAGGATGCGTGAACTAAAGTGCTGTAGTGCTAGAGAGGAAAAACGAAAGAACAGAGCTGTGAGCTCTCTTACCTATAAGTAGCTGCGTGTTGAACTGTCTAAGGGAGCCGGCGTGTGTGAGGTCCGCTTCCTGAAACCCGACTCCGCCCCACTCTGCTCGGCCGTTGTCAAGGTGACGCTGGACGCTTCCTCCATACCGCCGCCCCGCTGTAGACAGATTGAGTACGACCAACATACCAACTAGTTGGATGAAAAGTGACAGTGTGCAGAAATATATTAAAAATTATGTGATGAAAACAAATATTAAGCAGCTACTTGTAACTAGAACGTGACTTGGTGCATAATTAAAACATGGATCAATTGTACACGGCTAATAATTAAATGCAATTATTAAATGCTAAATAAACAATTCATATAGCATGAAGATAATGGGACTAGGTGAGATCAAGATTAAGGAGGGTAGAGGAGATATAAGAAAGTTACACGATCAATTGTCCCACTCAGGAAATGTAGCCAATCAGATGAATACGTTCCATGCAATTTTTTCGTTCAATCCCAATGGAGACAAAGTGTTCAGTTTGAATATCCACTCTGATTCACGCTGGTTTAGCAGTTTGCGGCGATCTCCTCCACGGCTAGGGGGTGGGATATGATCAATTATCATGCTGCGTAGGTTTGATAGTGTGTGTCCACATTGTTTGAAATGTCTTGCGACCGGCTGTTCGATTTTCTCACCTGCCAAGCTAGCATTTATGGCAGATCGATGAAGAGCCATGCGCTCTCTGAAAGTTCTTATTGTTTGTCCCACGTAATACATATTACATGGGCAAATAATTAAATAAACAATGAATTGCGATTTACAGGATAAAACATGTTTTATCCTGAATTTTTGATTTGTTTGTGGATGTTGAAACTCACTGCCAGTGAGCATTGATGAACAAGTGGTGCATGACGGGCATCGATAACAGCCATTTTTTTTATGTTGTACGTTGAACAGATTTTTTGGAGGGTCAGGGGTAATGTTAGTTCTCACCAACATATCTCTGAGGTTTCGTCCACGGCGGTAACTAGGTAAGATGGTTTTGTGGGCAAAGCAAGGCAAGGATTTGTCGCTAGTTACAATTGGCCACACAGCATGTGCCGCTCTGGGTAGTACTTGGCTGCCCGGAGTATACGTGGTCACAAAGGGTACTTTGTTGGTAGTAGATTTCTTGGTACTGGAAGAAAGTAATTGTTCTCTTGGGATGTTCATCACCTGCAGTTTATATTTCTTTAACAGGTTTAGGTCATAACCACGTTGTAGAAATTTATTTATCATTTTGTCCAGGTTTTCGTCAAGAGTGGATCGGTCACTGATGATTCGTGCAACACGAATCATTTGGGATTTTGGTAATCCTTTTTTCAACGAAGGGGGGTGGTTGCTGCTGTATTGCAGTAGCGTATTCCTATCGGTATCTTTGTGATACAGCGATGTCACTATGCCATTGTCAGTTTTCTTAAGGGTCACGTCAAGGTAGTTAATGGTATCTTTGCTTATGGTGTGGGTAAATTTGATTGGGTTATCCATTTTATTGATGTTTTCAATGATGGTGATCAACTGAGCTGGGTCTCCGGACCAGATTAATAACAGGTCGTCTATATATCTGGTATATAGCACGATTTGGGAACTGATGGTAGCGTCCATGAAGAAGAAATTGTGTTCTTGTTCAAACATATAAATGTTAGCTAGGGCCGGCGAGATGTTCGAGCCCATAGAGCAGCCGGTAAGTTGCAGATAGTAATTGCCATTATGTATAAAATAATTTCTAGTTAACGTAAGTTCCAGTAATGCCAGATATAGGGGGATGTCCAGTGTTGTAAAATTGACTCTCTCAAGGAACGTTCTCATGGCAGAAATGGCTTGCATATGCGGTATCACCGTATATAGATTTTTTACATCCAAGGTGCATAAGGTAGCATCTTGGGGCAGATTTTGTAGGTTTTGAAGTTTGCAAAGCAGATGGGTAGTGTCTTTGAGGTACGTGTTTTGAGTGGTTACAAAAGGTTGGATTAATACATCCAAAAATTGGGATATGGGCTGAAACAGGGAATTGCGCGCCGATATGATAGGGCGGCAGGGGGGATTAACAGAGTCCTTGTGAATTTTGGGTATTGTATACATTACTGGTGATACTGGGAATTCTGTAGTGAGTGTTTTATGGACTTTATCACTAAATAGTGATTCCTGGTGGGCTTTTTTAAGCACCGTGTCAAGTTCTTTTTTAAAGATAGAGGTAGGGTCACTTGGGAGTTTTCGGTAGGTTGACGTATCTGCCAGCAGCGTGTCAATATTGGCGATGTAAGTAGCAGTGTCCTGTATGACAATGGCCCCGCCTTTGTCTGCGGGGCGGATGGTTATGTCAGTTGCTTGTGACAAATTTTTCAAGGCAATAACTTCGTTGTGATTCATGTTGGAATGGTTTTTGGGGGAATTTTTGTCAAATCTTGTAACCGCTTCATCCACTATTCTAGTGAAAGTTTTCATGGAAGCGTTATGGGACTGGGGATCGAAAGTTGAATGTGCATGTTGCTTCAAAAAGGCATCGTGAGTATCTGTGCTGGTATTGGTACGATTTTGGAAAAATTCTTTAACACGTAAGGATCTTCCAAATTTATGTAAATCAACATTCCATTTAAATTGGTCATGCTTGTTGGATGGCACAAACGAGAGGCCTCGATTGAGGACTTTTTGTTCATCAAGAGATAGGGTGTGGGAAGACAGATTGAATATTAGGGGTTCTTCCTGCCCGTGCTTCTGGGCGGTTTTGCGGAGGCGCTCCGACTGCCCGCCGCGCCTCGTCCGCCTGTAGTAATTGCTCCGGTACGTGTCCGGGTTTGTCGGCCTAAAGGGACCGCAGTGTTGACATTCTCATCTGAGTCTTCCAGTGCAAAGTCACTATCACTGGTGTATTTACTTTGATCTCTCGTTTGTCTCTAAATTGGAGAGAGAGACAAACGAGAGATCAAAGTAAATACACCAGTGATAGTGACTTTGCACTGGAAGACTCAGATGAGAATGTCAACACTGCGGTCCCTTTAGGCCGACAAACCCGGACACGTACCGGAGCAATTACTACAGGCGGACGAGGCGCGGCGGGCAGTCGGAGCGCCTCCGCAAAACCGCCCAGAAGCACGGGCAGGAAGAACCCCTAATATTCAATCTGTCTTCCCACACCCTATCTCTTGATGAACAAAAAGTCCTCAATCGAGGCCTCTCGTTTGTGCCATCCAACAAGCATGACCAATTTAAATGGAATGTTGATTTACATAAATTTGGAAGATCCTTACGTGTTAAAGAATTTTTCCAAAATCGTACCAATACCAGCACAGATACTCACGATGCCTTTTTGAAGCAACATGCACATTCAACTTTCGATCCCCAGTCCCATAACGCTTCCATGAAAACTTTCACTAGAATAGTGGATGAAGCGGTTACAAGATTTGACAAAAATTCCCCCAAAAACCATTCCAACATGAATCACAACGAAGTTATTGCCTTGAAAAATTTGTCACAAGCAACTGACATAACCATCCGCCCCGCAGACAAAGGCGGGGCCACTGTCATACAGGACACTGCTACTTACATCGCCAATATTGACACGCTGCTGGCAGATACGTCAACCTACCGAAAACTCCCAAGTGACCCTACCTCTATCTTTAAAAAAGAACTTGACACGGTGCTTAAAAAAGCCCACCAGGAATCACTATTTAGTGATAAAGTCCATAAAACACTCACTACAGAATTCCCAGTATCACCAGTAATGTATACAATACCCAAAATTCACAAGGACTCTGTTAATCCCCCCTGCCGCCCTATCATATCAGCGCGCAATTCCCTGTTTTAGCCCATATCCCAATTTTTGGATGTATTAATCCAACCTTTTGTAACCACTCAAAACACGTACCTCAAAGACACTACCCATCTGCTTTGCAAACTTCAAAACCTACAAAATCTGCCCCAAGATGCTACCTTATGCACCTTGGATGTAAAAAATCTATATACGGTGATACCGCATATGCAAGCCATTTCTGCCATGAGAACGTTCCTTGAGAGAGTCAATTTTACAACACTGGACATCCCCCTATATCTGGCATTACTGGAACTTACGTTAACTAGAAATTATTTTATACATAATGGCAATTACTATCTGCAACTTACCGGCTGCTCTATGGGCTCGAACATCTCGCCGGCCCTAGCTAACATTTATATGTTTGAACAAGAACACAATTTCTTCTTCATGGACGCTACCATCAGTTCCCAAATCGTGCTATATACCAGATATATAGACGACCTGTTATTAATCTGGTCCGGAGACCCAGCTCAGTTGATCACCATCATTGAAAACATCAATAAAATGGATAACCCAATCAAATTTACCCACACCATAAGCAAAGATACCATTAACTACCTTGACGTGACCCTTAAGAAAACTGACAATGGCATAGTGACATTGCTGTATCACAAAGATACCGATAGGAATACGCTACTGCAATACAGCAGCAACCACCCCCCTTCGTTGAAAAAAGGATTACCAAAATCCCAAATGATTCGTGTTGCACGAATCATCAGTGACCGATCCACTCTTGACGAAAACCTGGACAAAATGATAAATAAATTTCTACAACGTGGTTATGACCTAAACCTGTTAAAGAAATATAAACTGCAGGTGATGAACATCCCAAGAGAACAATTACTTTCTTCCAGTACCAAGAAATCTACTACCAACAAAGTACCCTTTGTGACCACGTATACTCCGGGCAGCCAAGTACTACCCAGAGCGGCACATGCTGTGTGGCCAATTGTAACTAGCGACAAATCCTTGCCTTGCTTTGCCCACAAAACCATCTTACCTAGTTACCGCCGTGGACGAAACCTCAGAGATATGTTGGTGAGAACTAACATTACCCCTGACCCTCCAAAAAATCTGTTCAACGTACAACATAAAAAAAATGGCTGTTATCGATGCCCGTCATGCACCACTTGTTCATCAATGCTCACTGGCAGTGAGTTTCAACATCCACAAACAAATCAAAAATTCAGGATAAAACATGTTTTATCCTGTAAATCGCAATTCATTGTTTATTTAATTATTTGCCCATGTAATATGTATTACGTGGGACAAACAATAAGAACTTTCAGAGAGCGCATGGCTCTTCATCGATCTGCCATAAATGCTAGCTTGGCAGGTGAGAAAATCGAACAGCCGGTCGCAAGACATTTCAAACAATGTGGACACACACTATCAAACCTACGCAGCATGATAATTGATCATATCCCACCCCCTAGCCGTGGAGGAGATCGCCGCAAACTGCTAAACCAGCGTGAATCAGAGTGGATATTCAAACTGAACACTTTGTCTCCATTGGGATTGAACGAAAAAATTGCATGGAACGTATTCATCTGATTGGCTACATTTCCTGAGTGGGACAATTGATCGTGTAACTTTCTTATATCTCCTCTACCCTCCTTAATCTTGATCTCACCTAGTCCCATTATCTTCATGCTATATGAATTGTTTATTTAGCATTTAATAATTGCATTTAATTATTAGCCGTGTACAATTGATCCATGTTTTAATTATGCACCAAGTTACGTTCTAGTTACAAGTAGCTGCTTAATATTTGTTTTCATCACATAATTTTTAATATATTTCTGCACACTGTCACTTTTCATCCAACTAGTTGGTATGTTGGTCGTACTCAATCTGTCTACAGCGGGGCGGCGGTATGGAGGAAGCGTCCAGCGTCACCTTGACAACGGCCGAGCAGAGTGGGGCGGAGTCGGGTTTCAGGAAGCGGACCTCACACACGCCGGCTCCCTTAGACAGTTCAACACGCAGCTACTTATAGGTAAGAGAGCTCACAGCTCTGTTCTTTCGTTTTTCCTCTCTAGCACTACAGCACTTTAGTTCACGCATCCTGATGAAAAGACCGATCCGGTCTTGAAACGTCGATGGTTTAATATGTGAATTTTGCACAATATACCTACTTTGCTTTATTACCAAACCGAGTGCCGCCTGATTCTTTGGAGTAGCAGTACCCAGGGAATATTGCTATATATATATATATATATATATATATATATATATATATATATATATATATATATATATATATATATATATCTTCCATTATTTGTATCTATTCTGTATAAATCTTTTATACATGTAATGTCTATATGTGGTTTTTTACCAATATGCACTGCATTTTTTACATCATAAACCCCTGCTGAAGTCTCTAACCGAGATGTGAAACGCGTTGGGCGCTGAATACGGCTTTGAAAATAAAATAAATATATTCTTCAAGAAACAAGAAGCAATAAGTGTATTTTTTATGGTATATTTTATATATTTAAATTGTTTTATGACATAACTTGCTTGGGGTGCTGATGACCCTATTGTAGGTGTGTGAAGGTGTTACTGTAGTTCCGACTAGTAGGGAACTAATGCCCCTTTCCCACTGCAGCTAAAAAACGGTAAATTGCCGATTTTCAGCGCAATTTACCGTTTTAAGGCTGCAGTGGGAAAGTGACAGAGTTGAAATACCGTTTAAAGTTAAATGGTATTTCAACCCGTTTTTAAAGCAGAGTCCTACACGGCTAAATAATGTTTAAGAGGCAGTGGGAATGCCTCTTAAACGTTATTTAGCCTCCAGACAGTCCCAGTGCCTGATGAGACCTAGTAGTTCTCACTTTGTGCATGTGTAATGAGTGCACATGCATAATAAAGAGCCGCTCATTACATATGCGCATATGTAATGAGCGGCTCCTTAGTATGCACATGCACTCATTACATATGCGCAAGGTGAGAACTACTAGTTCTCATCAGGCACTGGGACTGCCTGTACCCTGCATGGACCCTGCATGGACCCCCGCTGCCTCCCCACTGCCTCCCCACTGCCCTGCATCATCGTGCAGGTAAGTACAAGGGGAGGGGAGGTGGGGGCACAGGGCAGGTACGGGGGGTTAGGCACTCTTTACACTTGGGGGCGGGGGGGAGGGATTAGGCACTCTTTACACTGGGGGGGGGGTTAGGCACTCTACATTTTACACGGTTCACTGCAATGGGAATGGTACTTAAATGGTATTTAAAACGGTAATCTGCTGCAGTGGGAATGCTAATACCGTTTTAAATACCAGTACTTTAAACTGGTCTGCAGTGGGAAAGCAGCATAAGTGTCAACAGCGACCACTAATTTTATAGCGGAACTTTGGAGATTGTGTCTTGTGTATGTTCATGTGTGTATTATGTATATATATATATATATATATATATATATATATATATATATATATATATATATATATATATATATATATATAACCCAGGACAAACGAGGCGGCACTCGAAAACTTGTGAAAAAACTCAAATACGTGTATTCAAAGACATCTACGTTTCGGGGATAGGTTTCCCCTTCATCAGGATAACAAAACAGTGTACAAGCAGTGAAATAAATAGGCTTACCCTCCACGATATTCCCCCAGCTGACTGACGCGGCGGCGTCCCCCGACGCTCTGCCACAATACAACTTCCTGTTTCCGGAGGATGTGGCGTCACGGCGCCCGGGTTCCGTCGCCGTGGCAACGCTGAAAACAATAACAATACATTGTAAGAACTGAATGGACAATGTCTAATCAGTAAAGCACCCGTGGGCGTAACAATAAAAAACAATGAATAAAAACACTCTGGTAATAAAAAACAGCGATTCGGCTGGCAACATATGACATTTGTGCGTGAGTCATGTACAAAACATTTGGGTACTCTTTACCTAGAACGGCGCCCGCGATCAGAATCGCGGGCGTCGGGGGTAAAAAATCGCGGGCATCGCGGGTAAATCGCGGGTACATCAAAATCGGGTACCCGCGATCACCGCGATTTTCCCATAGGGAACAATGTTAAAAAGCCTGATTGACCGCGATTTTGCATTCAATGCCTCAATGCCCGCGATTTTCCCATAGGAATCAATGTTAAATGGGCTACAGAGCCCAAATAGCCCCAATTAACCCTTAAATGTCCCCCCAATTTTTGTACGCCACCCCACGATCCACGCCAACCCGAAGCGTGGCGAGCGCAGCGAGCCCGCGAGGGGCGGCGGTACGCGTCCTCCGACCTTTTCATGCCCTACTATCCACGTCGGCGTGGAGTTGAGAATAGAATAGTGTGGCGAGCGCAGCGAGCCACCGAGCCCGAAGCGTGGCGAGCGCAGCGAGCCCCGCGAGGGGACGCGGATACCTTCACAGGTAAACGCGTCCCTTCGCGGGCTTCACAGGTGTCCGCGTCGCCACGGACACCTGTGAAGTCCGCGAGGGGACGCGTAAAACTGTGAAGGTATCCGCGTCCCCTCGCGGGGCTCGCTGCGCTCGCCACGCTTCGGGCTCGGTGGCTCGCTGCGCTCGCCACACTATTCTATTCTCAACTCCACGCCGACGTGGATAGTAGGGCATGAAAAGGTCGGAGGACGCGTACCGCCGCCCCTCGCGGGCTCGCTGCGCTCGCCACGCTTCGGGTTGGCGTGGATCGTGGGGTGGCGTACAAAAATTGGGGGGACATTTAAGGGTTAATTGAGGCTATTTGGGCTCTGTAGCCCATTTAACATTGATTCCTATGGGAAAATCGCGGGCATTGAGGCATTGAATGCAAAATCGCGGTCAATTAGGCTTTTTAACATTGTTCCCTATGGGAAAATCGCGGTGATCGCGGGCATCGCGTCGCGGCCGTTTATGTGCTGCCCGCGATGTCGCGATCACCGCGATGGGCGCCGTTCTAGGTAAAGAGTACCAACATTTGTATACGTCTTAATATATAATAAAGTGCTAAAGTGATGATTGGCCAAAGCCATATCTAAGTGTATCTGTGGACACTAAATAAAATAAAATGAGTAAAAAAGGAACCAAATCTGTATCGACTCTCTGTGAACAATGGACAGTGCAAACTGATACTATATGATTTATAGGGGAACAATCACATGAAATGTTACATATTATATCTCTAAGGAGAAAGCGCAGTCTCATAATACTGGTGTATAAAATGTACGTGAAACCACCAGGATGGTGTTTTACCTTGCATAAATGAAGGTGGAGTGTGAATAATACCTACACCCCTCCTGGTATTTGTTCACACAAAATTGATGAGTCCCAAGGACTCGTTGAGTCCCTTGGGGCGCACTGTATCTAATTTAAAAATCCAACGGGATTCCAACTGTAAAAGTTTTTTAGACCGGTTTCCCCCTCTTGTTGATGGGGGCACATGGTCTATAATTTTGTGTCGCAGAGTAGCCATACCATGTTTCGCCTCCGCAAAGTGTCGGGCCACTAGTTGATCCCCAGTGCCCGACTCCAGTGCATTGCGGATGGCCAACCTGTGTTGTGCCATCCTGATCTTGAAAGGGCATTCGGTTTTACCGATATAATAGAGGCCACACGGGCATGTGATGGCATACACCACGTACTTGGTGCTACACGTGAGTGTCCACTTGATGGGAAACTTCTTATTAGAATGGGGGTGAGCAATGGAGTTGCCAATGGACATGTACCTGCAAGTGGTACACCCCAGGCATTTGAAGCATCCATTGCCACGAGTAAGAAAGTGGGTGGCCTCTGGGCTGGCTGTGGGTACTTCTGTTTTAACCACTAAGTCCCTGATGTTCCGCCCTCTGGTGTAACTCGGGAGGATACGGGTCCCATGTAGTAATTTCAAATCAGGGTCACTGGACACGATAGGCCACAATTGTTTAGCTTTTTTTGCAGTGTTGTTACTATTTGGATTAAAAGCATTAACCCATGGTACAATGTTGGTTTTCTTGGCTGTGGGGGAGGTGTTGAGGATAATGTCATCACGATTGCGGGACAAAGGTCTTTCTCTGGCTTGTTTAAGCAACTTGGGGGGATAACCCCGTTCGACAAATTTGTTTGTCATGCTGTCTAGTTCTGAGTCTCTGTCTGACTCTACACTAGAGGCTCTGCACACCCTCAAAAATTGGGAATAAGGGAGGCCAGCTGTCGTGGGCTTGGGATGGAAACTATTAAACCTCAAAAGGGTGTTCCTATCAGTGGGTTTGGAGTTCAACCCTGTGACAATCTGGTTATTAACAATTTTAATTTTAAGATCGAGAAAACAAATTTCTGTGTCACTATAATTCAGGGTCAGCTTGATGGGGCTATCTGAGGAATTTTGTGCCTCTACCAAAGACTCCAATTCTATGACAGGAGCCCCCCACATCAGATACAGATCATCGATGTAACGATAGTACATAAACACCGATCTAGAAATAGCTGTATCTGTGAAAAAGATGTCTCGCTCCACTTGCCACATAAATGCATTAGCCAATGACGGTGCCACCGGAGAACCCATGGCACAGCCATTAAGCTGGATATAAAATGCACCATTAAAAGTAAAATAGTTGTGCTGCAACGTAAATTCCAAAAGCTGTAAAAAGAACATGATGTCTGGACCAGTATACAGTGCATTACCCATCAGCAGCCTTTTTACCGCCTCGAGGCCTGCCATGTGGGGAATGCAGGTGTAAAGACTGGCCACATCAAGTGTGGCCAGTATGACCCCAGGGGGGACTAGTGGAGACTCTAAGAACACCTTCAACAATGAGTTGGAATCCTTAAGATATGAAAAAATGCCCTGAATACAGGGTTGCAGAAAAAAATCCAAATATGCAGCAATAGGTTCACACAGAGACCCCCGGGCCGAAATAATCGGTCTGCCGGGGGGCCGCTGTGTGTCCTTATGGATTTTTGGTATTGTGTAAAAAGCAGGTACAATGGGGTATTCTGCAAACAATTTAATCGACACATCCTTGGAAATGACACCACTGTCTACCGCCCCCTGAAGCATGGTTTTAAGCTTTTTCTGGAACACAACGGTGGGGTCTCTATCAAGTAATTTATATGTGGTTGTGTCTCTTAGCAACCGGTGGCACTCAGAGACATAATCTGTGGTGCTCTGCACAACGATGGCTTCCCCCTTATCCGCCCCGCGGATCATGATGTCAGTTCTCTTTGCCAACGATTTCAAGGCCAGATGTTCCTCATGCGATAAATTGTGGCGGAAGGGGGGGCATTTCTCATGTCCCGATGTCTCGAGTAATGTTGAGAAAGTCCTGATAGAGGGGTTCACAGACACGGGATCAAACCGGGAATTTTTACACAGTTTTTTCACAGGTCAATTCTGTGGTGGTGGGGCAACCGTAGAAAGGGTTTTGCTGAAATGTTCCTTGAGTTTTAGGCTACGATTCAGTTTGAAAAAGTGTTGATTTTCCATTGGAAACGGTCTATTCCATGTGACGGAATAAACGACAAACCATGGCTCAATACCCGCTGTTCGACTGGGGACAGCGGGATGGACGAAAGATTGTATATCAGGTCCTCCTGCTGCGAGGTGCCTTGGTGCCCTTTTTGTCGCCTCGACTGGCCACCCCTCCTTGTCGGCCTCTTCCGCGACCTGCTAGAATGGCGCGGGTGCTGACCCCTAAAGGGACAGGCTGTACAGGGGGTCTGGTCGTTTGTCGGTCAGTTTCTTCATTTTCACTGGCTGATGTACTCGCATAATGGCTTTGTGGGCGGCGTTTGCGTACGTATGGTACCTTGTCGCTGCGGGTATGGGACATGGGGTTGTTGAGCCAATTATACACAAGATGTTGTGCATAATCCTGTTGCACCCTTTGCAGTTTGTTCTTTTTGAACTTCAATAACTCGATCCTATACTGCTCGACTTGAGTTTGTAACTTGGTGAACAAGTCAGAAGAAGGAGTAAAAACCTCATGTTCCTTATGGGCCTCCTGTAACGCTTGTATCTTCTCCTTAATCACCTTATGCTCCCTTGTGGATTCCTCCACAACTAAAAGCATCAAGTCCATGGAGCATTTATTAAGGACCGAAATCCATCTTCTGCAAAAGACCGGATTATGCCGGCCAATGGTGGGCATGTTGTTGACCCGGAAACCTCTCGGAATCTGTTTAGCCCTGTAATAGTCGGACAGGGTGCGACTGTGGTAAAGGAAATCTATCTCTTTCTTCCTTAATTTAAAGGTGTCCCGAAATACATCTTTATTAGTTACTGGGCTCTCATGGTCAAATGCTGGCTCTTTGTTGAGGATGTTATCTGCTTCTATGTCTGAGAAGCTGAGCATGTCAGAATTGTCACATTGCTGGGAGAAAGAGGGGCGGATAACGGGGGAGCCATCGTTGTGCAGAGCACCACAGATTATGTCTCTGAGTGCCACCGGTTGCTAAGTGACACAACCACATATAAATTACTTGATAGAGACCCCACCGTTGTGTTCCAGAAAAAGCCTAAAACCATGCTTCAGGGGGCGGTAGACAGTGGTGTCATTTCCAAGGATGTGTCGATTAAATTGTTTGCAGAATACCCCATTGTACCTGCTTTTTACACAATACCCAAAATCCATAAGGACACACAGCGCCCCCCCGGCAGACCGATTATTTCGGCCCGGGGGTCTCTGTGTGAACCTATTGCTGCATATTTGGATTTTTTTCTGCAACCCTGTATTCAGGGCATTTTTTCATATCTTAAGGATTCCAACTCATTGTTGAAGGTGTTTTTAGAGTCTCCACTAGTCCCCCCTGGGGTCATACTGGCCACACTTGATGTGGCCAGTCTTTACACCTGCATTCCCCACATGGCAGGCCTCGAGGCGGTAAAAAGGCTGCTGATGGGTAATGCACTGTATACTGGTCCAGACATCATGTTCTTTTTACAGCTTTTGGAATTTACGTTGCAGCACAACTATTTTACTTTTAATGGTGCATTTTATATCCAGCTTAATGGCTGTGCCATGGGTTCTCCGGTGGCACCGTCATTGGCTAATGCATTTATGTGGCAAGTGGAGCGAGACATCTTTTTCACAGATACAGCTATTTCTAGATCGGTGTTTATGTACTATCGTTACATCGATGATCTGTATCTGATGTGGGGGGCTCCTGTCATAGAATTGGAGTCTTTGGTAGAGGCACAAAATTCCTCAGATAGCCCCATCAAGCTGACCCTGAATTATAGTGACACAGAAATTTGTTTTCTCGATCTTAAAATTAAAATTGTTAATAACCAGATTGTCACAGGGTTGAACTCCAAACCCACTGATAGGAACACCCTTTTGAGGTTTAATAGTTTCCATCCCAAGCCCACGACAGCTGGCCTCCCTTATTCCCAATTTTTGAGGGTGTGCAGAGCCTCTAGTGTAGAGTCAGACAGAGACTCACAACAGCATGACAAACAAATTTGTCGAACGGGGTTATCCCCCCAAGTTGCTTAAACAAGCCAGAGAAAGAGCTTTGTCCCGCAATCGTGATGACATTATCCTCAACACCTCCCCCACAGCCAAGAAAACCAACATTGTACCATGGGTTAATGCTTTTAATCCAAATAGTAACAACACTGCAAAAAAAGCTAAACAATTGTGGCCTATCGTGTCCAGTGACCCTGATTTGAAATTACTACAAGGGACCCGTATCCTCCCGAGTTACACCAGAGGGCGAAACATCAGGGACTTAGTGGTTAAAACAGAAGTACCCACAGCCAGCCCAGAGGCCACCCACTTTCTTACTCGTGGCAATGGATGCTTCAAATGCCTGGGGTGTACCACTTGCAGGTACATGTCCATTGGCAACTCCATTGCTCACCCCCATTCTAATAAGAAGTTTCCCATCAAGTGGGCACTCACATGTAGCACCAAGTACGTGGTGTATGCCATCACATGCCCGTTCGGCCTCTATTATATCGGTAAAACCGAATGCCCTTTCAAGATCAGGATGGCACAACACAGGTTGGCCATCCGCAATGCACTGGAGTCATGCACTGGGGATCAACCAGTGGCCCGACACTTTGCGGAGGCGAAACATGGTATGGCTACTCTGCGACACAAAATTATAGACCATGTGCCCCCATCAACAAGAGGGGGAAACCGGTCTAAAAAACTTTTACAGTTGGAATCCCGTTGGATTTTTAAATTAGATACAGTGCGTCCCAAGGGTCTCAACGAGTCCTTGGGACTCATCAATTTTGTGTGAACAAATACAAGGAGGGGTGTAGGTATTATTCACACTCCACCTTCATTTATGCAAGGTAAAACACCATCCTGGTGGTTTCACGTACATTTTATACACCAGTATTATGAGACTGAGCTTTCTCCTTAGAGATATAATATGTAACATTTCATGTGATTGTTCCCCTATAAATTATATAGTATCAGTTTGCACTGTCCATTGTTCACAGAGAGTCGATACAGATTTGGTTCCTTTTTTACTTATTTTATTTTATTTAGTGTCCACAGATACACTTAGATATGGCTTTGGCCAATCATCACTTTAGCACTTTATTATATATTAAGACGTATACAAATGTTTTGTACATGACTCACGCACAAATGTCATATGTTGCCAGCCCAATCGCTGTTTTTTATTACCAGAGTGTTTTTATTCATTGTTTTTTATTGTTACGCCCATGGGTGCTTTACTGATTAGACATTGTCCATTCAGTTCTTACAATGTATTGTTATTGTTTTCAGCGTTGCCATGGCGACGGAACCCGGGCGCCGTGACGCCACATCCTCCGGAAACAGGAAGTTGTATTGTGGCAGAGCGTCGGGGGACGCCGCCGCGTCAGTCAGCTGGGGGAATATCGTGGAGGGTAAGCCTATTTATTTCACTGCTTGTACACTGTTTTGTTATCCTGATGAAGGGGAAACCTATCCCCGAAACGTAGATGTCTTTGAATACACGTATTTGAGTTTTTTCACAAGTCTTCGAGTGCCGCCTCGTTTGTCCTGGGTTATATTCTGTGCTGCTAGCACATCTAGGAAGGCACCGGAGCAATCCATCCCTTCGTGGGACGTTGGAGTGCCGGAGCATCACCACATCCTATATATAGATATATATATATATATATATATATATATATATATATATATATATACTGGAAGAAAGCAGCGGCACTCTGAGTCTTCAAAACGGTGCAAAAAAGTGAAAACTTTACTCGTCTACAGTTTCGGGGATATCACCCCTTCATCAGGACAAATACATGGTGCAAATGAAATCAATAAATACACTCCAAACAACTCACCCACGCCCCCCGGCGTTCCCGCGTCTCCGTGGTCCTGCCCCGTACTTCCGGCCGTCATACAGGTATGTCAAGCAGTGGGCGGATGTGCGTCAGTTGTTTGTTGCGGTTGTCCGGACGACCAGAGGACTCTCACCCCTCTGGCCTTTCCGGCTTCCGCCCTCTACACTAGTCCGCCTCTCCGTGACGTCGGCGGTTATCAGGGCAACTCGTGGTCTCTCACTCCACTGGCTAGCCCGGCCCCCGTCCTGCGTCACCGCTCCCGCAGCATCTGATACGCTGGCTGCCCGTAGGTTTCAGGGATGGTTGCCACAGTGATCTGGGGCAATTGATGTTTTACAATGCACTATAATGCACATGATTATAAATATGTTTGTGTTTACATTTCAGGGGCGCCCCAGATCACCGTGGCAACCATCCCTGAAACCTACGGGCAGCCAGCGTATCAGATGCTGCGGGAGCGGTGACGCAGGACTGGGGCCGGGCTAGCCAGTGGAGTGAGAGACCACGGGTTGCCCTGGTAACCGCCGACGTCACGGAGAGGCGGACTAGTGTAGAGGGCGGAAGCCGGAAAGGCCAGAGGGGTGAGAGTCCTCTGGTCGTCCGGACAACGGCAACAAACAACTGACGCACATCCGCCCGCTGCTTGACATACCTGTATGACGGCCGGAAGTACGGGGCAGGACCACGGAGACGCGGGAACGCCGGGGGGCGTGGGTGAGTTGTTTGGAGTGTATTTATTGATTTCATTTGCACCATGTATTTGTCCTGATGAAGGGGTGATATCCCCGAAACTGTAGACGAGTAAAGTTTTCACTTTTTTGTACCGTTTTGAAGACTCAGAGTGCCGCTGCTTTCTTCCAGTATCTGCATATTTCTGGCTTTTTAGCCAGCACAGGAGGGCAACTGAGCAAGCTACCCCATGGGGGGGTCTGAGTGCCGGGTTAACCAAGACTGCTATATATATATATATATATATATATATATATATTTATCCACAAAAAAGATAGCACTCACCAGGGCTTTGTCAATTTGAACTTTAAAGTGCTATTTTTATTCCCTCAGCAGGATACACATTAGTACAGATAAGCTCGACGTTTCGGCCACAGAACGTGGTCTTAATCATGACCACACCAAAGACAGACAGACAGATCCCTGTCAGTAGGACCACCCCTTGTACCGTACCCACAGCCGGCAACACCCACAAATGTTAAGCAAATCAATTTACACTTTTCAAGATTAACAGCCTACAACAGGTGGGCCGTCAATAAAGCATCAGAATACTCACATAGGTCTAACGCTCATTACCGCGTGTGATACCGCCATCAGGTCCAGCGTGCGGTGCACACAAACAGGAAGCGCATCTCTATGCGCTTCATTAGCCGGTAGCGCGTCATCATGCGCTTCAATCCGGCCTAAACTTCCGCTGCCACGGTCTGTGCGTTCCACCCCACAACCATGTGGAACGCACAGCCATCTTGGGAGTCATCTGATTAATGCTGCCGGAAGCGCAGCTTTGTGCCTTCCATATAGGAAAATACCTAGCTAACATCACCAATGCGTTCCACCCCACATCCTATGTGGAACGCACGGCCATGTCCTTTAACACTTACATATAAACAGCTCTAAATGCAATTAATGGGGGTTACCAGTCGGGGACAGTGGGAGAACCTACCCAAAGTTAAAAACACAAAACATACATACATATACAATATAGACATACAAAAAATCATATCAACAGACAACAAAATGTGATAATCATAGAATGGGTGCCACACACCGGTAGCAACGGCATAGGCACACATTCCACGCATAAAAAATACTACACTACAGAAAATAGATGCTCAGGACCTCCGGTCTTTTAGGCTAGACAACTGAAATATTTAAGTCAAATTAAATTTATTAATTAATAGGTCACATACTGGTGTGCATATGATGTCACTGGCATTCCGGATAATATACAAAAAAATATTTAGATGGTTGTACTCATTAAGCCCTTTAGGGGCCACAGATTCAAGGGTGTGAATCCAACGAGATTCTTTCTTCAAAAGCTGCAAATGTCTTTCACCCCCTCTTCGTAGTGGGGGGACCCAATCAATGATCATGTATTTGAGCATAGTCACCTGGTGACCATTAGCCATAAAAATGTGCCGCCACAGGTTTGTCAGTGGAACCTCTCTCGTAGGCCAAATGAATATCAGAACGATGTTGGGCCATTCGCTCCCGAAATTACCTCTTCGTCTTCTCCACATATATTAAACTGCAGGGACACTGCAAAATATATACAACGAAGTCCAACTAACAATGCAGTTTAAACTGTATCTGTATCCTCTTCCCTGTTTGAGGATGCGGAAAGGAACTTCCCACCATCAACGATCTGCACGTGGTGCAGCCGAGGCACCTGTAGCACCCGTTCTTATGGGTCAACCACTCACTCTTGGCATGCTCCTTAACGTCATCTGAATTGGAATTAGTATGATAGAGCAGGTCCTTGAGGTTAGAGCCCCTCCTGATGCCAAGGAGCGGCGGGCCTTTGTTGGCCCTAGTTAGATCGGGCTCAGTCTTCAGAATATCCTATTTCCTCTTAATCGACCTCTGTACTGTGTGCAATTTTGTGTCGCATTTGACACTAAAGAGCATCCTTTCGGAATTTACCTCTTTCTTTCTTGTAGTTTCCCCACGGAAAAGAGCTAGTGCCCTGGTGAGGCAATTTTTAATGGAACGTTCCTCATATCCTCTGTCTTGGAATCTTAACTTGACTTCATCAATCTGAATTGTCGCTAGATCGGTCTCAGAGTTGTACCTCAAGACTCGCATAAACTGCGACACCGGCAAGCTGTTTTTAAGGGCCTCAGGATGATGGCTCGTCGCAGACAGCAATGTATTTCTATCGGTCGGCTTCCGATAGAGCGTATGTGCCAACCTGTTATCCTTC
Source organism: Crinia signifera (assembly GCF_055691185.1). Classification (NCBI taxonomy): domain Eukaryota; kingdom Metazoa; phylum Chordata; class Amphibia; order Anura; family Myobatrachidae; genus Crinia; species Crinia signifera. The sequence continues at coordinate 336,113,532 of NC_139220.1, read as the reverse complement.
TTAAAAATCAACACATCGAGAAAGTTAATCTCATAAAAATCGATGGACGCCGTGAATCTTACTGGAGTCTCAAGGCGATTTAAGGCCTCAACCATCGATAGAAATGACTCTTTACTGTTTTGCCAGACGATAAAAACGTCATCGATGAACCTTCGATAGTAGAATATGGCTCTGTTCGTAGTCATCCATATAAATGTTGGCATAGCCAGGTGCTAAATTTGAGCCCATGGCCGTGCCTGAGCGCTGAAAGAAGAATTCCTTGTCATAAAGAAAGTGGTTACGTTCCAATACGATCCTCAGTAAAGATAGAACAAATTCAATTGGCGGCCCTGAATATGGACCTTTGCATAGGCATTTCTTAACAGCCTCTACACCGCCATCATAAGGGATGACGGTGTAGAGGGAACTAACGTTCATAGTAGCCAGGAAACAATTATCTGGGATATCACCTAGGCTCTTGTCCTTTTGTGCAATTTTCTTACTAAATGCAAATAGGATGCACAAGCAGCTTATGATGATTAAAATTATATGGAGAGAGGAGGACACGCTGAGGGAGAGAGGAGTGATGCAAAGTGACGCGCTGACCAGAAGCTGGAAGTGCCCGGGGGGGAGGACACCAGGTGCACATGTGGGATCGCGTGCTGAAGGAGCTTGCAGGAGGACAATGGGCAGAGCTGGGCACCAGGCAAGGTGCAGGGCATGAGGACCGAGAACGTGCGGGCAGAGGGAGCGCCGGGCCAGGCATCTGATGGATAGGAGTGCAGCCCCTAATGGAGGCAGGCGCCGGGTGAGAATTAACTGTAGATTAACTGTGAGGGGGGAGTGTAACATAGGTTTACCTACGGCTAAGGGAGCGGGCGCAGGGCACATACTGCATGGCCAAGCTTGGGGGCCAAAAAGAGGAAGATCAGGAGCTTGAGGATAAGAGTGTTGCAGGGGGGTTTCTGAAAGTGTGAGAGGGATACTGAGCACTGCCAGTGTGTGCTCTGGAGAGGTGCTGAAGTAAATAAGGGAATAGTGGTAACTGGGAATATAGGGAGGGGACACAGAGAACAGGGGTACCTAAACTGAAGTTTTTATTTTATTTGTACTATTATAGCTGTATTTAAGTATATCGGTATTGTACTGTACTGTATTGTATTGCAGGTATTTGTATTTGTATCCTTGCACAGGTAATGTATTCTTTAAGTGGGTCCTGGTAAGTATTTGACTGACTTGTTGGGGATGGATCGTTGTGTGGGATTTTCTTTTTCCTCCATAATATAGAATATAGACGCTGTGGTAGATTCTTTTTTTTTTTCCATATTAAATTTTATTGAGATTTTCAAATAAGACAGGGATTATTCATAAACAAAGCTGCACATAATACAATCGACTTTTTTTTTTTAAGGATGGTGGGGGGGGGAGGGAAAAGGGGGGGGAGGGATGTTTAGGGAAAGTACAAATACACATTAATATATTCTATTCACAGATGTCACATACAAATGGAAACTGCTTAGGGCTTATTTTATTTTTAAGGCAGCATTATGGCAATTAGGTTGTAGTAGGTAGTTAATTAAAGAGGCACCGAGAAGGACATCCCATAGGGAACTTATTTGAAGGGGGGAATCCATTAATCATTCTGGGCTGGGGAGTGGAGAGCTGAGGTGTCAATGATTGGGCTATATCCTCTCGGAAAGCCCATAGTCTCTCTATACTCCGCCCATCTGCGCCACCTGAGGTGTACAGGAGTCGCCCTGGGAGGGTGCAGCTCTCCCGCTGTTTCAAAAAGGAAGTGTCTATGAATCTTGTTAATGATCGTTTGAGGGGAAGGCGTTTCCGCCGACTTCCAAAGTTGGGCAATTGCGGCTTTGGTTGCTACCATTATGTGGCCCAATAAGTATGCGTCTCCCGGGTGAAGTGTCTCCGGGGGGATATGGAACAAAGCAGTTAGTGGGTTCCTAGGGATGTCCTGCTTGAGCACACATGCGTTAAACAGGAAGATATCTCTCCACAATAACTCCAGTGCCGGGCACTCCCAAAATATGTGTAGGATATTCCCCCTCCCACCACAATTCCTCCAGCATGACGGGGACACGGTGGGCCAGAATTTATGTAGACGGGCCGGTGTGAGGTATGCCCTATGCATTAGCTTGTAATACATTTCTGCGTGGTTGACACATTTAGAAATTTTAAAGCAGGACTGGAATATCCGCCTCCATACCTCCTCCGTAAATGTGTCTGGGAGGTCTTTCTCCCACTGAATCTGCGAGGGGAACCTCTTATTTATGCTCGGGACCGACATATAATTATACCATTTGGAGATACCTCCTCTTGAATTAGTAGACTCAAAAAATGACTTCAGAAGGCTCGGGATTCCCTTCCTATGAGGGGGTTTAGGTAGGTTAACATTAAGCCAGTGTCTAATCTGTAGGAATTTGTAAAAGTCCTGCCTGGGCACAAGGTATGACTGCTGCAGTTGGGAGAATGACATTAAGATTCCATCCGCTATGAGATCTTGGACTGAGTTTAAGCCCAACCCGGCCCAAGACTGGATTGATAGGTCAGGAATTAGGGCAGCTATAGATTTCAATGTGAGTTGAGGGGAGGGAAGTTCGATATCCCCCTCCTGGGCGGCCAGTTTATGCCAAACTGATATGGTAGTGCGTGCTGCTTTTGGTAATATCATTGGAGGAAGGGGGGATAAGGCTGGGAGTCTAAGCAAATAGGGGAGAAGGAGGGGGTGCACAAGGGCCTTCTCTATCACCACCCAGGGCTTAGTTGGGGTTTCAAGGAGCCACTCCTTAGCCTGGCTTAGGAGACACGCGGTGTGGTATCTGACGAGATCTGGGCATCCAACTCCCCCCGCATCCTTAGGAAGGGCGAGAGTGGTTTTTGCTATCTTAGGTTTAGCACCTTTCCATATGTAGGTGGATAAGGTTTTGTTGAACTTATTAGATATGGGGGTGGGGAAGGGACGAGGGATGGTACGGAAAATATAGAGCAATTTGGGAAGTAGTACCATCTTTACTGCAGCAATGCGGCCCACCCAGGAGGTTTCTTGCATCATCCACTCCTTGGTCAGAGCTTCAAAAGCTTGTAGGAGAGGGAGATAGTTAATCTCCAGAATGTCGCATTCTCTAGCTAGGTTAATGCCCAGATACTTGATGGACTTGGTCTTCCATGCATATCTATAGTCATTTTTTAAGCGCGTAAGCACTACCTCCGATATGTCCATTGGGAAGGCCTCTGTTTTTGTGGTATTTAACTTATAATAAGATACCTTAGAGTAGGCCTCTAGTGTTTTGTGCAAATGGAATAAAGAAGAGGTTGGCTCCTCCAGACAAAGTAATACGTCGTCTGCGAACAGACTAATCTTGTGGGATATACCCCCAATAACTGGTCCCTGTATAAGTGCCTGGGAGCGGATAGCTTCTGCCAGGGGTTCAATCGCCAAGGCAAATATTAGCGGGGAGAGTGGGCATCCCTGGCGTGTGCCGTTAGTTATATCAAAGGACGAAGAGGAGCTGCCATTTGCTAATACTCTTGCTGATGGGAGGGAGTACAGGGCTAGGGTGGAGTGAAACATTCTCCCCCCGATTCCAAACTTCCGAAGGGTGGCACGTAGGTAATCCCAGTTTAGTCTATCAAAAGCCTTTTCGGCATCGAGCGATAGAACTAGGAGGGGCCGTTTCTGCCTCTGACAGTACTCCATGACATTAATAATTCTGCGCGTATTGTCAGGTGCCTGTCTGCCAACTATAAATCCAACTTGGTCTGAGTTGACCAGTTTGGGTAGCAGGGGAGCGATTCTGTTAGAAATTAGTTTTGCGTAAATTTTGACATCTACATTGAGAAGTGCTATCGCTCTAGCATCTCTTTAGGGAAGGCGGTGGCAGAGGAGGCCTCGTTAAACACTGGGACTAGGGTAGGGGCTAGTTTAGTTTTAAAAGTTTTGTAAAAGTTAGTGGGGAATCCGTCTGGCCCTGGGGCCTTGTCCGAGGGCAGCGCGTCTATGGCTAGTTCAACCTCCTCAACACTCCAAGGAGCATCCAGACGGGTACACTCATCGGAGTCCAGGGAGGGCAGGGATTGAGCTTGGAGGAACCTGTTGATCTCCGAAAGGGAGGGCTGATGTGTTTCTGGATCCTGCTTTAGGTTATACAGATTGGCATAATAGTTAGCAAAGGTCTCAGCGATATCAGAGGGATCCGATACCTTGGTCCCATTAGAGGTGTATATGGCTTGGATGCGAGTAGAAGCCCTGCGTCCCCTTAGTTTATGCGCTAGGAGTTTGTTTGCCCTATTGCCCAGTGTATAGAACTTTTGGTTCAGTTTATTAATATTACGCTGGACTTCCGCTAAGGTGTGTAAGTTAACCCTGTCCCTGGCAGCTAATAATTGCTTGTACTTATCTCTGTTGGACGGGTCCGCTTTATGTGCACTCTCTAAACCTGCTAATTCAAGCTCCGCCTCTAGAAGATCTTTTTTATATTTTTTCTTAAGTCTAGAGGCCATCTGGATCGAGGTGCCGCGCATAACCGCCTTTAACGCACACCAGTGAACAAAGGTCGATGTGTCATCAGTACTATTTGTGTCCAGATATGTGTCAAGCGAAGACTGGAGGGCCTGGAGGGCCTCCTGCTGGTTTAGCAAGGATGGCCTCAGCCTCCAGGGGCCTGGTGTGGTAGATTCTTTACTCTCTAAAATCCCTTAAAACAAAATAAAAAAATTTTTTGAAAAAAACTAAAATGACCATGAGTGGGGTTGGCAATCTCACTCAGTGCGATGAATGCGCACTTGGATCAAGCGATCCAGGGAGAATACAGCTGTGTGAAATGCGTAGAGATGGCTGCTTTGGAAGCCCAGATTTCTGATCTAAAGCAGACCATCGAAACTCTGACGGACATTGCCAAATTAGAAGAAAGCTTTTGCCTCACGGTGGAAACTTTGGAGGATGAGGGGGTATTAGCAACAGATGAGGTGAGTGAGCCAGCTAGCTGGGTCACAGTTATAAGGGGTAGAAGGGGGAGCAAGAGGCAGGCCAGTGCTGACTTAACCAATCCCAGTAGATTCCCAAGACTGGACGAAAATACTGTGGATGTTACTTCAAAACTGGTGGGGCCTGATGTGACCAGTACCGCTGGCAACCAAGGGTCTGGCACATTGGGCTTAGTGGGGGCAAGTGAAACAGGGACAACAAGACAGATGGTGGTGGTAGGGGATTCTATCATCCGCAAGACAGACAGGGCAATCTCTGTTATAGTCGTACAATCTGTTGTCTTCTGGGTGCTCGGGTACGGCACATCGCAGACCGGGTAGACATATTACTGGGTGGGGCTGGGAAAGACCCAGCGCTCATGGAGCATGTTGGCACAAATGACCAAGTAAGTGGCAGGCGGGGTGTCCTTAAAAACGATTTCAGGGATCTAGGACATAAGTTAAAAGCAAGGACATCCAAGGTAATTTTCTCAGAAATATGACCTGTGCCGTGCGCTAGTCTAGGGAGACAGAGGGAACTCATGGAGCTAAATGTGTGGCTAAAGGGATGGTGCAGGAAAGAGGAGTTTGGGTCCCTAGAGCACTGGTCGGACTTTCTGGCGCCATCTATACAGAAGATAGCAATTATTCAGAAAAATTCTGGGAGCGCACTGAAAAAACAATTAAACATAAAAAAAATAATAATAATATATATATATATATATATATATATATATATATATATAACCAATATAGGTACTTTGGCTCAATTTAATCACACAACTGGTATCATACTCTGATTATCACAATATATATTGATCAATGTTCATAAAAATTAAGTTTCATGTAGGTGAACGTAATGGCCAATGGTGCTCTTACCCACTCTCGTTGGTAGATGGTATGTCCAATGGTGCTCTTACCCACTCTCGTTGGTAGATGGTATGTCCAATGGTGCTCTTACCCACTCTCGTTGGTAGATGGTATGTCCAATGGTGCTCTTACCCACTCTCGTTGGTAGATGGTATGTCCAATGGTGCTCTTACCCACTCTCGTTGGTAGATGGTATGTCCAATGGTGCTCTTACCCACTCTCGTTGGTAGATGGTATGTCCAATGGTGCTCTTACCCACTCTCGTTGGTAGATGGTATGTCCAATGGTGCTCTTACCCACTCTCGTTGGTAGATGGTATGTCCAATGGTGCTCTTACCCACTCTCGTTGGTAGATGGTATGTCCAATGGTGCTCTTACCCACTCTCGTTGGTAGATGGTATGTCCATGAAACAAGCGGGGAGCCGATTTATTGATTAATGGTGTACAGTGGAAATCACTATTTATTGATGAATAAATGGAGAATTATCTGTCCATATTATATGCTGAGTCCTTGCAAGAGAAAGATGGTACTTTTGTTACTCTACCGGGGTGGAGTTGATGGAATTACCCCACCACCGGGAGTGCGCACAAGGAGGAGATGACGATGCGGCTGATGATAGATGGGACAGTCGCTTCTACCTGCGTAGCGCTGATGTACAAGCGCCGGCGCCGGGAGTGACTTCTAACCGGCCGCAAACACTCACTTGTTGAGCTTCCAGTGCCCGGCTGCTGCTCTCGGCGTCCTGAAGTAGAATTAAAACAGAGGGATCGCCGCAGGTGCCGGCTCCGTGGTGAACATCAGCTTTGGAATTGGAAATCAAAGATGTAGCAGGAGGTGATCAAATTGGCAAAGGTGTATCCCAGTCTTTACGCGATTCTCCGTCATAGGGATCTGACGGTTTCCTCAGAAGATATGGGAGACATGATGGCTTTGTTGATATTTAAATGTGGATCATGCAATCATTGTGAAGCATCATTTGAGTTCGCCTGTGCTTAATGCACACCTTTGTTCAGAGTTAAAATCCACCTGTCGGCTTAACTCTTTTAGTACCAGTATCTTTAGTTATATTACTTAAGCTATAAATCATAAAACAGCTAAAAAATTCACATATATCAATCATTATCGGCATCATTGAAGGTTAGTAATCCTTTTGTATTCATTTTCATTCGTTATTGCGTTATATATTGCTTTTATTTTTATATTTTGTCTAACACACCATCATTTCAAATATTCCTAAAGAACTTTATTTTAATAGCATTAGAGCCTGTGGCTCAAATGACAAGGAGACAGACCAGCAATATTTGCCAGGAGGCAGACCAGCAATATTTGCCAGGAGACAGACGAGCAATATTTGCCAGGAGACAGACCAGCATTAATTGCCAGGAGACAGACCAGCATTATTTGCCAGGAGACAGACCAGCATTATTTGCCAGGAGACAGACCAGCATTATTTGCCAGGAGACAGACCCGCAATATTTGCCAGGAGACAGACCAGCATTATTTGCCAGGAGACAGACCCGCAATATTTGCCAGGAGACAGACCAGCAATATTTGCCAGGAGACAGACCCGCAATATTTGCCAGGAGACAGACCAGCAATATTTGCCAGGAGACAGACCAGCAATATTTGCCAGGAGACAGACCAGCATTATTTGCCAGGAGACAGACCAGCAATATTTGCCAGGAGACAGACCAGCAATATTTGCCAGGAGACAGACCCGCAATATTTGCCAGGAGACAGACCAGCAATATTTGCCAGGAGAAAGACCAACAATATTTGCCAGGAGACAGACCAGCAATATTTGCCAGGAGACAGACCAGCAATATTTGCCAGGAGACAGACCAGCAATATTTGGCATCTCAGACGCTGGTTCAATTCCTACCTTGGGAACTTCTGATCACAATTTTGTTATTTTCCATACTTCAGTAATTAAATATATTTTCACTCAAACAGAAGATTCTTATCTTATATATCAAAGAGACTTTTTCTAGCATGTGACAACACGCTTGTCTTTATACAGTATTTAGACAATGATAATAAGTATCTATATGTATGGAGAAAACAAAGAATGAAAAAGGATAAAAGAAAGAAAGCAACACATACAATTAAATATTATTGACCTCAATATTATCATTAAGGCCAGTTGGAAACAATGTGCCTAATAAAAAAGGTCCAAGGGCACACAACCTATCATACCGGTCCCCACCCCTAAATGTAGGAGCTATATGTTCAATTCCCTGAATTTTTAATACTTTTTCCGATCTCCGTTGTGTTTTATTTTTACATATTTAGACAAGGAATGATTCACAACACCTTTAATTGAATTCCTTTGATGTTCAAGGAACCTTGTATTCAAGGTTTCTAATTGTTTGGCCTACATACTGTAATCTACATACACAGGTGAATTATATTTGATTTATAAACTGCCAAACCAGTTATGTCATGTATTTAAATCCTTGGGAGGAGCTTTCTTATTTAATTTAACTTTATTAATTTTGTTGCACCTGATTATTTATAATCTTGCCATCTATACAGCACAGATGGATTGCACCTGAATGTAAATGGGGGCGGGCGGCAGTGCTAGGAGGCAGGATGGTTAGAAGGTTGGAGTCTTTAAACTAGACATGGGGGGGGGTTCCAAATAGAAACTATGGGGGGTGAAAGACAAAGTAATAAGGAACGGTTAAGCAAGAGATTGGAGGTTGGAGAAGGGGGGTTGGGGAAAAAAATAGCTTTAGTAAGAAATCAGTAGCACATCTAGAACACAATCATCCCTTAATGGAAAAAAAATAAAAGGTAAATTGAAATGCTTACTGGCTAATGCAAGAAGGTTGGCAGGAAAAATTGGGGAACTAGAAATCGTGGCCACAAGGGATGATTCCGATATAATTGGTATAACACAAACATGGTGCAATGAGTCACACAACTGGGCTTTAAACATGGAGGGATATACCCTTTTCAGAACAGACAGAGATGAGCTCGGGGATAGATGAAGATAATACTTAGGCCGTGTGGGTAGAGTTAAAGGAAAATAATAAAAAAAATCTAACATCATTTTAATGGGATTATGCTACAGACCGCTACAGGAGTCTCTACTTTTATACCAAATAAAGAAATCGTCAGATCAGGGGCAGGTATTAATTATGGGGGATTTTAACCTTCCAGACATTGGCTGGACAAATGAGACATGTAAGTCAGCAAAAAGCAGTGGGTTCCTAAACTCACTTGAGGATCAGTTTATCACACCAATTCGTAATGGGGCGTTATTGGATTTAGTATTAACAAACAATGTAGATTTAGTTTCCAGTGGCAAACGCAGGATTTTCAGAAGGGGGTTTCCAGAGGGGCGGAGCAAAGCACGGAGATGGACACTTAGGTGACCCAGTATATGCCGGGTCAGTTAAAGTATTATAGATAGACCAAATGTATTTAAATAATAAACATAATATATATATATATATATATATATATATACATACATACATACATACATACAGGGGCGTCAACAGCAGAGTAGAGCCCTGAGCATAGCAATGTATTGGGGCACCTACCGATCCTCCAGCGGTAGGGGTGGGGGAAGTTTTGATGTCCCCCGGGTGGCAGGGGTATTATATCAACCGCTCAGCATGTAGGGCCTGCAATTACCCCTTTACTGCACAGATGGTGGGAGAAGGGGGCATTGGGCTGATTAAAGGGGTCCTGATACATAACTTCCAGGGTGCTAGAAGATGTTTAAAATGCAGAGGAGGGGTGTATAGTGGAGTGGGCTTATTATTCATAATTTTCTGGTGGGAGGACAGCTTGCTTGACTGCAGATATCTGCAGTTCTCAGAAATAGATTTCTAAGATTTTAATGGAATTAAAAACCAGAGAATCCCACCTACCAAATGGTATTGGGGACTAGGGGATCAGAGTTCAGGAGGCAGAGCAATCTGCCAACGAGTATATAAAACTACATACCAGGTGTGTGGAGCTGGAGCAGTAACCAGTTGCTGGAAGGCTGATATCTCTGGTTCTGGGCACAGTAGAGACAAGCTACTAGTGTCCATCAAAGGGGGAGAGTCCCAGCTTTTGGAATATATTCTCAGAAAAACTTTAAGTCAGACAGAACCTGAAATATCTGACTGGGAAGAGCAATTGACAGGCTTGGATGGGGACCGCTGCTTTGAAGTCAGATATCTCCGGTTCCCAAGAGCCGATTTTAAAAATTCTTGTACCCATGGAAAGAGGGGACCCTCTGCTTTCAGCCTGGGGCCCTTAGACTCCTGGGGGGTTTCTGGGTACTCAGAAACCCCCCCTGCGTGCGCTACTGGTTTCAAATACCAAAGTAATACAACATCTAAGGAACAGTGACCATATTATGGGCTTACTGGAAATCAACTTCTGTAAACTACAACATACACCTCTATCAGATGGAGTACCTCAGGGTTCAGTTTTAGGTCCTCTGCTTTTCTCAATCTATACCTCCTCTCTTGGCAAACTAATCAGCTCCTTTGGATTTCAGTGTCATCTGTATGCGGATGATACTCAGCTCTACCTATCCTCCCCGGACCTGTCCCCATCTGTATGCGGATGGTACTTAACTCTACCTATCCTCCCCGGACCTGTCCCCATCTGTATGCGGATGATACTCAGCTCTAGCTATCCTCCTCGGACCTGTCCCCATCTGTATGCGGATGGTACTCAGCTCTACCTATCCTCCCCGGACCTGTCCCCATCTGTATGCGGATGATACTCATCTCTACCTATCCTCCCCGGACCTGTCCCCATCTGTATGCGGATGGTACTCAGCTCTACCTATCCTCCCCGGACCTGTCCCCATCTGTATGCGGATGATACTCAGCTCTACCTATCCTCCCCGGACCTGTCCCCATCTGTATGCGGATGATACTCAGCTCTACCTATCCTTCCCGGACCTGTCCCCATCTGTATGCGGATGGTACTCAGCTCTACCTATCCTTCCCGGACCTGTCCCCATCTGTATGCGGATGATACTCAGCTCTACCTATCCTTCCTGGACCTGTCCCCATCTGTATGCGGATAATACTCAGCTCTACCTATCCTCCCCGGACCTGTCCCCATCTGTATGCGGATGGTACTCAGCTCTACTTATCCTCCCCGGACCTGTCCCCATCTGTATGCGGATCGTACTCAGCTCTACCTGTCCTCCCCGGACCTGTCCCCATCTGTATGCGGATGGTACTCAGCTCTACCTATCCTCTCCTGGCCTGTCCCCATCTGTATGCGGATGGTACTCAACTCTACCTATCCTCCCCGGACCTGTCCCCATCTGTATGCGGATGGTACTCCGCTCTACTTATCCTCCCCGGACCTGTCCCCATCTGTATACGGATCGTACTCAGCTCTACCTATCCTCCCCTGACCTGTCCCCATCTGTATGCGGATGATACTCAGCTCTACCTATCCTCCCCGGACCTGTCCCCATCTGTATGCGGATGGTACTCCGCTCTACTTATCCTCCCCGGACCTGTCCCCATCTGTATGCGGATCGTACTCAGCTCTACCTATCCTCCCCGGACCTGTCCCCATCTGTATGCGGATGGTACTCAGCTCTACCTATCCTCCCCGGACCTGTCCCCATCTGTATGCGGATGGTACTCAGCTCTACCTATCCTCCCCGGACCTGTCCCCATCTGTATGCGGATGATACTCAGCTCTACCTATCCTCCCCGGACCTGTCCCCATCTGTATGCGGATGGTAATCAGCTCTACCTATCCTCCCCGGACCTGTCCCCATCTGTATGCGGATGATACTCAGCTCTACCTATCCTCCCCGCACCTGTCCCCATCTGTATGCGGATGGTACTCCGCTCTACTTATCCTCCCCTGACCTGTCCCCATCTGTATGCGGATCGTACTCAGCTCTACCTATCCTCCCCGGACCTGTCCCCATCTGTATGCGGATGGTACTCAGCTCTACCTATCCTCCCCGGACCTGTCCCCATCTGTATGCGGATGGTACTCAGCTCTACCTATCCTCCCCGGACCTGTCCCCATCTGTATGCGGATGATACTCAGCTCTACCTATCCTCCCCGGACCTGTCCCCATCTGTATGCGGATGGTAATCAGCTCTACCTATCCTCTCCTGGCCTGTCACCATCTGTATGCGGACGATACTCCGCTCTACCTATACTCCCCGGACCTGTCCCCATCTGTACGCGGATGATACTCAGCTCTACCTATCCTCCCCGGACCTGTCCCCATCTGTATGCGGATGATACTCAGCTCTACCTATCCTCCCCGGACCTGTCCCCATCTGTATGCGGATGATACTCAGCTCTACCTTTCCTCCCCGGACCTGTCCCCATCTGTATTGAGCCGTGTCTCTGAATGCCTTTCTGCTGTTTCATCCTGGATGTCATCTCGCCACCTCAAACTTAAGATTTCAAAAACAGAATTAATTATATTTCCGCCAATAAATAGTAGTTACCAACCTGATATCTCTATCGCTGTTGAGAAGATGACAATCACTCCTACCTCTAAAGCTCGCTGCCTAGGTGGTATCCTTGACTCAGAACTTTCCTTTGTAGCCCACATTCAATCTGTCTCAAAATCATGCCACATGCATCTAAAAAACATATTTAAAATTTGCAACAAGAAAAAGTTTCAAACCAACTTATCATGCGCTAGAAAGCAGCTTCGGGACAATTCAACAGATTATTGAAGAACCACTTCAATCACAAACATACAATACCACAAAGGTTTCTGAGAAATCCCAAGCGCTATCCAAGATGATTTTTTTCTTATCTCATTTGGATGTAATACCCAAAAACAGAGAAAAAAAAGGAAAAATAGTGTGATAACATTAACACATTTTAACACAATAAACCATGGTTTAGAAGTTTTGGTACTTGTTTCCTAGCACGGCGCCCACGATATTAAGTTGTATGACCTCGCATGCCCGCATGTGATGCGATTTAAAATTGTATAAGCCCCTATACGATTTTTAATTGTTATAAGCACCCTAATGGGTGCTTACAACGTTAAATGCACCCCCACGCCACCCCCACTATCAACGCCAACCCGAAGCGTGGCGAGCGCAGCGGTACGCATCCTCCGACCTTTTCATACCCCCACTATCCACGTCGGCGTGGAGTTGATTTTATATAGTGTAGCCCATTAGGGTGCTTATACAATTTTAAATCGTATACCATTGCATACAATGGTATACAATGCGATGGTATACAATTTAAAATTGTATAACATCGGCTGCCATCGCGTAACATCGCATCGCATACCATCGTATGCCTTATGGTATGCGATGTGATGGGCGTCGTGCTAGCTCCGAAGTTTTCAACCCATACCAGAATATTTTGTCTACTATTGGTGTAGACTTGTAGAAGTGTTTGATTGAGGGAAATAAAGCTTTCACCAATGGATCCCTTCTCCTCCTTTCTTGCCCAGAATCAGCCTGAAAGCTGAGGGTCCCCTCTTTCCATGGGTACAAGAATTTAAAAAATCGGCCCTTGGGAACCGGAGATATCTGACTTCAAATCAGTGGTCCCCATCCAAGCCTGTTAATTGCTCTTCCCAGTCAGATATTTCAGGTTTTATCTGATGTTGAGTTTTTCTGAGGGTATATTCCGAAAGCTGGGACTCTCCCCCTTTGATGGACACTAGGAGCTTGTCTCTACTGTTCCCAGAACCAGAGATATCAGCCTTCCAGCAGCTGGTTACTGCTCCAGGTCCACACACCTGGTATGTAGTTTTATATTCTCGTTGGCAGATTGCTCTGCCTCCTAAACTCTGATTTTTTTTCTGCTTTTGACACGGTTCCGCATAAAAGATTGATAAATAAAAAGGAAAATCTGGGACTAGGGGAAAGTATCTGCAGATGGTTAAGGAACTGTCTGCGTAATAGAGAACAGAGAGTGGTTGTAAATGGCGCAGTATCAAATATGATACCAGTACTAAGTGGAGTGCCACAGGGGTTGGTGCTAGGGCCCCTTATTTAATATATGTATTAATGATATTGGGGTGGGTATACTCAGCAATGTGGTTGATTGCGCTAGGGCTCGGTAGAATTTAGTTAGGATAAATTAATTTAAAAATGGTCAGTGTAACCTTGAAAAAGCTGCTGAGGGCAGCGAAACGCGTAGGTGCACTACAAGTGACCTCAGATCCTTCCCACACCCGTTGCCATTTTTTTATTAATTTATCCTAACTAAATCCTACCGAACCCTAGCGCAATCAACTACTTTTCCACTTTGTTGTATATTGTATTAGGGCTGATCCCCCCCCCCCCCCTTTTTTAGATTGCTGCTCCAGCCAAGCACACTCACACCAAAGCGCCTTTAGTAGATATATTCATATATCTATTTTCTTTCTAATACTCAGCAATGTTTCCATCTTTGCTGATGACACAAAACCAAGCAGAGTAATTAGATCATCAGAGGATGTCTCCGCGCTTCAGAGCGATCTTAATAAACTAGAGGAGTGGGCTAAAAAGTGGAAGATGAGGTTCAATGTGGACAAATGCAAGGTCATGCACCTTGGGAGACATAACCAGTGGGCTAGTTATAACCTAAGCGGCAGAGCCGGCCTTAGGCATAGGCAAACTAGGCAATTGCCTAGGGCATTTGGAATGCCTAGGGGCATCAGCAGCTTCTGCTGATTAAAATGATATGCAGCATGCCTATGTTCTGTGTGTGAGTGAGGCTGTATCGGCATATGAAATAGTGTAATCATGGAAATCACTGTAACATAGCATTCTGTATGCAGGTACAGCCACAGTCGCACACAGAATAAAGGCATGCTGCATATCATTTTAATCATCGGAAGCTCCTTGTGTGTCCTGGTCACATAACAATGCAAATAAGAGGAATTTTCAGCAAAAAATGCACCCAACATTAGCAGAACTGGCCAGGAGCTGCATGGCTTATTGAGTCAAGATATATGAGGAAACATCTGTATCCAAGCAGAGGCAGAGGTCACAGTGTTAGCGGCTGTGGGTGGGTTGGTTGTGCCATAGTGTTCGGCATATGTGTAAGGGGCATTATGTGTGTCATGTATAAATGCATTAATAATGTGCGACATATGTGTAACAGGCATTATGTGTGTCATGTGTATAAGGGCATTAATAATGTGCAACATATGTGTAATGGGCATTGTGTGTGTCATTATGTGTATGAAGGGCATTATTAATGTGCAACATATGTGTAAGGGGCATTATGTGTGTCATTATGTGTATGAAGGGCATTAATAAAGGTTGGCATAATGTGTAAGGGGCATTATGGTTATAAGGACACTAATAATATGTGTCATGTGTAAGAGGCATTACTGTGTGATATTATCAGGGGTGCCGAGAGAAAGGGGTAGGGGTACAAATTACCCAGGCCAAAGTCTGATGGAAGGGCCCAGTGGGGGCCCCGGGCCCCCTCCCCTTAAGTGACAGCAGCAGCTGCAGCTCTTCTCCTCTGCCCAGCACACACTGCTTTGTGCTGGGTTGCAGTGTGGCCATGGAGGTGCTTAAAATACAATATTTTTTCAGGATTTTTTTCTAAGGTTATAATGTGAGGAGTAATGTATATAAGGTAAAGTGGTACTACTGTGTGATGTAACATGAATAAGGGACACCATCGCATGATATAATGTGAATAAAGTGGCACTACTGTGTGGCATAATTTGAATTGGGGGTACTATTGGGTGGCCATGCCCCTTCCCAGCAAGAACACACCCCTGTTTGGGCTGCGCACCGAATGTTTGCACTGTTTCTATTTAAAATATTGCGGGTAGGAGCACCAAAATGATGACTGCTATGATGAGGGTTGATGGTGCTGGGAAAGGGGAGCAGGGTCAGAGGCGGAACTAGTGGCGGTTCTAGGGGGCACCAGCCAAAATCTTGCCTAGGGCATCATTTAGGCTAGGGCCGGCTCTGCTAAGCGGGGAGGCATTGGGTAACTCAGTAACTGAAAAGGATCTAGGGGTCCAAATAGACAACAAGCTGGGGTGCAGTGCTCAATGTAATATAGCAACAAATAAGGCCAACCGGATACTAGCATGTATAAAAAGGGGCATGGAGACTGGGGACTCAAATGTAATTATGCCTCTGTACAAAGCATTGGTTAGACCGCACCTAGAATACGGAGTGCAGTTCTGGGCCCCACTATAAAAAGGACATCTTAGAACTGGAAAACACCCAAAGAAGAGCAACAAAGACAATAAAGGGAATGGGGAATTGAAGCTACCAGGAGAGATTGAACAAACTGGGACTGCTTACACTAGAGAAGAGACGTTTAAGGGGGGACATGCTCAACATGTACAAATATATCAGGGGCCAATATAAGGAACTGTCAGCAGGGGTGCAGAGAGAGGGGGAGCAGGTACAGTTTACCCAGGCCCGCGCCTGTCAGGGGGGCCCTGGTCTGGACACAAAGTTTAAAAAAAAATTTTGGTGGCGAGTACGCCGGGTCTGAGTGCGCCGGAGTCAGCTGTTCAGCAGCAGTATTGGGAGTGTGCGGATGTGGGCGGACATGGGGGCAGCAGCATCACAGAGGTCCTTCTGAGCGTTGTTCCGCTCTCTGACTGCAGGGCCCGCCACATGACTTGGGAGTTTACCGTGGCTCAGCAAAAGGGGGATACTTAGAGTAGGTAGTTCCTGGGTACTGGGAGGAACTGGGTCAGGGAGAGGCCACCTCCCTCGGGTGTACCACCCACTCCGCAGATTCCAGCCCACCCCGCTCCCCACATTCCCATCCCAGCCGCCACCACCAGCAGCAGGTGCCAGTGCCATGTCTCCAGCCCAGCAATCCCAGACCTGGTTCCCCAGCCATGTCCAGGTCACTGTGTTCCAAGGTGGAAGGTGGGTGGCTGGGTGCTCTGTGTCTGCTGCCTCCCTGCATGCTGCTGGGGCTGAGATCCAACTCTGGAAGTCAGCATGTAACCCCTGGCAGAGCATGTAACTCCATGGCAACAAGCATAATAATCCCTGGCAGAGCATGTAACCCCTTGCAGAGCGTGTAGCTTCATGGCAACGAGCATGTTAACCCCTGGCAGAGCATGTACTGTAACTCCATGACAACGAGAATGTTAACCCCTGGCAAAGCATGTAACCCATGTCAGAGCATGTAAATCCATGGCAACACGCATGTTAACTCCTGGCAGAGCATGTAACTCTTGGCAGAGCAGGTTAATCCCATGGCAACGAGCATGGTAACCCCCTAATATGCAATGAGCATTATGGTGTGTGGAATAACGTGTAATGGGCATTATGGCATGTAGTAAAATATGTAATAGGTACTATGGTGTATGGGATAATGTGTACTTCCCACTACGGTGTGTGGCATAACGTGTAATGGGCATTATGGCATGTGGTATAATATGTGATGGGTGTGTGACATGTGTAATAGACATTACAGTGTATGGTATAATGTGTACTGCCCACTACGGTGTGTGGCATAACATGTAATGGGCATTATGGCATGTGGTATAATATGTGATGGGTGTGTGACATAGGGTGACCAACTCATCCCTTTAATCCAGGACACATATTAATTACACAGGTTCTGTGGCAGTTTAAAACCAGGTGAAATGGAGTCTTGAGGTGTGGCAGTTTAAAACCAGGTGAAAGCCAGCCACAGAACCTGTGTAATTAATATGTGTCCCGGATTAATGGGATGAGTTGGTCACCCTAGTGTGACATGTGTAATAGGCATTACGGTGTGTGGCATAACGTGTAATGAGCATTATGGCATGTGGTATAATATATGATGGGTGTGTGACATGTGTAATAGGTATTACGGTGTAAATTTTTGTCCCTGTATCCACCTAGGAAGCAGTGGTGTAACAACGGGTCCGCAGAGGAGCTCCGTCCGTGGGGGCCCCAGGAAGTTGTTGTACTGGGGCCCAGGTTTCCTCTTGGCGGACCTGACTGTCAGGCGCCCTTTTCACTGTAAGGAAGAACTCAAGGACAAGATTTTGACAAGAAGAAAACTTTTTTTTTTACAGTCAGGGCAGCCAAACTATGGAACTCTCTTCCTGGAGAAGTGGTGGCGGCAGACACTATAAATACGTTTATAATAAGGTTAGACAAACATTTATTGGTTAAAAAACATCCAGGGGTACAAACAATAATCATGATCTGTCCTTAAATCATATCAGTATACACTACGTATAACACGGGAGGAAGCTAATACATCAAAGTTGAACTGGATGGACGTGAGTCTTTTTTCAGCCTTAAATACTATGGGCCTTATTCTAGTTCACTCTTTCTGACAAAAGCCTTCTTAGATGGACAAAACCATGTGCACTGCAGGTGGGGCAGATGTAAATTGTGCAGAGAGAATTAGATTTGGGTGAGTTATTTAGTTTCTGTGCAGGGTATATACTGGCTGCTTTATTTTTACACAGCAATATAGATCTCACTTTGAAGTAAACCCCAGTCGGCAAGTATGCTTTAGGTCAACAGTTAGGTTGACATTTAATAAGTCGACCACTATGGTTCGACATGCATTTGAAAATTGACAATTAGGAGCTGGTCGTCTGCTACTTTTTCACTCTCTACATTATGAAGGCTTAATAAATAGTTCACAGTCTTCCAGTTCCACGTTAATAATATATTCAGTGACCCAGGTGAATTAGACTAAATGTAATAACCTACATACAATAAATGGGCAATGTATCAAAATGTTGAACTGAATGTGCATATATTTAATTTGTAAATTAAATATCATTAAATTAGTCAAGTGAGATCTAGTAAAGGCAGCATCAATCTTCATTACTTGACTTGTTATATAAATAATGTAGGTTATTAGGTTCCTGTAATTGTATGTCGAATACTTGTTGGGATTATATTGCTCGGATAAGGAAGTTGTGCAACCTCGGAGAGCTGCCAGTAAAATAAACCTTTTAACCCTAGAACAGGGATGGAAAACCTTTGACCCTGCAGATGTTGTTGAACTACGCATCCCAGCATGCCCTGCTACAGTTTTACACTCTTATGTATTTCACTCCCCTGTGTGTATAACGTTCCCGCTCAGTGTTCTACACAAACCCGCCCCCCCCCTCCCCCCCTCCCCACGGTCCTCTGCTCCAGCGCTACAAATTTTATCAATGTCTTGCCCACATACCACTATTATACAGCCTCCTGCTCTCATGCACCCTCACTCCCTCCCAGTGGGAGGAGACGCTCACCCACTGCCGGGAGCTGCATACTGAGCTATGAGCCCACTCTCCTCCAATTCTAGGGATGCCCATCGACCATCAATGATTTCAAATCATTGATGGTTTATGGCCGATGTTGAATACTTTTGCCATCGATGTGGGAGGACCAGATGGTTTCCCTACATCGATGGCAAAGGAGAGCCGATCAAGTTTCAAATTTTTTTTAAGGTGCCGGGACACTGAGCATAGCTCCCCCCCCCACACCCGACAGTCCTGCCACCGAGTTCTGATTGTCCCACGGCCTATTCAGTCAGATATAATGGATGACCATCGATAGCTACAACAATTGATGGTTATCCAAGTAATATTTTACTACTATCGATGGCAGGGTGCAAAATCGCCATCAATGCCAACAATCGATGGCGTCTGCACCAATGCCCATCTCTACTCTGCAACAGGCAAAAACCTGTACTACCCCTCATGCCCACACACCTCTATCACTGCCCTGCCTCTTGTTCTTCTGCCCCGTAACTTCCGCCAGTGGGGACCCGCTCACCCTGTGTTGCCCACATACCCCTATCATGCTTTACCACCCAGCCTCCTGCTCTCATGCACCCTAACTCCCACCCAGTAGGAGGAGACACTGACTCAGGGCCACCGTCCTGTACTCCTGTGCTGCCACGCTGGACCCTCACCCACTGGCAGAAGCTGCACAGTGTCCCCCACAGGGGCAAACGCAGGATTTTCAGAAGAGGGTTTCCAGAGGGGCGGAGCAAAGCACGGAGATGGACACTTAGGTGACCCAGTATATGCCGGGTCAGTTAAAGTATTATAGATAGACCAAATGTATATAAATAATAATAAAAACATATATATATATATATAGTTCCATATCCAAGTAATGCATTCACAAGTCCTCAGACAAACCAGCACCAGTAAACTTTTTGCAAGTAAAATATTTTATAATCCATGAAAAAGATCCATTTTCAAAAGCCAAAGTCCCAACATCACATGGCAATAACAGTTAGAGAAAGTGCTCTCAGGTATACATTACGTATCCGGCTTCATTGGCCTCAGAGTGAAGCCCTTTACGGGCCGTTTCGGCGTTACTCACGCCTTTCTCAAAAGGGGGATGAGAATAATGTTGCACACCGTGGTGGCTTGGGAGCCGTCTTAAATAGCACAAAGGTGTACACTCACCTGTCTGTAGATTGCCGCATCCCGGGAAGCCGTACTCGCCGTCTCGCGGTCCACTGGATACCCGGAAGTGACGTCAGACGCCAACTTCTGTGCTCCAGCTTGCGGGGACGGTTTTTTGGTTCCCTGGTGCCGGCCGGATGTGTATATATACATACATACATACATACAGGGGCGTCAACAGCAGTGTAGACCCCTGGGCATAGCAATGTTTTGGGGCACCTACCGATCCTCCAGCGGTAGGGGTGGGGGAATCTTTGATGTCCCGCGGGTGGTAGGGGGTATTATATCAACCGCTCAGCATGTAGGGCCTGGATCAGTAATTTCCACTAATTACCCCTTTACTGCACAGATGGTGGGAGATGGAGCGGGAGAAGGGGCATTGGGCTGAATGAAGGGGCCCTGATACATAACTTCCAGGGTGGTAGAGGATGTTTAATATGCAGAGGAGGGGTGTATAGTGGAGTGGGCTTATTATTCATAATTTTCTGGTGGGAGGACAGCTTGCTTGACTGCAGATATCTCCAGTTCCCAGAAATAGATTTCTTAGATTCTTAATTAAAAACTAGAGAATCCCACCTACCAAATGGTATTGGGGACTAGGGGATCAGAGTTCAGGAGGCAGAGCAATCTGCCAACAAGAATATAAAACTACATACCAGGTGTGTGGAGCTGGAGCAGTAACCAGCTGCTGGAAGGCTGATATCTCTGGTTCTGGGAACAGTAGAGACAAGCTACTAGTTTCTAAGGGGAGAGTCTCAGCTTTTGAAATATAGGGGGAAATTTACTAAAGGAAATTTGTAAAAAATAGGTGTATTTGTATCCAGAAATACACTTATTTTTGACATTCACTATACCAAAAATACGGCAATTCGTATTCGTATTGATAGCACATCAATATGAGTACAAATTGCCGTATTTTCGGGATAGTAAATGTCAAAAATAAGTGTATTTCTGGATATAAATACACCTAACTGTTTTACAAATTTCCTTTAGTAAATTTCCCCCATACCCTCAGGAAAACTCGAAGTCAGACAAAACCTGAAATATCTGACTGGGAAGAGCAATTAACAGGCTTGGATGGGGACCACTGCTTTGAAGTCAGATATCTCCAGTTCCCAAGAGCCGATTTTTAAAAATATTGTACCCATGGAAAGAGGGGACCCTCAGCTTTCAGGCTATGGCCCTTAGACTCCTGTGGGGGTTTCTGGGTACTGCCCCACCCTCCTCTTTAGTCCCCCTTATACCCACACACCCCTATCACTACCCAGCCTCCTGTTTTCCTGTGTCGTGACCTCCGCCAGTGGGGAGCTGCTGACTCAAAAACACCCCACTATACTATTGCACACACACACACACCTAAACAACACGCACCCCCCCCACACCCACAAATGTCACTGTACCCTCCACACTATCAATGTACATCTTACTCTGTAACCGCTTTTTAATTAAACAAAACAATACACACCCCCTTCCACATCATATGCTCTCTATTTAACACATTTCACCTATAACTCAAGTTGCAATACAGGGCATCATTCATACAATTCTAACCATATGTCTCACAATACAAACGTTCACAAATTAAGGGGGCGCAGCCCCTTACGCCGGTGTGAAGAGCGCCCCTAGGGCACGATGAATCACCTAGTATATATATACATATATATACTATATAGGATGTGTGCAGATCATTAAACATTCTTATTGCTTATGTAACGTGCTCCTTCAGGGTATCCAGGTAGGTCACCGACAATGGGCAGTATTCAATGAGAATACTAACGACGTGCAGCGAATCCTGTTTAGGGTTCGCTGCACATTCGCCACTGCCCGCCATGTTCCGAAGCCTCGCCGGCTCCAGTATTCAACGAGTCAGGGGCTCGCTGCCCCTGACCTGCGAATTTTAACTCCTGCGGCAGATGCCGCAGGGAGCCTGAGGACGGCGGCAGGCAGGGAGATGGAAGTCTCCCTGCCTGCCCCAGAACGTTTGTGGGGGGAGGTGGGCTCCCCGGGAGCCAGGCAGCACAGGCTGCCCCCCGGGAGAGCCAGCAGGGGACCAGGTATTCACTGCACCCGATCGTGCATATGTAATGATCGGGTGCAGTGAATATATGAATATCTAATGAGCGGCTCGGCTCCCGGCCCCCGGCCCCCGGCCCCCTGCTGGCTGCTGTGTAAAAAATATATATATATATATTTATTTTTTTATTAAATATATATTCATGTGCTTACAGCACATGAATAAAAATAGCATGCCCCTCCTCAGAATAAAACTCCTGATTTTTTTACACCAAATGTAAAAAAAAAAAACACTTTATTTTAAAAGTTCACCTTCCACTTCACCATAAAAAGATAGCGATTGCTACTCAGTGAATCATGACGAAAAAAACCTTCAAATGTATTCGCCATCTGGTCACTGAATAGGGTGATTCACCGTTTTATTTAGAAATTTGCCTTACAGCACGAAAATAGCACAAAATCGCCATAAAACATGGCGAATCAGCCTCATTGAATACTGCCCAATGTCTAGGTAGACATTCAATAGGTCTACACAAAAGGGTTGACATACATTAGGTCAATCTTGCCAAAAGGCCATGCATTGACAAAAATGCTGACATGCACTAGGTCACAATAGACAAAATGTTGACAAACAAAAAGATCAACATGACAATGTTCGACACATGATAAAGTCAACATGTAATGGTCGACGTGAGTTTTTCATGTTTTTCTCCAAGTGTTTGGACTTTCCCATGCTTTACCATCTACTTGGAGTCCAGATGGAAATTATAAAGTTTGTCAAGCACAGCGAGGCACATGGTTTAAAGCCTGGAGAGTGAAGAGAACCACGGGAAAGGTGTGTTACACTAATTGGGGTCTACCTGCTCAGGTGTTGACACAGAAAAAACCTGAAAAACTCACATCAACCTTTTCTATGTTGACTTTTTTGCTTGTATTGACATTTTGTCACTGTCAACCTTTTGTCAATCTCAGTCTAGTGCATGTTGACTTTTTTGTCAATGTTGAATTTTGTGTGTCGACCTGTTGACTGTCTACGTAGACATTGTCAGTGAGCTAATCCACACCCTTCCTTCAGCTCTATAGTCTGCATGATTATATTTTCAGTGACATATCTCAAAAACAGTGTAGTCCAACATCAACCACAAGGACGCCTACGTGCGTTTCACCTGCGGATACTTTATCAAGGTATGTGGAATACTGTAGCGCCGGTTGTGCTTTTGCGATTTTTCCCCACTGAAATTCATCTTATTCACAAAGCAATGCAAATAGGATGCACAAGCAGCTTCTGATGATTAAAATGATATGTGGCATACCTCTATAACTGTCTGCAGGGAATCAGACACACACATACAGTTACTATGAATTGAGGTACACAGGGCTAGATAATAATATTGGTTACTAACCTGCAGAAAAGTGCCCATCTTCATTCTCTTTGGGAATTGTTTCCCTGGCCCGAAGTGACTTTCTGTCTATTATGGTCACTTCTAGGGATGGCATCCCTGACATGGTTTATGTGCCCAGCTGAGAGACATGGATGTTCTATTTGTACAATATGGATCGGGAGTGGCACTGGTGAACGAAATAGGATTAATAATTACATACATAACCAATGTAGTAACCCAGTGCCAGATTAAGCCTTCAGGGGGCCCGGGGCACTTTAGACTGGGGGGCCCCCTTGCACTTGTCATTACTGGCCGCAAACTGCATGGGGGAATATTACACTGTCAAAACACAGAGTAAAGGCAGTATAAACTTGGTCAATGGGTAACTTCAGGGGATATATATATATATATATACATACATATACACACCCACATAAATACATACATACATACATACATACATACATACATACATACATACCACATGAAAAGCCTGTGTTTGTCCCTCTGCACCTTACTCTTTAGGAGACCTCACAGTCCCAGTGCTGCCTCTGATTAAAAACCCTCCCATGACTAGGCTGCTGCTGTTGTTATCTATGGGCCTGAGAAGCATGTAATGAGCTCCACCAATCAGAGCTCAGCACAAACGTCTCAGTCTCTGCCCTCTGGTGCAAAGTGTCATGGGACTTAGTCAACTCCCAGTAATGCACTGCACACTTGGCTCCCAATGCTCAGCACCATTAATCATTGTCACATTGGCAGATAGGTGAAGCTGCAGCACTACCCCACTCCCATGCACAAAACCTTTAGCTAAAACAAAAAATATTTTTTTTTGTTTTGAAAAATACATGCCAACCACAGGGGGCCCCTAGCTACAGGGGGGCCCAGGGGCACTGACCCCTTGTGCCCCCATTATAATCCAGTCCTGTAGTAACCACCATTATTCAAATGTCGAGTGGTATCTGGTTGGTGGTGCTCCCAAAAATGTTCAGCATATGAACTGAAAATAACGTGGGTCACAACGTGACAGAAAAAGGAAGAACAAAAAGGCTTTTTGGGGCACACTTTACTGATATTGATTAAACAATTTTAATACATAACTTTTATTAGGTCGTTAATGCTAAAAAGAGGGTACGTCTTGATAGAATAAATAAATAAATTTAACATCAAAAAATATTCAAAAGAAAAATATATTCTTATAATAGTCACAAAGATCTTGGCGAAAATGGCTAAAATGTACTAGGTGTATGCTCCACTGTGGATAAGAATTATATGCAGTTAAATCACAAATATCAAATATCGCAATATCTATTAGGAATTATGTATAATCCTATTAGAGGAGCAAAAAGATCAAGGACGCTTGACAATTGTCCCCTGCTGTTGATGTTTGGTGTTTTCCCAGTAATAGGTGGAGATAAAAGGATAGGATGCTTCCTCAATCAGACAGAGGTGTATCTGCTGTCAAGGTTTTTAATTACAGCTACTGGTATTCCCAATTGGTCTCCCAGAGAGGTACTTGCCAGACCATTCACTGCTTAGCTGCTGAGTGCGGGATGGGACTCAGGCGGACCAGTGATGTATGGCCGTATTCAACCAAAGATGAGAGTACCACAATGTCCTTTGTAGGAAGCAAAGATGTGCTTCTGCTTTTTGCCCAGCAAAATCCGAAACACCCAGTTACTCATGGATGTTCGTTATTTATCAAATTGATGTTATTTTTCATTTCATTGTCTAACCACAATTTTCTAGTTTTGTATTTTATCTTGTGCATGGACTTGTGGCGTTAGAAGAAGTTTGCCACCCTGAACTACAGCAATTGGAAAACCTTCAACCATTACGCTTTTCTCCTGGTTGATTAGTCATGCCTTCTCCTGCTCCCTCAGACTCCCTACCCCCAAAACCCCTGCAACTTTCTTCCTGGAATGTTGGTGGCCTAAACACTCTGGATAAAAGGAAGGAAGAGGGTCACAACACACCTTCAACCTTATAATCCAGATGTGGTTTTTCTTCAGGACACGTCCTGGGTTACGAGTGAAGAAAACACATTAGGGGGCTGCCTGGATAGGATCTTGAATTTCTGCCCCTTTTCATAGAAAGACTAGGAGAGTAGCTATATTATTTCGAAAGGATCTCCCGGTATTCATTATACAGTATCAGAGGTCATTGATGCTGATGGACGATACATTATTCTAGATATACAACTATATAATACTAAATTTAACTTGGTCAACTCTAATGTTAATACTCGTACAAATATTCAAGATTTGGAACATATGCTTCAAGGTAGAACCAATTATCCATTAATTATGGGAGGAGACTTTATTGTGGTGGTGACCATTGATAATGTAGGTCTCCACATACACCAAGAGCATCTGATTCTCAAGATCATTTCTTGCCATCTCTAATGGTCACCTTGAGACTCTGGGATCTGTTGAGCCCTTCGGATATAATGCAAACACACTTAGCAATGGTACATGGTTCTCTCCCACATATTGACAAAAGTTTGATAGCTGATGAGTTAATGACTAAGGTCTACAATACCACAACAGATTTACAGGAGGGCACCTCTGGCACTTTATGGAGTACAAATTCCTCTAGATCACATTTTAGGATATAAATACCCAAAAAAGACAGAAGAAAAACACACAATGGTATAACATTTTTTGGTACTTGTTTCCTAGCACGGCGCCACCGATTTTAATTGTATGCAATCGGGTTGCAAAAATCGGGTCAATCGCATCGCATGCAACCAAATTGCATGCAATGCGATTGACCCGACCGACCCGATTTTTTACATTGGAACCAATGTTAAATGGTCCCTGAGACCCGATTTTACATTGGCCCAATGTTAAATGCCCCCCAGACCCCATTTTTCATTGTATGCCCCCCCATTGTTAACGACACGATCAACACGAACCCAAAGCATGGCGAGTGCAGTGAGCCTGCGAGGGGCGGCGGTACGCATCCTCCGACCTTTTCATACCCCCACTATCCACGTCGGCGTGGAGTTGATTTTATATAGTGTGGCGAGCGCAGCGAGCCACTTAGCCCGAAGCATGGCGAGCGAAGCGCATTACTTCAGACGTATTACGCGTCCCCTCGCGGGGCTTGCTGCGCTCGCCACACTTTGGGCTCGGTGGCTCGCTGCGCTCACCACACTTTATACAATCAACTCCACGCCGACGTGGATAGTGTTGGTATGAAAAGGTCGGAGGACGTGTACCGCCGCCCCTCGTGGGCTCGCTGTGCTCGCCACGCTTCGGGTTGGCGTTTATCGATGGGTGGCGTTAACAATGGGGGATCATTTGACATAGAAATTACCCATCAGGGTGGGTATACAATCAAGAATTGGGTATGGGGAGCCATTTCACATTGCTTCCTATGTAAAATCGGGTCCATCGCATTGGTCGCATTGTATGCCTTTATAATGGCATACAATGGACCCCATTTTACATAGGAATTTAACATTACATACAATGCTTACAATGTCAAAACGGGTCGGTCGGTCGCATTATAATGGCATGCGATGGACCCGATTTTACATTTGTCGGGAAACCTCAAAAAAAGCCCGAAATCGGGTCTGGCAGGTCCCAACGCATACCTTATGTTAAGGTATGCGATGGGACCCAATGGGCGCCATGCTAGGAAACAAGTACCCATTTTTTTTATATTTTCAAATGGAGCCTTGGTGACAAACTTTGTCTCTCAATAGGCGCAGTTGTCTACTCTCTATGTAGACCACAAATTGTGGTACAAGTCTCATATTGTAAAGATTCGAGTGTCCCACAAAATGTATCACCACAGTGTTATACCATATCCTTCAATCTGATCTAGAGGATTTGTACTCCGTAACGCGCCCGAAGAGCCCTTCTGTAAATCTGTTGTGGTATTGTACAGTATGTCTTTTTTATTGTTCAGAAGTGACACCTAAGGCTGCTTAGAGCTCATTATATATTGGTTTATCTCCAAATCTAATGACTAAGGTCTGTTGTGTTGACATCCATGATATTGTGATTTCTGTTTTCATAGCTCTCACCCATCCATTTATGTGTCCATTAGATCGTATTTGGAGGTTTCCCCACTACCTATTTCTGAGGACTTTAAAGGTGCCCATACACTAGTAAGATTTATCTTCAGATCTGGCTGGTTGGAACAAAAACATGGTTATGGATGAGCGACAGTTTGGCAGTTTTCCAGCATTTCCAAGCAAATGGTCAACTGTCATTTGCTCTCATCCATAACCATGTTTTTGTACCAAACAGCCAGATCTGAAGATAAATCTGCGTGTGTATGGCCACCTTTAGTCATACCTTACTCATCATTGGATTAACTCCGTAGATGAAAATCTATAATACTGGGACATCCAGAAATGTTCTGGGAGGCCGCACATATTACCGTTTAAAAACTTATCATAGCTGGGAGAGAGGTAAAGTACCAAGGGGCTTTCAGGCCGCATTAAAAAAAAAACGGTATTTTGCAGATTTTTTTTACCGTTTTATAACGGTAATATGTGCGGTCTGAAAGGTGCAGAGTGATTTTATCGTTTCCCAAAAAAGTTTTTTGGAAACGGTAAAAAAGCAGGGTCCTACCCGTTTCAGACCCTTTTTTTGCTGTCTGAACGGGTCTGAAACGGTACCCAGGCAGCAGTGAGCACTATTGGTCCCCAGCGCAGTGCATATTTAATGAGCCAGCCGCTCATGAACACCCGAGCGATCCCGAGTCCCCCGAGCCATGCCGAACATCCCCGAGCCTGCCGCCATGGCCAAAGTAATGGCGGCGGCAGGGGACCTCCGGCGTACGATCGCCGGAGCGAAGGTGAGGGGGGTTCCTACAGTGGAGGTGGGGAGGGAGCAGCCTAGTGGGGGTTGCTGCTGAGGTGATGCGCCAGTGGTGTATCATAATGTTGGACTTCATTTATCTATATTTAACCTGAAGGCGACATTTATCATCCTGAATTGACTCGTTAGATAAACAAACAAAGGTTCCTGTAATTGTTAAATAAACTAACAGGACAGGTTTTGGTGGTGTGAAAGCCAAGTCTTAAATCCCGGCACTCCGACCCTGCTCTTGACCAGAGAGAGAGAGAGAGAGATTAAATGTAATTAAAATATTAAAGAGAGAGTGTTAGTGAGGAAAGTAAAGAAAGTGTTAATAGAATGTAAGGGCATGCCGCACTAAAGGTGCCCATACACGTACCAATTACCCGGTACTTTTTGTGCTAAAATATCATCAATATCATCATCAGCACAAAAAGTACCGGGTAATTGGTACATGTATGGGCACCTTAAAGCCACCCAGCCCAACCAGTCCAGGGGCACCGCACCCCACACCACTGTTACCCTGCATTGGGTCTACGATTAGTCAGCAAGGAGCCACATGATAATGGCTCCTTACTTGGTATATCTGAACTAAGAGCTACCTACCTTGGAGCAACCCCAGACTACTCCATGTGGCATATCAGGACCTGCATCTCTGCCTAATACAAGCTCCGCTCTGCCTCTCACAACATACATACAGATAGTGGTAGATGCTCAATTAGTTCAGTAGAGGCATATCATACACCCGCCAAGAGTCTCATCCCAGGCGTCTCCTCTACCCAGGGGGCAAACATTCTCCATAAACCCATGGGAATCCACAGACCCCTACATAAATATAGGTGTCTTCCAGGTGTGTGCTCTGCAATTTAGGGATGGGCATGGGTATGGTCACCATCGATGGTTACTATTGATGGCAATATAGCAAGAGGCCATCGATCGATACAAACTACAATATACGATGGATAACCAGCGCTGGTTTCCCCCCATTCCAAAGTAATTAATTGTTTTTTAACTGACTGGCCTGTGGGCGAATCAGAACCTAGGGGCAGCGCTTCATATATGTCAGGGGCTTCTTCCGGCACTTGTAAAAATAAAAATGCTGTGGCAAAAGTATTCACCGTCACCCATAATCCATCGATGGTTCTGTGATAATTACTTCTGGTAACCCTCATTTGCATGTGGGTGAGCCACGTCTACACAACCTGGCTATAAGGGGAGGACCAATGCATAACATCATCAATGCCCAATGTGGGTAGCTTCAGGTTTTTCCAGTTCCGCAGACTTCCAGTCAGATGGTTTATCACCTGTGTGTGGTGGATGGTGTGTCTCAGTGTGAGTCTGTCTCCGCCAGTGTCAGATCCTGCCGATAGGCTGCAGAGGACGCCAGTCACACAGCTACTGAAGGTATGGGATTGGATTGCTTGGGTTTCATCATGCCATAGATCCGAGGACAGAACGCACCTGTGCCACCTTATAGCTGTACAGACTCTGCTGCTGCTGCTGCTACAGATGTTTCCTCTGTGTGTGTGTGTGTGTGTGTGTCACAAGCCTGGCGTTATTGATCCGGGGGCACCGCACTCGCTGTATGACAGAGGGTATGGGTCATTGGATCGATCATTGAAATAGGCTAATGTCTACAGGGTTGGCGTATTTTTGTCCCGAATGTCGACATAGTTGCCAGGGACACCATCTAAGTGTATCGCGTCTCCTCGCCCCTGCTTTGGGCACTATTTAATTCTCCCAGCATGCCCTAGTGGATGGTAGGGCATGACATACCGCCTGTCGGCACGTGTCGGCTCAAAAGAAATGTGAAAAACTCACCATTGTTGATGTAATGTTTGTGTCGACCTTCTAACTCCGTCAACCTTAACTACTATTTCAGGCGTCAATTTAATCCCTGTCGACCTTAAGTGGTCCAACCCAATTCATGTGAACCTACACAGAGTCAACAGTGACCGACACACTGTATTACCGACGCAGCACAGGAAATTGGTTACAAATGAAGCACACGGGAACCTGGCGTGATGGGATCCCCGCAAGTGGTCCGGGGACCCTGCAAGTGCCACTGTGACACCCCGCTGCTTGTACCCAATACCCCAAGTGAACTTGCTGGCTGGTACTTTACCTCTCTCCCAGCTATGATAAGTATGACGCTATGTGGCGTCTGGGTGTATAAGTCCCAGCTACAGAACATTATGTCTGACAATGTTTCCCAGCACAGCCTGTAACATGACAGTTAGACACCGGCTGGCTGGTACTTTACCTCTCTCCCAGCTATGATAAGTATGAGGATATGTGGCGTCTGGGCGTATTAGTCCCAGCTACAGTACATTATGTCTGACAATGTTTCCCATCAGTGATTTGTAATCCTTGGGCACCAGATACCAGGTGAGGCTGATATTTCCCAACCGGGTTTGGGCAACATTTGTGTCACAACTAATAACTTGCTGTGTACAGGGAGGAAACTCGCTCCCTCAGAGCACCTAGGCATCGAGCCCTCACTGGTTTCACATACCTGGTATGTACTTAGGGGCAGATGTACTAAGGAGGGAGACAAATTACTCCACTCCTAACTGTCACTTTTCAAACACAGCCTGTAACATGGCAGCTAGGAGCTGATTGGCTGCTACTATAATGATCTCTGTGAGGTGCCACAGGGGGCTGATGATCAGTGCCCCCGGAGACGGGCACAGCCGTTCTGGGCATGAGGGTGGGTAATGCCAGTAAAGGAAGGGATCTATGGGCACTGCCCCAAAAAGGCATATATGTGCTGTGTGTGTGTTTATGTGTGATGTGTGTGTTTATGTGTGCTGTGTGTGTATGTGTGCTGTGTGTGTATGTGTGCTGTGTGTGTGTTTATGTGTGCGTGTGTATGTGTGCTGTGTGTGTGTGTATGTGTGCTGTGTGTGTGTGTATGTGTGCTGTGTGTGTGTGTGTGTGTGTGTGTGTGTGTGTGTGTACCTCCCAACTTCTGTAGTTGGGAGGTCGGGACTCTCGCGCGGCCTTGCGAAAAGGGGCGTGGCCTCGCATTTTCCGCCGCTCGTCTGCGCTGACTAGACGCTGTGCGCATGCGCACAGCATCTATTCTTGGCATGATGGGGGAACTCCCAACTGTCCCCCCCCCCCCACCGCAGGACAATGGCGGCCCCAGGCGGGACGCGGGAACGTCCCCGAATATCGGGATGTTCCCACGGTAAGCGGGACAGTTGGGAGGTATGTGCTGTGTGTGTGTTTATGTGTGTTGTGTATGTGTGCTGTGTGATGTGTGTATGTGTGTTGTGTGAGTGTATGTGTGCTGTGTGTGTATGTGTGCTGTGTGATGTGTGTATGTGTGTTGTGTGAGTGTATGTGTGCTGTGTGTGTATGTGTGCTGTGTGATGTGTGATGTGTGTATGTGTGCTGTGTGTGTGTGTGTGTGTGTGTGTGTGTGTATGTATGTGTGCTGTGTGCATACCTCCCAACTTCTGACGCTCTGCAAGCGGGACGGTGCTCCTGCGCGCCGGAGGTGCGCCAAAATTTTCGGGGGCGCGGCCTAATTTGGGGGCGTGGCATATACTCGCGGCTCTTCCGTGAGGCCACGCCCCCATTTTGCCGCTATGGGGGCATGACCCAGAGGCTCTGTGAGCCTCTAGCCATGCCCCCAGTCCCCTGGCTGCGGGAATAGACGCTGTGCGCATGCGCACAGCGTTTATTCCCCGCTGCTTAGCAGCTGACAGGGGGGACTCCCAACAGCCCCCCCACACCGCGGGACACTGCCGCCCGCGGGTGGGACATCGGGACAGGCCCCGACAATCGGGACTGTCCCGATAAAATCAGGACTGTTGGGAGGTATGTGTGTGTGTCTATAAAATATAACACGTCCTTCACGTTTGCCGCCATTTTTTTGTGGGGGGGGGGTGATTGCTTTGATCCTTGTTAGCGTGTTAATATTTGTGTCATGAGATTTTCATTGTGTTTCTTTTCCCCCATAAGGTCCTGATTCAGGTGTGCACACATTCCCAGATATGCCTCCGGCTTGCTCCGCAACACTGCTTGCGTCTGTATGCAAATATCACCACAGATTCTCCTCCTACTGAGATGGCCACTATGGCATGCACTGGGAGCACGGGTGTCACCTTTGTTGTGGGGAATTACAGGATAGGGGCATGGACAAACCCGGGGTAGTTATGTTTCAGCATCTGTGTCAGCTCCCGTCTATTAATTTATCGGCATCTGTTGGTGTGCCAGTGGCCATGTGTCAGTCTGTCTGTGTGTCCTTTCTGTCAGTATCCATTTCAGTGTGTCAGTATCCCTGTGGCAAAAGCTGTGTGTCAGTGCCTGTCAGCATCTGTGTATCCGTGTGTCCGCACCTGCCAGTGTGCCAGCGTCTGTCAGAGTGTCTGTGCTGTGAATCAACATATGTGTGTCAGCATCTGTGTATGTGTGTGTTTGTGTCTGTCAGAGTGTCAGCATATGTTTGTCAGTGTGTCAGCGCCATTACCCCAGTGTGCCAGCGCTGTCCACGTCAACTTAAGGACACACCCCCTTTTCAGTGGCCATGCCCACTTTTCCTTTGCACCTGTAGAAGTAGAATTACTTGCCAGTCGTGCTCTAATTTTTGGCAAACCGCATTGTGTTTGTTCTGTGACACTAATTATATACTGGAGACAGAAGGAATCAAATTAATGTCTGATGCAAGTTCATCCCAGTCGCCTAGAGGCAAATTTGAGTCTTTGGTCACCCCCCCATATATACACACAACATAGTTATATAGATGGCGCTCTCAGTCTGTGAGCAGGGATGTGAGCCCGCTGTGATTTGGCTGGGCATCAGCTATGCTCAGCCACCTGCAGCATGCAGAATGAGTGTTCACCTGCCGGTCCCATATTACAGTCCCACAGCAGTGGCGTGTGCACCATCACTGGCTGCAGCACAGACTGAGCAGCACCAAACAGGAAACGTCCTGCCTTCTATTGCAGGTGTTATCAGGGCTCCTGGGACAGAGCTCCCTCTCCCCCTGACACTGCTGCTCCGGTGCTGGGAGCAGGGAGCTGTACCTGCACCGGGGCACATCACTACATGTGCACCATCACTGGCTGCAGCACAGACTGAGCAGCACCAGACAGGAAACGTCCTGTGTTCTATTACAGGTGTTACCAGGGCTCCTGGGACAGAGCTCCCTCTCCCCCTGACACTGCTGCTCCGGTGCTGGGAGCAGGGAGCTGTACCAGCACCGGGGCACATCACTACATGTACATGTGCACCATCACTGGCTGCAGCACAGACTGAGCAGCACCAGACAGGAAACGTCCTGTGTTCTATTACAGGTGTTACCAGGGCTCCTGGGACAGAGCTCTCTCTCCCCCTGACACTGCTGCTCCGGTGCTGGGAGCAGGGAGCTGTACCAGCACCGGGGCACATCACTACATGTACATGTGCACCATCACTGGCTGCAGCACAGACTGAGCAGCACCAGACAGGAAACGTCCTGCCTTCTATTACAGGTGTTATCAGGGCTCCTGGGACAGAGCTCCCTCTCCCCCTGACACTGCTGCTCCGGTGCTGGGAGCAGGGAGCTGTACCAGCACTGGGGCACATCACTACATGTGCACCATCACTGGCTGCAGCACAGACTGAGCAGCACCAGACAGGAAGCCTCCTGCCTTCTATTGCAGGTGTTATCAGGGCTCCTGGGACAGAGCTCCCTCTCCCCCTGACACTGCTGCTCCGGTGCTGGGAGCATGGAGCTGTACCAGCATCGGGGCACATCACTACATGTACATGTGCACCATCACTGGCTGCAGCACAGACTGAGCAGCACCAGACAGGAAACGTCCTGTGTTCTATTACAGGTGTTACCAGGGCTCCTGGGACAGAGCTCCCTCTCCCCCTGACACTGCTGCTCCGGTGCTGGGAGCAGGGAGCTGTACCAGCACCGGGGCACATCACTACAGGTACATGTGCACCATTACTGGCTGCAGCACAGACTGAGCAGCACCAGACAGGAAACGTCCTGTGTTCTATTACAGGTGTTACCAGGGCTCCTGGGACAGAGCTCCCTCTCCCCCTGACACTGCTGCTCCGGTGCTGGGAGCAGGGAGCTGTACCAGCACCGGGGCACATCACTACATGTACATGTGCACCATTACTGGCTGCAGCACAGACTGAGCAGCACCAGACAGGAAACGTCCTGTGTTCTATTGCAGGTGTTATCAGGGCTCCTGGGACAGAGCTCCCTCTCCCCCTGACTCTGCTGCTCCGGTGCTGGGAGCAGGGAGCTGTACCAGCACTGGGGCACATCACTACATGTACATGTGCACCATTACTGGCTGCAGCACAGACTGAGCAGCACCAGACAGGAAATGTCCTGCCTTCTATTACAGGTGTTACCAGGGCTCCTGGGACAGAGCTCCCTCTCCCCCTGACACTGCTGCTCCGGTGCTGGGAGCAGGGAGCTGTACCTGCACCGGGGCACATCACTACATGTGCACCATCACTGGCTGCAGCACAGACTGAGCAGCACCAGACAGGAAACGTCCTGTGTTCTATTACAGGTGTTACCAGGGCTCCTGGGACAGAGCTCCCTCTCCCCCTGACTCTGCTGCTCCGGTGCTGGGAGCAGGGAGCTGTACCTGCACCGGGGCACATCACTACATGTGCACCATCACTGGCTGCAGCACAGACTGAGCAGCACCAGACAGGAAGCCTCCTGCCTTCTATTGCAGGTGTTACCAGGGCTCCTGGGACAGAGCTCCCTCTCCCCCTGACTCTGCTGCTCCGGTGCTGGGTGCAGGGAGCTGTACCAGCATCGGGGCACATCACTACATGTGCACCATCACTGGCTGCAGCACAGACTGAGCAGCACCAGACAGGAAATGTCCTGCCTTCTATTGCAGGTGTTACCAGGGCTCCTGGGACAGAGCTCCCTCTCCCCCTGACTCTGCTGCTCCGGTGCTGGGAGCAGGGAGCTGTACCAGCACCGGGGCACATCACTACATGTGCACCATCAATGGCTGCAGCACAGACTGAGCAGCACCAGACAGGAAATGTCCTGCCTTCTATTGCAGGTGTTATCAGGGCTCCTGGGACAGAGCTCCATTGGAAGAGCAGCAGTTACACTTGGAGCCTGCTTTGAGCTGCACAGGTGCTGCTGTTTATGCAGGTGCCCTCTGGGGCATGGAGCACGGAGACATTACATGCATCTCCATTGCCAGTGGGGTTACACCTCTGGCCTCGTATGTGTTGGCTCCCAGTGGACTCTTGAGCTCTTTGTCTGCACCTGTTCAGTGCGCATCTGCCTTCTAAACGGGGCTGTTTTGTATGCTGTTTGCATCTTTTGTCCTGTATGAGACCCCATAGCTGTGGTTCTCCCAGACACCTCCTCACTTATAAGGCATTAACAACTATGCACTACTGAGATCAAGTACAGGCGGTAGCGCAGCACCAGAGTACATGGTGGTCCCAGAAAAGGCTACTGTTATTGGTGTAACATCTGGCTGTAGTACCGCCAATGGTAGGGAGGTACATAACAGCGGCCCTGTGTCATACTGTAACTCAGGGCACTACAGTGTGGCATAATGTGAAATGGGGCCACTGCAATGTGCCATAGTGAGAATTGGTGGTACTATTAGGCATAATGTGAAATGGGGCCACTGTATGGTATGTTGTGAACTTGGCACACTGTGTATTGTATTGTAAACTTGGCACACAACAAATGGGACATGGCATAAAATGAACTTCATTCTGAGCACTACATTGTGGCATAATGTGAATTGATGGCATTACAAGTACTGGGGTACTGTGCAATATGATGACAATAGGGGCATGATGGGGCTCACGGTTATTACATCCAGGAGATTTGCTATGAATGATTTATCTTACATTACATTTAATGCAATATGTTGAATAGTTTGTCTTTACATATTGCGGTACCACGCCCCCTGTGTGCTGTAGCCACGCCCACATAATGGTGCCAACAGACTAATTCCCCGATAACCCGTCTCCACTAGTGGCTATTAGGGATAGCCATCGACCATCGATGATTAGACATCATTGATGGTTTATGGTCGATATGGAATACTTCTATGGGGGAGAACCAAATGGTTCCCCACCATCAATGTCTAGCTTCAATGAATAGATTAATTTTGCTTTTCTCCCCAGGGGGCCAGGACACAGAGCATAGCTCCGCCCCGACAACCATGAAGCCCCGCCCCCATATTTTGATTGGCCCACAGGCCAATCAACCAAAGACAATGGATGACCATTGATATGTAAAAACATTGATGGTCATCCATTGCATAGTTACACACTATTGAAGACCGGTTGCACTTTTGCCATCGATGGCATCCGTGGCCATCTCTAGTGGCTATCTGCTCATTGGTGGCATGCTTTGTACCAATTATATTTATTGGGGGATCATAATAGTGGCCTGGTTAATTTAAGGTCATTTATTTCTAATTTCTCAAATATTTGATTATGTTTCAACAATTTATGGGGGCAATTCAAATGTTTTTCCCTGTGTCCTCCACTAGGGGGTGCAAAACTGAGCAATTCAATTGCTGCTCCATTTAGACACAGGTTAGCCACAAGGTGCAAGAAGCAATGTGTATAAAATGTGAGGATTGAGCTCCATATCCTCCGATTTAAGCAGGTTCAGCCTCTTTCAGTAGCTACACCCAGTGCTTCCAGGTGCGATGGGTCCTGGAACAGAGAAACAATTGAATTGCTCCGGTGGGCGAACCCTTTGCCCTCTATCAGTGTGGCCGCCATGCGTATATTCTGTTTGTGTATAAAACCAGGCGGGTGAAATAGTTCTGTGACTACAGTCAGTTATTACGATGCTCCCTGGGTGATCTCCTCGCTCTGTGATATAGGTCACATTTCTGACCCCAATTTACATATTTGAGAATTTATAGGAACATGTTTTACCTGAGCTGGGTTCCTCATTCTTTGTAATAATTAACTAGAGCGATCCGTATCTGTAGGTAGAGCAATGAGGACTGTCCAGTCCGTGCACTATCGATCTGATAATAATACGCTCTCCCATGACTGCACATTTGAAGCAGGACGGCTTTACACACCGTTTTCCAGTGGCGGATCCAACAAGGGGCGACTCGGGGCGGTCGCCCTGGGGCCCCCACACATCAGGGGCCCCCACACTCCAGGTGGGTGGGTGGCAGGCAGCAGGGTCCATGCAGCGCTTCCTTGGGGTCTGGGCAGCATGGGGTTGGTAGGGGGTCCCTGCGGCGGCGGGGTCCCTGCGGCAGATGGTAACTAGTTCCCCACCACTGCCCCACCACTGCCCATCCGCCGCAGTGTGGGAAGCATTGCAGCAATGCTGGGGGATAGATGCCGTGTTCTCCCACTCACCTGCCAGCCCCGCATCTCCCCGCTGCCCTGCTCTCTTGTCACACTGTCTCCGTGACCTACCCACCTGATCTCCCCATGTCCCAAGCGCCATGAAGAGGCCATGCCGGTGCAGCAGCTCCAACTCCAGTGGGCAGCAAGAATAGCTACTCCGGTGAGTTCTGCGGGGGAGGGGTCAGAGGAGAGGAAAGGGGGGGCCCACAATTTAGTTGTCCAGGGCCCCCAGAAACCTTCCACATGGCCGTCCACATGGTGTGCTCCCCCCAGGACTTAGCGCTCCAGGCTGCACCAGCCTATTGGTTGATCAAGCCCTCATTGGCGGAATTCAAAGCGCTTAGACTTTGGCTGTTTGATAGTTAAGACTGCGGAGAAAATCACTGGCCAATCTCGGCAGAGGATGGCCGGTGTATTTAGTAGGAGGGGTGAAACTGAGACTAACAAGATATCTCAGACAGTAGAAAGGTTTGGGACCCACATGTTACACTTATCTCTATACCTGGGAGTCATTCGTTATGTGGTTGACATAATTACTGACCTAAGAATTAGACTTATTTATGTGACACTCAAAAGTGCTCTGGATGATGTATAGTACAGAGTGTATTCTTAGACTAGTGTCTGGTAAAATATCACTGTGTCTCACTGCTAGTGCTACACAGCCTCAGTATCTGGATTGATACAAATAATCTGCACAAATCCAGTCTCCAAAAATGACACCACTATTTTACGAATGTAATACTTGCATAAATGATGATATTGCTTTATGTAGAATCACGTGACTTTGTTTCTTGTGTACCAGAACCTCCTCTCCGTCATTGTAATATTATTACCATGTAATAAATGCATAATTAGCCTATTACACGTTTAAAGGTTTAGAGTGACTGACAGTCACTGACTGGCGGCTAAACAAGATTTATATAGAAATGATCTATAATCGTTTGTTTTGTTGTGCTATGTCTATGTGTCTATGTGTGTCGCAGAAACCGGACGGTAACCGTCCTATATATATTGTACCCAAGAGCCCAATAAAAGTTAAATTTGAATATTACCCCATCATATCACTCATTTCTATTACATTCCAATAAAAGTGTGCCCCAAAAAAAGATTTGTTAAATGGATGAGTGTTCCCTTACACCCACCCATTTATAGTTTGAGTACAAGTTTATTCGATTTCTGGGGGCACCTCCAGCAATTTTCAATGGCTAAGATTTTTTCATTGTAATAAAGCTACAGCTGGTTTTATAAAATAAATACTTAATAAATAACTATAAATGTCCAATGCGAGATACATTATCTTCAGGAGGGAACACATCCCAATGGGACTGCCTTGAGTGACTGGCAGGTCGGACTTCCAATAGGAAGTCACTGCCAGTCACATTGAAGCCAGAGCAGTCTCACAGACTCAGTGCCGGATTAATAATGGGCCTGATGGAGCTACAGCTTCAGGCCCACTCTCTAAATAGTGACCCTGCTCCCATTTCCAGCACCATCAACCCTCATCATAGCAGTCATCATTTTGGTGCCCCTACCCGCAATATTGTAAATAGAAACAGTGCACACATTCGGTGCGCAGCCCAAACAGGGGTGTGTTCTTGCTGGGAAGGGGCATGGCCACACAATAGTACCCCCAATTCAAATTATGCCACACAGTAGTGCAACTTTATTCACATTATATCATGCGATGGTGTCCCTTATTCACTTTATATCACACAGTAGTACCACTTTACCTTATATACATTACTCCTCACATTATTCACATTATACCCTTAGAAAAAAATCCTGAGAAAATATTGTATTTTAGGCACCTCCATGGCCACACTGCAACCCAGCATAAAGCAGTGTGTGCTGGGCAGAGGAGAAGAGCTGCAGCTGTCACTTAAGGGGAGGGGGCTTTGGCCTGGGTAATCTGTACCCCCTACCCCTTTCTCTCGGCACCCCTGATAATACTACACAGTAATGCCCCTTACACATGACACACATTATTATTGTCCTTATAACCATAATGCCCCTTACACATTATGCCAACCTTTATTAATATCCTTTATACACATAATGACACACATAATGCCCATTACACATATGTTGCACATTATTAATGCCCTTATACACATAATGCCTGTTACACATATGTTGCACATTATTAATGCCCTTATACACATGACACACATAATGCCCCTTACACATGTTGCACATTATTAATGCCCTTATACACGTGACACACATAATGCCCATTACACATATGTTGCACAATATTAATGCCCTTATACACATGACAAACATAATGCCTGTTACACATATGTCGCACATTATTAATGCATTTATACATGACACACATAATGCCCCTTACACATATGCCGGACACTATTGCACAACCAACCCACCCGCAGACAGCACTGGCACAGCCGCTAACACTGTGACCTCTGCCTCGGCTTGGATACAGATGTTTCCTCATACATCTTGCCTCAATAGGCCATGCAGCTCCCGGACAGTTCTGCTAACGCTGGGTGCCCTTTTTTGCTGAAAATCCATCTTATTTGCATTGTTATGTGACCAGGACACACAAGGAGCTTCCGATGATTAAAATGATATGCGGCATGCCTATATTCTGTGTGCGACTGTGGCTGTACCTGCATACGAAATGCTATGTTACAGTGATTGCCATGACTATACTATTTCATATGCAGATACAGCCTCACACACAGAATATAGGCATGCTGCATATCATTTTAATCAGCAGAAGCTGCTGGTGCCCCTAGGCATTCCAAATGCCCTAGGCCAGGGGTGGCCAACCGGTCAGAGGTAAAGAGCCGAAAAATATCGGTAGTCAAGCTAAAGAGCCGACATCATGCGCGCGCCAAAAAAAGGGGCGTAGTCTATTTTGACCCCTTGGGTGGGTGTGATACAAATATGCCTCCAATAGTGCAGTGCCATATATACATATGCCCCCAATAGTGCCAGATACACATATGCCCCCCACGGTGCCAGGTATGCACCACACGGTGCCGGGTATGCCCCCACAGTGCCAAAAAGCTGGTATGCCCCCACAGTGCCACAAACTGCTATGCCCCCACAGTGCCACAAACTGCTATGCCCCCACAGTGCAAATTTCCCAGCAGCAGCACTCACCGTTGTTGCTGCTGCTGCCAGGCGGGGAGAGGACAGTCTGGTGTCCCCCTGCAGTCCTCCTGTCATGTCACCGATGGGAGGAGAGCACAGCACACCGCGCGTCTCCTTCCCCCTCACTTCCCTGTGACTGGGCCGCCCACCAATCAAAGCTCGCTGGCCGGCTCCTGATTGGCTGCTGGCCCACGAGCTCTGATTGGCGGACGGCCCAGACACAAGGATGCACAGTAAGGGGTAGGAGAGATGCGCGATGCACGCTCTACTCCCCTTAGAAGGAGAAGGGATTCAGGGAACCGGCAGCAGGAGTGACTGGGACAGAGGGTGGGCGGTGAGCAGCAGTGGGAGCAGGAGCCACACTTTACAAGGGGGAGAGCCGCATGAGGCTCAAGAGCCACAGGTTGGCCACCACTGCCCTAGGCAATTGCCTAGTTTGCCTATGCCTAAGGCCAGCTCTGCATCCAGAGCAACTAGATAAATTCAGATCTGTCTGAATATTCTAGAAATGTAACACCTGTTTCTTATTTCAGATGGAATGCATAAAGGTTTTATTGTTGTAGTTTAAATAAAGGTTTTATTGTTGTAGTTTAGTTTATAGGTTTTTCTTGCTTAAATAAAGATTTTTATTGTTGAATATGTTATTGATTAATCTGGTTACTTTCATTTTGTTACGAATTTTTTAGTTATTGTATATATTCATTTGTGTGTACTGTATATAATATGAATATATACACATAAATATCACTCCCCATAATAATCTAACTCACCTTAATACACAAATAATCAAATACATTAGGAGCAGTGTCAGATTAAGGTATCAATAGGCCTGGAGCTGAAAATCATCCGCAATAATAGGGGTTGTGGCCAGCACCTAATGATGTGGGGGGCGTGACCAGTGTTCAAATGGGAAATTATATTTATTTTATTGATTCATCTTAAGGCCAGCGGATAGACAATGTTTTTTTTATTTGGAGTAAAAACGTATACATTTTTCGGTGTGCCAACTCGGGAGCCAGCCACATACAACTGGCCGTGTGAGAAACATGAATTTTCCAAATTGCAGCCAGCAATAGTCAGCGATTGGCCTTGTGCTTTGTTGATGGTAATAGCGAAGGCAAGATGCAAAGGGAACTGGAGCCGCTTGAATTCGAATGGTAAATCATTGGAAATCATCGGTGTGCCTGGAATCAGTACGTCTTCGCCTTTGAATTTGCCACCGATGATTGTTGCCTCGTTTAAATTTGGTGACAATTTTTTGATGGTCAATCTGGTTCCGTTGCACAACTTTGGTGAAAATTGACAAAAAAAAAAAAAGGGCGAAGGGCTGCAAGCTTAAGTGCAGTGATCAATTCATGAACTAAAACCCCATTATTTATTTATTTGTGTATTAAGGTGAGTTTGTTTGGTACTTGTGAGTTATCCGGGCTGCCGATTTTTTCATCGCGCCCGAAATCGTGGGCATCGCGTCGGTCGTGGCCGTTATAAGGAGCCGCGACGCGATGCCCACGATTTCCCATAGACAGTAATGTTAAAAGACACGATGGACCCGATTTCCCATAGACAGCAATGTTAAAATAAAATTACAATGTGAAATTGGCCAATATGTTTTTAAAAAAAATGTTTCATGGCCCCCCACCACCGTTAACGCCACCCCGCTATTGACGCCAACCCGAAGCGTGGCGAGCGCAGTGAGCCCGCGAGGGGCGGCGGGACGCGTCCTCCGACCTTTTCATGCCCTACTATCCACTAGGGCGTGGAGTGAGAATAGAATAGTGTGGCGAGCGCAGCGAGCCACCGAGCCCGAAGCGTGGCGAGCGCAGCGAGCCCCGCGTGGGGACGCGGACACCTTCACAGGTATCCGCGTGCCCTTGCGGGCTTCACAGGTGTCCGCGTCCCCTCGCCACGCTTCGGGCTCGGTGGCTCGCTGCGCTCGCCACACTATTCTATTCTCACTCCACGCCCTAGTGGATAGTAGGGCATGAAAAGGTCGGAGGACGCGTATCGCCGCCCCTCGCGGGCTCGCTGCGCTCGCCACGCTTCGGGTTGGTGTCAATAGCGGGGTGGCGTTAACGGTGGTGGGGGGGCCATGAAACATTTTTTTTAAAAACATATTGCCCAATTTCACATTGTAATTTTATTTTAACATTGCTGTCTATGGGAAATCGGGTCCATCGCGTCTTTTAACATTACTGTCTATGGGAAATCGTGGGCATCGCGTCGCGGCCCCTTATAACGGCCACGACCGACGCGATGCCCCCGATATCGTGTCTTTTAACATTACTGTCTATGGGAAATCGGGGGCATCGCGTCGCGGCCCCTTATAACGGCCACGACCGACGCGATGCCCCCGATTTGGAGCTAAATCGTGGGCATCGCGTCGGTCGGGTGTCCTTAAGTTAACCAAACTTAAGGACAAAATCGGCAGCCCGGATAACTCACAAGTACCGTTTGTTTATTTTGGTGAGTGTTGAGCCCCCTGTATCTGTATTTATTTGAGTGTGTGGTCACGGGCCACTGCACCCCAACCTGGTAATGGCGGGTGCCGCTTGCAACCCATTCATAGGAAGTGTGTGTGTGTGTGTGTGTGTGTGTGTGTGTGTGTGTACAGGATACAGGTGACCAATGCACTGGCCCATGTCAGCATCGCCAGCCCATGTATATGGTTTCTCTGAAGAAGTCAGAACGGAGTCGGCCACTTCGATCACAGTTCTGAAGTACCGTAGTGGTAGAAACTCACCCGCTGGATGGTGGAGCTGCTGGCGCCCATTGTGTCAGGACTTTGGACTGAGATCTGGGTGCTGCCTGCAGAGTCACAAACCCCCGAGAAACTCGCCATGCTGAACCAATGCCAAGACAAAAACTGTGGTTACCTGGGAACCGCCTAGGTCAGGGGTGTCCAAACTTTTTGCAAAGAGAGCCACTCTCTCACTCTCCTCCATTACCTCAAGCTCACTGACACAGAAATCATGCATGCCTACTCTAACCCGCAGAAATACTAATGCTATTAATTTTCCACAACTTTCCACCTCCCTGCAACAACAGCTCTCACTAATTTCTACACTTACCTCTCCTGACTCTGCTGTTTCCCACCTCTACCAGACTCTTGAAACAGCCCTTGATGGAGTGGCTCCAGCTACCCATTATACCCCACGTAGGCTTAGATGCCAACCGTGGCACTCCAACACAACAAGACAACTACGAAATCAGTCACGTAAAGTTGAACGCCAATGGCGTAAATCTCGTGATATGACTGATTTCCTCACATATAAGACTAGCTACTACTCCTACTGCAATGCTTTGGACACTGCCAAACAAACATACTACCAATCTCTCATCTCTTCTCATGCCACCAACCCTAGGCGACTTTTTAACACATTTAAGTCTCTTCTGTACCCTCCCCCTCCTCCCCCACCGGCTACCATCAGTGCACAAGAACTTGCCTCCTACTTTAAGGACAAGATTGATAACATCCGAGATGAAATGGTATGCTCCACAACCTCTAACCCTCTTTCTGCCACACCTGAACCCTCTGGCACTTTCTCTTCGTTTGAGCCCACAAATGAAAAGGAAGTATCCGCACTCTTCTTATCCACCTACTCTACTACCTCTCCTCTTGATCCTATACCTGCACAGGTCATTAAAAATCTATCTCCTGTGCTTATTCCAACCTTAACTAAAATCTGCAATCTCTCTCTTGCTACTGGTACTTTTCCGTCTCTGCTCAAACATGCAGCGATTACTCCCATTCTGAAAAAACACAATTCTGACTCTCTCTCTAACTATCGTCCTATCTCTCAGCTCCCATGCCTCTCCAAGCTACTTGAGAGACTTGTCTACTCTCGCCTAACAAACTTTCTTAACTCCAACACCCTATTAGACCCGCTTCAGTCAGGCTTTCGTTCTCAACACTCCACTGAGACAGCACTGACTAAAGTGGTGAATGATCTGGTAACAGCTAAGTCTAAAGGCCATTACTCACTGCTTATTCTTCTAGATCTTTCTGCTGCGTTTGACACTGTGGATCACACTCTCCTTT
Source organism: Crinia signifera (assembly GCF_055691185.1). Classification (NCBI taxonomy): domain Eukaryota; kingdom Metazoa; phylum Chordata; class Amphibia; order Anura; family Myobatrachidae; genus Crinia; species Crinia signifera. Next base: position 336,068,669 of record NC_139220.1, on the reverse strand, counting down.
TACAAACACTACACTCCCTAGGTCTTAATGATACAGCCCTTTCCTGGTTCACATCTTACCTATCTGATCGCTCTTTCACTGTTCGCTTCTCTGACTCTACTTCCTCTTCACTACCTCTGTCAGTCGGAGTTCCGCAAGGCTCAGTCTTAGGTCCTCTGCTTTTCTCAATCTATACCTCCTCGCTTGGCAAACTAATCAGCTCCTTCGGATTTCAGTATCACTTATATGCAGATGATACTCAAATCTATCTATCAACCCCAGAGTTGTCACCAGTGGTTTTGGGCCGAGTCTCTGAATGTCTCTCTGCCATCTCACTTTGGATGTCTTCTCGCCAACTCAAACTCAATATTTCCAAAACTGAATTACTTATATTCCCGCCAACTAAGAACAGTTACCATCCTGATATCTCCATCACTGTTGACAACTCGACAATCTACCCTACCCAACAAGCTCGTTGCTTAGGGGTCACCCTCGACTCTGACCTGTCCTTTGTTCCCCACATTCAATCTGTCTCCAAATCATGTTACATGCATCTAAAAAACATATCCAAAATACGACCGTATCTCACACAAGACACTACTAAATCTCTTATCCATGCACTCATTATATCCCGCATTGATTATTGCAATAGTCTCCTAACTGGTCTTCCCAAGAACAGACTCTCACCACTGCAATCCATTTTAAATGCTGCTGCTAGGCTGATCTTCCTTGCAAGACGCTCATCGTCTGCTGATCCGCTCTGCCAGTCCCTCCATTGGTTGCCTGTATATTACCGTATTCAATATAAAACACTTCTACTTGCATATAAAGCTATTAACCATACTGCACCAGCATATATCTCTGCACTTATCACACAATATCTCCCATCTCGACCACTCCGCTCTGCACAAGATTTGCGTCTCTCATCTGAGCGGATCACTAGCTCCCATTCACTATTACAGGACTTTCATCGGGCTGCTCCCATCCTATGGAATGCCCTTCCATGCACAATTAGACTCTCCGCTAGCCTCCAAACTTTCAAGCGTTCCCTGAAAACTCACCTCTTCAGGCAAGCCTATCATATTTAAGTTCTACATGCATAACCCTCCGAGGCACTTATGTATTATATAGCTTCCCTTCTGGACTTGTAACTTGTTGGGACTGCTATGCTATTACTGGTGCCTGTCCTTGTGTTTCCCTCCTATATCCCTATAGATTGTAAGCTTGCAGCAGGGCCCTCCTACCTCCATGTCTGTCTGTTGTTACCCAGTTTGTTTTATCACTGTTTACTATTGTAAAGCGCAACGGAATCTGTTGCGCTATATAAGAAACTGCAAATAAATAAATAAATAATAAATATGGTGACGTGAAAATGTGTGGGGGCCGACCATTCAGCCTGACATTCTTTGAACCATTAATCACATCAGAATGGTCCCCCACTCTGCCTCCATTCACTGTATGTCCCCCAGCGTGCCCCCATTCATTGTATGTCCCCCAGTGTTCCCTCATTCACTGTATGTCCCCCAATTCATTATGTCCCCCAGCCTGCCCATCCTTTTCTGAATGTACCACTTCACTGTATATTCCCCTGCAGGAGACAGATGCTTGGGCTCCCGCCGCCGCCGCCCTTCTCCACTGCGCATATTACTGGAGCAAGCTTCCCCTTTGCTGCTCCCCCTCCCCGCACACTGCTGTCACTGTGATCATGGTGGAGGGTGATATATAATTGCAGCAGCAGGAGTTGGACACATACTCACCTGCAGCCGGCACCCCCTCACCAATGCAGACAGCAAGGTAAAGGTGCGCTCGCCTGGGTCCGACCTCTAGAGTCCTGTGCTGTGCGTCCCACGTCGGCCTTCAGCCGCCCACTTCTGGCTGGAGGCTGCGGGCTGCTTGAAGTGACATCACGGGCCGCAATTGGCCCCCGGGCCGGACTTTGCACATGCCTGGGCTAGGTGCACTAATGAATAACTCCTTGGATAAAGAGGTGACACCAAGGCTGACGAAGGTAACATGTTTTAAATGTGGGGAGCTCGAACATATGTGGATAGAGTACCAATACTGAAGGAGTCTACGGACGGCACACTGGCCTAGGCGAAAGGGACACTGTACCCAAATTATTGTACAATGAGTATTCCCCAGCAATGGGTTATTTTGGGTAACCATCCTTGTTAACTAGAACATGGACCTGGCCTTGGTGGACATCAAGTTCCCTGGTCTGGGCAGAACCGGCATCTCAGTTGGTCTTGCGTACTCATGAGACATCTGAGGTAGAGGAGATGACTTTATGTTGTTCCATGAGGTGTCTCCGTAAGTCCAGTCGGACATACCAGCAACTGATTCACCGGACAGGTTTGAATGGATATGGCCAAGGTACAGTAGAGCAAGCTCTACACTCCAGGACAGCAGAATTGCCATTGCGGGAAGCTACCCCAGCAACCATAAGCAAGACAACACTGAAAATGCACTGGTTAAAGGACAGACTGACCAGTCACTGTCCTCCTGGGGGAACCCGCCCATTCCACAACCCAATGAAAACACGGACTAGCAACAGGCCCAAAACTACTTCATTACAGGACTTTTCATTTCAAGTTAATGATGCTATCCACCAATCAGAGTGCAGCATTCGCTCCCTCCCAGCCTGCAGCCAGACAGTGAAGGAGCATTTCCAAAGTCGCACTGCAAAACCTTTGCCCCGTCCATGGAATCGCTGTGAGTTGCTGAACATTTCACCAACAGCATACGGCCTCCACCTTCGACAAACGCCATTTATTGCCAGCTTTTGGTGCGCTAAATATTGTGCGCGGCCCAAGAATAAGCCCCTATACGATCGCTCTACAGTGCCTAGGTCCACAGTAAGAAGGCAATCACACACTAGACCACCATTGGCAAAAGCTTGACATGCGCTAGGTGATTATTGACAAATTATTGACACAGGCAAGAGGTCAACATGCCAATGGTCGACAGAAGAAAAGGTCACCATGTTTTTCACCCAAAAATTTTCAATGTGGATTCTGATTGGCTAGCGTGGTGAGCGAAGCCAGACCAGCGAGGGCACTTGCTAAACTAATTGGGAGTCCATGTAAACAGGTGTCGACATGAGCACAAAATCCATGAAAGCCGCAGGTCAACATTTTAATATGACCACCTCTTTCATGTCGACCTTTTTTCAGTGTTGATCTTTCGTAAATGTCAACCTACCTATAAACCCGTGGGAGTGCGTATATTCATGAAGATCTGGATTTATATTGTTAATGTTTAATCATCTTAGCTCACGTTAGATCCTGTAATGATCGATTATGAGAGGGCGGGACAGGTGCCAGGGACAGGTGCCAGAGTGAATATCCTGTACAGGATACGAGGACGCCACTAGTCTACATACCAGGTAGGGAGATGTTGGGTAATACGTGGCTGTACATGTATGGGATGGTTACCTGTCCTACCTGGGTGCTGTCCAGTACATGCTGGGGATGAGGACACCACTATTATACATACCAGGTAGGGAGATGTTGGGTAATACGTGGCTGTACACGTATAAGTAAGTTACCTGTCCTACCTGGGTGCTGTCCAGTACATGCTGGGGATGAGGACAGCACTATTATACATACCAGGTAGGGAGATGTTGGGTAATACTTGGCTGTACATGTATGGGATGGTTAATTATCCTACCTGGGTGCTGTCCAGTACATGCTGGGGATGAGAACACCACTAGCATACATGCCAGATTGGGAGATGTTGGGTAATACTTGACTGTACATCTATATATATACACATTACCTGTCCTACCTGGGTGCTGCCCAGTACATGCTGGGGATGAGACATCACTGGTATAAATGCTAGGTAGGGAGATGTTGGGTAAAACTTGGCTGTACATGTATAGGTACGTTACCTGTCCTACCTGGGTGCTGCCCAGTACATGCTGGGGATGAGACATCACTGGTATAAATGCTAGGTAGGGAGATGTTGGGTAAAACTTGGCTGTACATGTATAGGTAAGTTACCTGTCCCACCTGGGTGCTGTCCAGTACATGCTGGGGATGACACCTCACTAGTATACATGCCAGGTAGGGAGATGTTGGGTAATACTTGGCTGTACATGTATAGGTAAGTTACCTGTCCTACCTGGGTGCTGTCCAGTACATGCTGGGGATGCGAACACCACTAGTATACATGCCAGGTAAGGAGATGTTGGACAATACTTGGCTGTACATGTATGGGATGGTTAATTATCCTACCTGGGTGCTGTCCAGTACATGCTGGGGAAGAGACTTCCCTAGTATACATGCCAGGTAGGGAGATGTTGGGTAATACGTGGCTGTACATGTAAGAGATGGTTACCTATACTACCTGGGTTCTGTCCAGTACATGCTGGGGATGAGGACACCACTATTATACATACTGTACCAGGTAGGGAGATGTTGGGTAATACTTGGCTGTACATGTATGGGATGGTTAATTATCCTACCTGGGTGCTGTCCAGTACGTGCTGGGGATGAGACATCACTAGTATACATGCCAGGTAGGGAGATGTTGGGTAATACTTGACTGTACATGTACTGTATAGGTAAGTTACTGTACCTGTCCTACCTGGGTGCTGTCCAGTACATGCTGGGGATGAGGACACCACTATTATACATACCAGGTGGGAGATGTTGGGTAACACTTGGCTGTACATGTATGGGATGGTTAATTATCCTACCTAGGTGCTGTCCAGTACATGCTGGGGATGAGACATCACTAGTATACAGTACATGCCAGGTAGGGAGATGTTGGGTAATACTTGGCTGTACATGTATAAGTAAGTTACCTGTCCCACCTGAGTGCTTTCCAGTACATGCTGGGGATGAGACATCACTAGTATACATGCTAGGTAGGGAGATGTTGGGTAATAAGTGACTGTACATGTACTGCATGGGATGGTTAATTATCCTACTTGGGTGCTGTCCAGTACATGCTGGGGATGAGAAATCACAAGTATTCATGCCCGGTAGGGAGATGTTGGGTAATAATTGGTTGTACATGTATAGGTAAGTTACCTGTCCTACCTGGGTGCTGTCCAGTACATGCTGGGGATGAGGACACCACTAGTATACATGCCAGGTAGGGAGATGTTGGGTAATACATGGCTGTACATGTATTGGTATGTTACCTGTCCTACCTGGGTGCTGTCCAGTACATGCTGGGGATGAGGACACCACTAGTATACATGCCAGGTAGAGAGATGTTGGGTAATACTTGGCTGTACATGTATTTGTATGTTACCTGTCCTACCTGGGTGCTGTCCAGTTCATGCTGGGGATGCGGACACCAGCACGTAACTAGAGAGGAGACTACTATTATACATACCAGGTAGGGAGATATTGGGCAATACTTGGCAGTACATCTATATGTACGTTACCTGTCCTACCTGGGTGCTGTCCAGTACATGCTGGAGATGAGGAATCCAGCACGTAGCTAGAGAGGAGACTACTATTATACATGCCAGGTAGGGAGATGTTGGGTAATACTTGGCAGTACATTTATATGTATGTTACCTGTCCTACCTGGGTGCTTTCCAGTACATGCTGGGGATGAGGACACCACTAGTATACATGCCAGGTAGGGAGATGTTGGGTAATACTAGGCTGTACATGGGGTGATGTTGTGGACCTCAGTGGCTGGCAGAGACAATGTAATCCTGACACAATGAGTTTGAGGATTGTGATGAGACATTACTGGGTGACACAACCTCCTCTCTCTGCTATTTCTGTTATCCGCTCGGATTCTGGATTTTACAGCAGGCAGAGATGAAACACCATTGCTAGCGCATTGCTACCTGACAGTCTGTAGGTCTGACCCTATAAACAACACATCAAGTACATACCCTCCAACTGTACCACTGAAAGTATAGGACATGAGGCGTGGCCACACCCCATTTCCCCATGGCCACTCCCCCTTTCTGCCCTTCAGATAGCTTTCAGCAATGGCAGGTTTCCACAGGCAACACACAGGCATCACAATAAGGGTGCACTCCAGAGAATACCCAACAATCCCCACATTCCCCCAGCCTATTGCCCAGCCACTAAAAGGCATTGGGACAAACATGTAACAGGAAGACATAGGTGTTGTATATTAGAAAGTGATTCACAATACAGCTAAGGAAAACCCGGGCTAAATCTCACTAGCCCTGCTGCTTCTGCTCCAAATCCTGGGCTGGATCTTCTACATTCACCTCATGTGGAAGTATGCTGTCCCTGCCACTATCTATCTACCGCATATCTATCTATCTATCTATCTATTTATCTATCAGATGATCGGAGCTGTAATATCCGTGTCTGGACTCACTTAGGAATCAAAACTTCATAATTCACAAGTGTGAGAATTGCATCTATGTATCAGATATAGTGCAGCAGATTCCGTTACAGCGTCTTATATAGTGCGGTAGATTCCCTTACAGTGTCTTATATAGTGCGGTAGATTTCCTTACAGCGTCTTATATAGTGTGGTAGATTCCCTTACAGTGTCTTATATAGTGCGGTAGATTCCCTTACAGCGTCTTATATAGTGCGGTAGATTCCCTTACAGTGTCTTATATAGTGCGGTAGATTCCCTTACAGCGTCTTATATAGTGTGGTAGATTCCCTTACAGTGTCTTATATAGTGCAGCAGATTCCGTTACAGTGTCTTATATAGTGTGGTAGATTCCCTTACAGCGTCTTATATAGTGTGGTAGATTCCCTTACAGTGTCTTATATAGTGCGGTAGATTCCCTTACAGCGTCTTATATAGTGCGGTAGATTCCCTTACAGCGTCTTATATAGTGCGGTAGATTCCCTTACAGTGTCTTATATAGCGCAGCAGATTCCGTTACAGTGTCTTATATAGTGCGGTAGATTCCGTTACAGGTTCTTATATAGCGCAGCAGATTCCGTTACAGCGTCTTATATAGCAGCAGATTCCGTTACAGTGTCTTATATAGCGCAGCAGATTCCGTTACAGGTTCTTATATAGCGCAGCAGATTCCGTTACAGTGTCTTATATAGCGCAGCAGATTCCGTTACAGTGTCTTATATAGTGCGGTAGATTCCGTTACAGTGTCTTATATAGTGTGGTAGATTCCGTTACAGTGTCTTATATAGCGCAGCAGATTCCGTTACAGCGTCTTATATAGCGCAGCACATTCCGTTACAGTGTCTTATATAGCGCAGCACATTCCGTTACAGTGTCTTATATAGCGCAGCAGATTCCGTTACAGTGTCTTATATAGCGCAGCAGATTCCGTTACAGCGTCTTATATAGTGCGGTAGATTCCCTTACAGTGTCTTATATAGCGCAGCAGATTCCGTTACAGTGTCTTATATAGCGCAGCAGATTCCGTTACAGTGTCTTATATAGCGCAGCAGATTCCGTTACAGGTTCTTATATAGCGCAGGAGATTCCGTTACAGTGTCTTATATAGCGCAGCAGATTCCGTTACAGTGTCTTATATAGTGCAGTAGATTCCGTTACAGTGTCTTATATAGCGCAGCACATTCCGTTACAGTGTCTTATATAGCGCAGCAGATTCCGTTACAGCGTCTTATATAGTGTGGTAGATTCCGATACAGTGTCTTATATAGCGCAGCAGATTCCGTTACAGCGTCTTATATAGCGCAGCAGATTCCGTTACAGCGTCTTATATAGCGCAGCAGATTCCGTTACAGTGTCTTATATAACGCAGCAGATTTCGTTACAGGTTCTTATATAGCGCAGCAGATTTGTGCGGCCGGGTAATAGTACATAGGAAAATGCGGTAAAACTGGGTTTTACCGCATTTTTCCTTAAGTACATAAGCTGGTGCAGTATGGGTAATAGCTTTATATGCGAGTAGAAGTGTTTTATATTGAATACGGTAAGATACAGGCAACCAATGGAGGGACTGGCAGAGCGGATCAGCCAATCAGCGTCCAGCAAGTCTTTTCAAAGTCATCACCAGCGCTTCCCGGCGCCGTGCTAGTAGGAGAGAGAGTAGAGACGGACGGAGTCAAGCTGCCGCTACAGCGGCTACACCAGTCCCCGGAACCCCGCTGGCTGCACACAGGAGTTATGTAAGTTGTCAGGTCCCCGGTCAGGGGAAGGGGGGGTCACCAGATGACTGCCTTGGCCCGGGCGCCGGAAACCCTAGTTTCGTCCCTGTTGTGTGGTAGGGTAGATTGTCAAGTTGTCACCAGTGATGGAGATATCAGGATGGTAACTGTTCTTGGTTGGTGGAAATATAAGTGATTCTGTTTTGGAAATATTGAGTTGAGTTGGACCCTATGACGCGTTCTCCTGGCATCAGTATGTAGTTAATTACCTACTGTACAGAAGCCTCCAGCCACTGCTTAGCTGCCTCTTTTTGTCCCCTGCAGGCTACCATGAGGTTTCGTAATCTTCCGTGGGTTAGTGTTCTCCTGTGGATGGTCACCGTGTTGTTCATAGCGGCCATCATTAGAAGGCTTCCAGCAAAGATCGAAGCTCCCAGGGACGTGGACCCACTGCCAGTGAGAAGCTCCACCATGCGCACACTGCCAGTGAGAGGCTCCACCATGCTCAAGCTGCCAGTGAGAGGCTCCACCATGCTCAAGCTGCCAGTGAGAGGCTCCACCATGCTCAGCTATGACAGATTCACGTATCACCTGAACTACTCGCGGTTCCTCTCAGAGTTTCCGACCCTGCAGAAGTACGAATGCTCGCTGCTCCTCAACCCACGTGTAGAACTACAGTATGGGCATAATCTACCTCTGCTGCTCCTGGCCATCAAATCCCACCAAGGGTCATTAAGCAGGAGATGGGCACTGAGGCAGACATGGGCACAGAGAACAGTGCTGAATGGCTACATGGTGATGCCTATATTCCTGCTGGCGCAAAGCCATGATAACAGACACATGGAGATAGCCAAGGTAGAGAGCAAAGAGTATGGGGACATTCTACAGTGGGACTTTAATGAAGGACATCACAACTTATCCCTTAAGGAACGATGCTTACTGGAGTGGCTGCAGCAACATATGCCAGGCGTGGATTTCATATTTAAAGGTGTGTGACACGATTATCCCATCAGCTGGGATACTGACTTTATAACTTATAGGTATCCTGTGTGTGTGACACTATTATCCCATCAGAGGGGCCACTGACCCTATAACTTATAGGTATCCTGTGTGTGTGACACTATTATCCCATCATAGGGGACACTGACCCTATAACTTATAGGTATCCTGTGTGTGCGTGCGACACTATTATCCCATGAGAGGGGACACTGACCCTATAACTTATAGGTATCCTGTGTGTGTGACACTATTATCCCATCAGAGGGGACACTGACCCTATAACTTACAGGTATCCTGTGTGTGACACTATTATCCCATTAGAGGGGTCACTCACCCTATAACTTATAGGTATCGTGTGTGTGTGTGTGTGTGTGTGTTGTGTGTGTGTGTGACACTATTATCCCATCAAAGGGGACACTGACCCTATAACTTATAGGTATCCTGTGTGTGTGTGTGTGTGTGACACTATTATCCCATCAGAGGGGGCACTGACCTTATAACTTATAGGTGTCCTGTGTGTGCGACACTATTATCCCATCAGAGGGGTCACTGACCCTATAACTTATAGATATCCTGTGTGTGCGACACTATTATCCCATCAGAGGGGACACTGACCCTATAACTTACAGGTATCCTGTGTGTGTGTGACACTATTATCCCATCAGAGGGGGACACTGACCCTATAACTTATAGGTATCCTGTGTGTGCGACACTATTATCCCATCAGAGGGGACACTGACCCTATAACTTACAGGTATCCTGTGTGTGTGTGACACTATTATCCCATCAGAGGGGACACTGACCCTATAACTTATAGGTATCGTGTGTGTGTGTGTGTGTGTTGTGTGTGTGGTGTGTGTGTGACACTATTAACCCATCAAAGGGGACACTGACCCTATAACTTATAGGTATCCTGTGTGTGTGGTGTGTGTGTGTGTGTGTGTCACACACACACACACACTATTATCCCATCAGAGGGGGCACTGACCATATAACTTATAGGCATCGTGTGTGTGTGTGTGTGTGTGTGTGTGTGTGTGTGTGTGTGTGTGACACTATTATCCCATCAGAGGGGACACGAACCCTATAACTTATAGGTATCCTGTGTGTGTGACACTATTATCCCATCAGAGGGGACACTGACCCTATAACTTATAGGTATCGTGTGTGTGTGTGTGTGTGTGTGTGTGGTGTGTGTGTGACACTATTATCCCATCAGAGGGGGCACTGACCATATAACTTATAGGCATTGTGTGTGTGTGTGTGTGTGTGTGTGTGTGTGTGTGTGTGTGTGTTGTGTGTGTGGTGTGTGTGTGGTGTGTGTGTGTGTGTTGTGTGTGTTGTGTGTGTGTGGTGTGTGTGTGTGTGTGTGTGTGACACTATTATCACGTAATAATATAATATTTCTATGCTATGTTTTGTTTCAGGAGATGACGACATGTTTGTGAATCCGGGAGCCCTGATTGCATTCATGAAGGAACCTAGTTTCTCGCCCGATACATTATATGGGGCAGTCCAGCGTCACGCTTCCGTCATGCGTAATTCCAAATACAAAGTTTCACTTGCATTGTATCCATATTCTAATTATCCTCCCTTCCTGTCTGGCGGGGGCTTCCTCTTCCCGGGACCCTCTGTCCAGCCCCTCTACCAGGCTTCCCTGAGGATCCCAGTCTTCCCGCTGGATGATGTGTATTTCGGTTTCCTGGCATTGTCCGCGAACCTCACCTTCTCTCACAGCGCCCGCTTTTACGTGTTTGGACTTAGATTTGAGGCGTGCAGGTTTAAAAGCGCCTTTGCGGTGCACAGTTTCTCCCCCGAGCGCCTGCTCGAAGTGTGGAGCGCGGTTCAGAAAGCAAAGTGCGGTGATGCGTTATCACGTGTGACATCACCACCCGTGGCTACACTGATTGGCGGCTTAAAGGAACAGGGTGGAGGAAAAAAACATTAAGTTCGTAAAACTTTAGAATAATTTATTTTTTTATATTTATTGGTCCCTTAATGTGATATTTTATATGTTCTCTTTTCAATAAAATGCATTTTGAAATCACATTATTTGTGGCACAATCTCTATCTACTTCTATAATGACCAATTTGGAATCTTTATTTAAGCCTGAATAGGGTACATGCGTTACACCCTTACTCATGCGCAGGTGACACAAACACTGTTAATGTATTTATTTGAGCCAAATTCTGAAAACATTCTTTAATCTGTGGGACATGCTTAAGGAATTTCCAACCAGTCCCATCTGTATTGACATCGGAGGATTTTCCAGAAGTGGAGGTGTAGCCCGAAGCGGCCAATCAGATACCAGCTTATATCTTCTAGAGAAGGTGCTAGATAAATGATAGGTAGAATCTAATTGGTTATTATGGGCAACATACCCTCTTCTATAAATTATACTACCTACAGTAAATATCTACATACAGTGTACAGTATACCTCCCATTATTTATGAAGGCCAACCCAACATACCTCCCATTATTTATGAAGGCCAACCCAACATACCTCCCATTATTTATGAAGGCCAACCCAACATACCTTCCATTATTTATGAAGGCCAACCCAACATACCTCCCATTATTTATGAAGGCCAACCCAACATACCTCCCATTATTTATGAAGGCCAACCCATCATACCTCCCATTATTTATGAAGGCCACCCCAACATACTTCCCATTATTTATGAAGGCCAACATATCATACCTCCCATTATTTATGAAGGCCGACCCATCATACCTCCCATTATTTATGAAGGCCACCCCAACATACCTCCCATTATTTATGAAGGCCGACCCATCATACCTCCCATTATTTATGAAGGCCACCCCAACATACCTCCCATTATTTATGAAGGCCACCCCAACATACCTCCCATTATTTATGAAGGCCGACCCATCATACCTCCCATTATTTATGAAGGCCACCCCAACATACCTCCCATTATTTATGAAGGCCAACCCAACATACCTCCCAATATTTCAGTACGGCATCTCAACATACCTCCCATCACTTCAGAGGATCAACCCAACATACCTCCGATTATTTATGAAGGCCAACCCAACATACCTCCCATTATTTAAGAAGGACAACCAAACATACATCCCAATATTTTAGAATGCCAACCCAAAATACTTCCCAAAAATTCCGAAGGTCAGCCAAACATACTTCCCATCCTTTCAGAAGACCAACCCAACATTAATATTTGAGAAGGTTAAGCCATGATACATTCAAACATTTTTGAAGGCCAAGCTGACATACCTTCTTTAATTTCTAAAGGACAATAAAACATATATCTCTCAACATTCCTGAAGGCCACCCCACCATACCATCCAAGATTCTAGAAGGCCAACCCAACATACCTCCCAATATTTCAGTACGGCATTCAAACATACCTCCCATCACTTCAGAGGATCAACCCAACATACCTTCCATTATTTATGAAGGCCAACCCAACATACTTCCCAAAAATTCAGCCAAACACAGTTCCCATCCTTTCAGAAGACCAACCCAACATTCCTCATAATATTTGAAAAGGCAAAGCCAATATACCCTCAAACATTTTTGAAGGGTATATTTCTAAAGGACAATAAAACATATCTCTTAACATTCCTGAAGGTCACCCCACCATACCATCCAAGATTCCAGAAGGTCAATCCAACATACCTCCCAATATTTCATCCCAATGGTAGCCCAACATACTTTCCATCATTTCAGAGTGCCAACCCACAATACCTCCAAATGTTTCAGAATGGCAGCCCAACATTTTGATCCTTTTATTTCTAAAGCCCAATCAAACATATTTCTCAACATTTCGAGGCCACCTAAACATATTTCTGAAGGCAACCCCACCATACCATCTAAGATTCTAGAAGGCTAACCCAACATACCTCCCAATATTTCAGTATGGCATCCCAATAAACCTCCCATCACTTCAGAGGATAAACCCAACATACCTCCCAATATTTCAGAATGGCAACCCAACATACCTTTCGTTATTTCAGAGTGCCAACCCACAATACCTCCCAATATTTTAGAATGGCAGCCCAACATTTTTGTCCAACCCAACATACCTCCTTTTATTTCTAAAGCCCATTCAAACATATTTCTCAACATTTCAAAGGCAACCTCAACATACCTCTGAAGTCCAACCCACCAAACCATCCAAGACTCCAGAATGCCAACCCAAAATACCTTCCAACATCTCAGAAGGCCAACCCACCATACCTCCAAACATCTCAGAAGGCCAACCCAACATACCTCTCAACATTTTTGGAGGCCAAATCAATATACTCCCAACATTTCAGAGGCCAATCCAATATACCTTCCAATATTTATGAAGGCCAATCCAATATACAGGATTTCAGTCCCTAAAAAACGGGAATGTCCTCTGAAAATTGGGACAATTGGAGGTATGTACTGGGTACTCAGAAACCCCCCCCCCCCCCCCCCCAGGAATCTAAAGACCCTACACTGAAAGCTGAGGGTCCCCTCTTTCCATGGGTACAAGAATTTTAAAAATCGGCCCTGGGGAACCGGAGATATCTGACTTTAAATAAGTGGTCCCCATCCAAGCCTGTTAATTGCTCTTCCCAGTCAGATATTTCAGGTTTTGTCTGACTTAGAGTTTTCCTGAGGGTATATTCCAAAAGCTGGGACTCTCCCCCTAGAAACTAGTAGCTTGTCTCTACTGTTCCCAGAACCAGAGATATCAGCCTTCCAGCAGCTGGTTACTGCTCCAGCTCCACACACCTGGTATGTAGTTTTATATACTCGTTGGCGGATTGCTCTGCCTCCTGAACTCTGATCCCCTAGTCCCCAGTACCATTTGGTAGGTGGGATTCTCTAGTTTTTAATTCCAGAAAAAAAATCTAAGAAATCTATTTCCGGGAACTGGAGATATCTGCAGTCAAGCAAGCTGTCCTCCCACCAGAAAATTATGAATAATAAGCCCACTCCACTATACACCCCTCCTCTGCGTATTAAACATCCTCTACCACCCTGGAAGTTATGTATCAGGGCCCCTGCATTCAGCCCAATGCCCCCTTCTCCCACCATCTGTGCAGTAAAGGGGTAATTAGTGGAAATGGTACTTGTTTCCTAGCACGGCACCTGCGATTTTGATTGTATCCATCGGGTCCTAAAAAATCGCGTCGATCGCATCACATGCAACCAAATCGCATGCGATGCGATCGACGCGATTTTTACATTGGAACCAATGTAAAATGGTCCCTGAGACCAGATTTTACATTGGGCCCCAATGTTAAATGCCCCCCAGACCCCAATTTTCATTGTATACCCACCCTGATTGGTCAAATGCCCCCCATTGTTAACGCCACCCCATGATGGACGGCAACCCGAAGCGTGGCGAGCGCATCGAGCCCGCGAGGGGCAGCGGTACGCGTCCTCCAACCTTTTCATACCCCCACTATCCACGTGGGCGTGGAGTTGATTTTATATATATATATATATATATATATATACCAAAGTGTGGCGAGAGCGCAGCGAGCCCCGCGAGGGGAAGCGCATTACTTCACAGGTATTACGCGTCCGCTCGCCACGCTTCGGGCTCGGTGGCTCGCTGCGCTCGCCACACTATATAAAATCAACTACACGCCGACGTGGATAGGGGGGGTATGAAAAGGTCGGAGGACGCGTACCACTGCGCTCGCCACGCTTCGGGTTGGCGTTCATCGTGGGGTGGCGTTAACAATGGGGGGGCATTTCACATGTAAAATACCCATAAGGGTGGGTATACAATGAAAAATTGGGTCCATTGGCCCATTTAATATTGTTCCCTATGTAAAATTGCGTCCATCGCATCGGTCGCTTCGCATGCCTTAACTTAAGGCATGCGATGGACGCGATTTTTTAATTGTCGGAGAAAAGGCTAAAAATAGCCCTGAAATCGCGTCGGTCGCGTCCATCACCTGCGACGGACGCTGTGCTAGGAAACAAGTACCGTGGAAATTACTGATCCAGGCCCTACATGCTGAGCGGTTGATATAATACCCCCTAACACCCGCGGGACATTAAAACTTCCCCCACCCCTACCGCTGGAGGATCGGTGGGGGCCCCAATACATTGCTATGCCCAGGGGTCTACACTGCTGTGTATATATATATATATATATATATATATATATATATATACATATACATACATATGTGTGTGTGTATTATTATTATTATTTATATACATTTGGTCTATCATATACTGGGTCACCTAAGTGTCCATCTCCGTGCTTTGCTCCGCCCCTCTCTGGAAACCCCCTTCTGAAAATCCTGAGTTTGCCCCTGTACGTCATGTGGGCAACGCGTGTGGCGTAATGAGTGCGCACTTTTCATTTGAGTGCTGCGCACCAGTTTATATTGCAGTATATGGAAGGAGAGTAGAAAGTAATTACTGTAAATGACATTTATAGATAGCCATATTAATCATAAGATGTTATAATTAGCGTCATGTAATGGTGCTGTAAAATGATGTCATGTTTTTATAGCATCTGGTTGTTACTAGGGGAGAAAGCACCAGTGCCTGGGCGGCAGACAGATGGCTCTACTCCAGTCTCCGGACGCAGAACTCCGGATTCATGTGTGCAAAGCAAATGATCAAGCCTGGCACAGCCGTGGGGCAGATGTAACGTGTGCACAGAGAGTTAGGCTGGGCACACACTAGACGATCTGTCTAACATGTGTGGGCTCCATGCAAAAGCAGCCAGTAAATAATAACACCTCTAGCACTCTCTGCCCCCCTGCAGTGCAGCAGGATGCATACCTCCGGTTAAATAGTAATTGTGACATATGTGCCAAGCCTCAGGGCCTTGTGTAATGTCTGCTAGATTAGGACTGTCCCAGAAAGAGTCAGGTCTAAAAGTAATAGGGTGCTTTCACACATAAGTGTTTTCACACATTGGGCCTTATTCAGATCAGAGATCAATACAAATTTGTTTGGAAAATGGGCAAAAGGGCAAAACAAACAATGCACACTGCAGGTGGGGCAGATGTAATCTGTGCAGAGAGAGTTAAATTTGGGTGGGGTGTGCTGAAACTGAAATCTAAATTGCAGTGTAAAAATAATGCAGCTAGTATTTACCCTGCACAGAAACAAAATAACTCACACAAATCTAACTCTCTCTATACATGTTACATCTGCCACATGGTTTTGCCCATTTTCCGAACACATTTGTACTGAGCTCAGATCTGAATAAGGCCCATTGTGTAGGTGTTTGTCCAACAACTTGCAAAGGGAAAATGGTGTGAGAGGTCAGGGACCCACATAACTGGCAGCAAGAACCAAGCGATATTCTGACCAACCAGGATGCGTTTCCTAATGTGAGTTGCACAGTTTTAAAGTAAGTCACTCATTGCAACAGTAAAGTCACCAGATTTGTACCTAATGTGCCCACTTTAAGTCCCAGCTCATCTATTTTGTACTTTGATAGGTGTTGGATGGAGATAGGGAAGAAGTGGAGGATTTGATGTTTTGGGGTTCAATCAAGTCTGGCTGCAAGTTGTTGGAGAGCAAAGGCGAGAGGAGGTGGAAAATATAGTGATGTTGCAGCCTGAGCGTGAGGAGAGATAGTGAGGAGCAGGACACACAGGAGGAGGAGGTGGTGATGTTCCAGCCTGAGCGTGAGGAGAGATAGTGAGGAGCAGGACACACAGGAGGAGGAGGTGGTGATGTTCCAGCCTGAGTGAGGAGAGATAGCGAGGAGCAGGGGACACAGGAGGAGGAGGTGGTGATGTTCCAGCCTGAGCGTGAGGAGAGATAGTGAGGAGCAGGGGACACAGGAGGAGGAGGTGGTGATGTTCCAGCCTGAGAGTGAGGAGAGATAGCGAGGAGCAGGGGACACAGGAGGAGGAGGTGATGATGTTCCAGCCTGAGTGAGGAGAGATAGCGAGGAGCAGGGGACACAGGAGGAGGAGGTGGTGATGTTCCAGCCTGAGCGTGAGGAGAGATAGTGAGGAGCAGGGGACACAGGAGGAGGAGGTGGTGATGTTCCAGCCTGAGAGTGAGGAGAGATAGCGAGGAGCAGGGGACACAGGAGGAGGAGGTGATGTTCCAGCCTGAGCGTGAGTAGAGATAGCGAGGTGCAGGACACAGGAGGAGGTGAGAGATAGTGAGGAGCAGGGGACACAGGAGGAGGAGGAGGTGGTGATGTTCCAGCCTGAGCATGAGTAGAGATAACGAGGTGCAGGACACAGGAGGAGGTGGTGATGTTCCAGCCTGAGCGTGAGTAGAGATAGCAAGGTGCAGGACACAGGAGGAGGTGAGAGATAGTGAGGAGCAGGGGACACAGTAGGAGGAGGAGGTGGTGATGTTCCAGCCTGAGCATGGGGAGAGATAG
This sequence comes from Crinia signifera, assembly GCF_055691185.1. Taxonomy (NCBI): domain Eukaryota; kingdom Metazoa; phylum Chordata; class Amphibia; order Anura; family Myobatrachidae; genus Crinia; species Crinia signifera. The sequence continues at coordinate 336,051,302 of NC_139220.1, read as the reverse complement.
CGAGGAGCAGGGATCACAGGAGGAGGAGGTGGTTATGTTCCAGCCTGAGCGTGAGGAGAAATAGCGAGGTTCAGGATACAGGAGGAGGTGAGAGATAGTGAGGAGCAGGGGACACAGGAGGAGGAGGTGGTGATGTTCCAGCCTGAGTGAGGAGAAATAGTGAGGAGCAGGGGACACAGGAGGAGGAGGTGGTGATGTTCCAGCCTAAATGAGGAGAGATAGCGAGGAGCAGGGGACACAGGAGGAGGAGGTGGTGATGTTCCAGCCTGAGAGTGAGGAGAGATAGTGAGGAGCAGGACACACAGGAGGAGGAGGTGGTGATGTTCCAGCCTGAGAGTGAGGAGAGATAGCGAGGAGCAGGGGACACAGGAGAAGGAGGTGGTGATGTTCCAGCCTGAGCATGAGTAGAGATAGCGAGGTGCAGGACACAGGAGGAGGTGGTGATGTTCTAGCCTGAGCGTGAGTAGAGATAGCGAGGTGCAGGACACAGGAGGAGGTGAGAGATAGTGAGGAGCAGGGGACACAGGAGGAGGAGGAGGTGGTGATGTTCCAGCCTGAGCATGAGTAGAGATAACGAGGTGCAGGACACAGGAGGAGGTGGTGATGTTCCAGCCTTAACGTGAGTAGAGACAGCAAGGTGCAGGACACAGGAGGAGGTAAGAGATAGTGAGGAGCAGGGGACACAGGAGGAGAAGGAGGTGGTGATGTTCCAGCCTGAGCGTGAGGAGAAATAGCGAGGTTCAGGACACAGGAGGAGGTGAAAGATAGTGAGGAGCAGGGGACACAGGAGGAGGAGGAGGTGGTGATGTTCCAGCCTGAGAGTGACACACAGGCCATTTCCAGCCACACTTCTGCCTCAGGTTGTTGCAGAAAAGACATCTATAGGGCGACACTTGCATACCCTCCAACATGGCCCATTCCATTAGGTACAAAATGCTTTGTTTCTGGACTTCCCTCTGTAACTGTCACTGGCAGGGAAGTCCAGGAACAGAGCATTTTGTACCTAATGGAATGGGTCATGTTGGAGGTAGGGTTGCCACCTCTCCCGGATTTCCGGGATTCTCCTCTTTTGGGTGGCAACCCTCAAGGAAGCTTTTCCAGTTTCCCAGATTCCGTGATTCTCCTATAATCTGGGTATATGAAAAAGCCTCCAGCCCTCCATCTTCTCCCCAGTGGCCAGTACTGCGTCCACCGTCTGCCCATTTTATGAGGCCACGCCCACTTTCCCGGGCGCGCGCGCGCATTAGTATGAGGAGTTGAAATCTCCAGGAATCCCTGATGATTGAGGTGGCAACCCTAGTTGGAGGGTATGCACTTGTACCCTATGCTAGTTGATAAAACATCACAAGGGGGTTACTGCAGATGCCTTTTGAAATGGGACAATAATATTAAATATAAAACTTGCTTGGTTTTGTATTTCACTTTATTATCCCACTTTATTATCCCTTTAAATCAGTGGTGGAGAACCTCAGGCCCAGGGGCCGTATGCGGCCCCCGTAGCCGGTCTGAGTGGCCCTCCTACCCACCCGGCAGCTTTGCCAGGAGTCAAGTACAGGGGACTTTTTGCGAGAGGTCGGTAGTTCTTGCGAGACTCCTCTTAATTAACAGCAACCAGAGACTGTCAGTCCTATTCAGCGGCAACCGCCGGAGCATGGGATGGCTGCAGCAGGACAATTTGTAAGAGAAATTTTTACATACTGTATGGCCCCCGAAGGATTTTTCCACCATACAATTGGCCCTTGGCACAAAAAAGGTTCCCCACCCCTGCTTTAAATCCATTTAGAAAAACAGGACCACCATTGTCCTTCTTAGGTGGGATTTCACAGGGTTTAGCCAGCACACTTGCAGAGCTTGTGCCCAATTTTGGATTACGAGTATGTACACCCCCTGATACCTGCGCTATCCAATTGATAGTTACTGGTCTGGTCATCTCCCCTCCATCTTCCCACAGGGGACCACCAGGCAGAGAAGTGGCTTCTGGGAGATGTAGTTCCCCTTGCTGCTGCCTCCTGGGAAAAGGCCACCCACACACAGTGGGGTGACACACACTCACACATAACACAACTGCTGCAGAAGACCGGCTTCTGTCGGAAAGTAACTATTTACCTAATTGGATATGTCTTATTAAAGTGTCTCAATGGAGTGGGGGGGGGGGTTTACAGTGTGCACTGGGAGCCAAATTGTCTAGGAACAGCCCCCTGACATTACTCACAGTACCAAGGTCATGGGTTCGATCTTCACCACGGTCCTGACTGTGTGGAGTTTGTATGTCCTCCCAGGGGCAAACGCAGGATTTTCAGAAGGGGGTTTCCAGAGGGGCGGAGCAAAGCACGGAGATGGACACTTAGGTGACCCAGTATATGCCGGGTCAGTTAAAGTATAGACCAAATGTATATAAATAATAATAATAATAATATATATATATTTATATATACACACACACACACACACATATAAATATAACAGCGGTGTAGACCCTGGGCATAGCAAGCCGCGCGCGTTCCCGAAAAGGGGCGTGGCCTCAAGAAAAGGGGCGTGGTCTCAAGAAAAGGGGCGTGGCCTCACGGGGGTGACGCGAACTCCGGCCACGCCCCCGTTTTCGCTGCTCGTCGGCGCTGAATAGACGCTGTGCGCACAGCGTCTATTCTCAGCAAGCTGGGGGGCTCCCAACTGTCCCCCCCACCGCGGGACAATGGCGGCCCCGGGCGGGACGCGGGAACGTCCCCGAATATCGGGACGTTCCCGCGGAAATCGTGACAGTTGGGAGGTATGGGTTCATACTGTATCTGCCATCATATTCCATGCTGTAGCCAAATAAAATACAGAAGTTCATGTTTGCAATGCTGGAAAGACACCCACTGTACACGTGTAGAGGTCATACAGCGGGACACAATAACACACACTGGGACAGATGTACAGTATAAAGCCTGGGGAAGACATAAGAAAAAAAATGACAGTTAAGAGATCATTGGCTGCTGCGTTCACACTTTTGAATTTATCTCTTCTCTGTGCTTAGTACATCTGCCCCACTGTGCCCTATGACCCAGCAGTGCTATTACTGATAACAGCAGCTGAATATCTGTATCAGATGCAGGAAACAGCCATGGGCACGCCCCTAGGCCCACAGAGGTGTTACAGCTGGGAGAGCGGATGTCACCATGGAACAAGGATCCTCACTAAGATTACGTGTTCACTATGGTATACGGTCATTAGGTAAACACATAACAATTGTCTATACAACATGCATGTCAACATACTGTCGACATTGATTGGCCTTGTCGACAGTTTGGCTGCTGGAATAAATGACCTATAGACATATAAAGTGAAATGTAATAGGGTGAGAGAATCAGAAAGTGAGAGATAAGACCTCTCCAGTTTTGTTTTAAAGCGGCAATCATTTACACTGCAACTTCAGTTTGATTTTGCAGTGTAAATGATTGCCGCTTTAAAAAAACTGAAAATTTCTTACCAAATCTCTCACTTTCTGATTCTCTCCCCCTATGACATTTCACCCCATACTGTTTGTATAATGATTGGCTGTGGGCAGTCAGAGACTACACTAGTGATGCGTGCTCGTGTAACTTTCAGACCAAGACCATGTAACCCCTGGCATTGAGTAGGTAACTCCTGGCAACAAGCATGTAAGGTAAACAGCATTTTTGTGGTATAATATGTAATAGGCATTATGGTGTGTGGCGTAATGTGTATGGGGTATTACTATAAGGTAAAAATATGACAAATAATGCCAGCAATGAAGATACAGTGCTATTTATTGTTTGAGGGAGGGGGCCCCAAACCAGTTTCTTGCCTAGGGCCCCAAAAGGTCTAAATCCATCTCTGGTTACGATGGGTTTTAGACATATTCGCATCCATACGCACAGCGAGCACATGCATTCTCTCTTGGGCGGAGACTTAACTGAACGCTGGCCGCTGCAAATCAAGTCTGAATCAGGCCCAATGGCCGAATACCTAGTATGGGTGGTATCTGGTCAACAGGGCAACCTAGTTGCTCGGTTGACAGTCACATGGTTGACCTTTATACCAGGACCAGTGTGGACGCCATGTTCCAGGTGTCTACTGCGCAGCCCACATACAGCCTGTATGGTGACCCCTCCTCTCTCTTCCATTGACGTCCACCGGCCAGCTCGTGCATGCACACCGTGTATAGCCGGGAAGCTGGTAACACGCCGCGGCCTTGCAAGATCATTAATTATACACATACTGATATGAAGGATCACTTTATTACACAACCCGCATGTAGGATGGGCACTGTCCTGTTATTTCCCGGCAGCGTTTCGTTATACGCCTCGGATTGTTCCCTGTTATTACCCCTGCGCTCGTCCTGTGTGTAATCACTCGCAGCTTATCTTACCGATAGGGTTATATTGTGTGCAGCTAAGGATCCCTCTCTGTGACATACATGTTGTATGTGGACAGGATGAGAAGCGGGCCCCGCCTCCTTTACGCCTGATGTCCCATGGGGCGGGATCACCAGCACTCAGAAACTACAGCAGCCTCCTGAATCCAGGCCGCTTTAGGGGCAACTACTGCCACATTGCACGGGTAACAGGACGGGTGATGGTGCACCCACAGCACCTCTACAGCTAGTTACGGCACTGCACGGGCAATGGTGCACCCCCAGAACCTCTACACCCATTTACGGCACTGCATGGACAATGGTGCACCCACAGTGCCTCTACAGCTAGTAACAGCCCTGCACAAGCAATACTGCACCCACAGAGCCTCTACAGCTAGTTACAGCCCTGCACGGGCAATACTGCACCCACAGCACCTCTACAGCTAGTTACGGCACTGCACGGGCAATGGTGCACCCCCAGAACCTCTACACCCATTTACGGCACTGCATGGACAATAGTGCACCCACAGTGCCTCTACAGCTAGTAACAGCCCTGCACAGGCAATACTGCACCCACAGAGCCTCTACAGCTAGTTACAGCCCTGCACGGGCAATACTGCACCCACAGAGCCTCTACAGCTAGTTACGGCACTGCACGGGCAATACTGCACCCACAGCACCTCTACAGCTAGTTACGGCACTGCACGGGCAATGGTGCACCCCCAGAACCTCTACACCCATTTACGGCACTGCATGGACAATGGTGCACCCACAGTGCCTCTACAGCTAGTAACAGCCCTGCACAGGCAATACTGCACCCACAGAGCCTCTACAGCTAGTTACAGCCCTGCACGGGCAATACTGCACCCACAGAGCCTCTACAGCTAGTTACAGCCCTGTACAGGCAATACTGCACCCACAGAGCCTCTACAGCTAGTTACAGCCCTGCACAAGCAATACTGCACCCACAGAGCCTCTACAGCTAGTTACAGCCCTGCACGGGCAATACTGCACCCACAGAGCCTCTACAGCTAGTTACAGCCCTGCACGGGCAATACTGCACCCACAGAGCCTCTACAGCTAGTTACAGCCCTGCACGGGCAATACTGCACCCACAGAGCCTCTACAGCTAGTTACAGCCCTGCACGGGCAATACTGCACCCACAGAGCCTCTACAGCTAGTTACAGCCCTGCACAAGCAATACTGCACCCACAGAGCCTCTACAGCTAGTTACAGCCCTGCACGGGCAATACTGCACCCACAGAGCCTCTACAGCTAGTTACAGCCCTGCACGGGCAATACTGCACCCACAGAGCCTCTACAGCTAGTTACAGCCCTGCACGGGCAATACTGCACCCACAGAGCCTCTACAGCTAGTTACAGCCCTGCACGGGCAATACTGCACCCACAGAGCCTCTACAGCTAGTTACGGCACTGCACGGGCAATGGTGCACCCCCAGAACCTCTACACCCATTTACGGCACTGCATGGACAATGGTGCACCCACAGTGCCTCTACAGCTAGTTACAGCCCTGCACAGGCAATACTGCACCCACAGAGCCTCTACAGCTAGTTACAGCCCTGCACAGGCAATACTGCACCCACAGAGCCTCTACAGCTAGTTACAGCCCTGCACGGGCAATACTGCACCCACAGAGCCTCTACAGCTAGTTACAGCCCTGCACGGGCAATACTGCACCCACAGAGCCTCTACAGCTAGTTACAGCCCTGCACAAGCAATACTGCACCCACAGCACCTCTACAGCTAGTTACAGCCCTGCACAAGCAATACTGCGCCCACAGAGCCTCTACAGCTAGTTACAGCCTTCACGGGCAATACTGCACCCACAGAGCCTCTACAGCTAGTTACAGCCCTGCACGGGCAATACTGCACCCACAGAGCCTCTACAGCTAGTTACAGCCCTGCACGGGCAATACTGCACCCACAGAGCCTCTACAGCTAGTTACAGCCCTGCACGGGCAATACTGCACCCACAGAGCCTCTACAGCTAGTTACAGCCCTGCACGGGCAATACTGCACCCACAGAGCCTCTACAGCTAGTTACAGCCCTGCACAGGCAATACTGCAACCAAAGAGCCTCTACAGCTAGTTACAGCCCTGCACAGGCAATACTGCACCCACAGAGCCTCTACAGCTAGTTACAGCCCTGCACAGGCAATACTGCACCCACAGAGCCTCTACAGCTAGTTACAGCCCTGCACAGGCAATACTGCACCCACAGAGCCTCTACAGCTAGTTACAGCCCTGCACAGGCAATAATGCACCCACAAAGCCTCTACAGCTAGTTACAGCCCTGCACAGGCAATACTCCACCCACAGAGCCTCTACAGCTAGTTACAGCCCTGCACGGTCAGTCTTTTGACTGCCGCCATCCCGTCACACATCAAAATGCCAGGCTGTATGCTTCGGATAGTCATTGCTCCATTCTCCTCCACGATGAGGGGGTTGCACACATTATTAGTAAGGTTGGCTGCAGGAAACCTGACCCAATATGAGCCCCCAGTCTATTGCTAACAAATGTGCTGGTCACTGGCATTCACTAATAGTCTCAGACGTCCAGCTACTACCACCATAAAGCACTCAGATCTTGCATTCAGTGCTAGGTGATTACTATTGTCCACTCCTGTATTGACCCTCTAGGTACCAATCTTAGCTGCCCTGGATGCGGTCACAGCTATGTCAGAAGCAGGCAACAAAAAGCCGGTTCCACACACGCCCAGAAGAGCTGGATCCAGATTAAAGTGTATTGAGAAAGCCTGAACTGCAGATGTTGATGTGTTCTGGTCCAAGTAGCAAGCATTTAATAGGCAAAACCCACCTTTCACTTTAATGTTACTGTACTGTGAAACATCAGGCCTATGTCTGCAGTGTGCAGGGCTACACATTTATACCTCAGACTGGGGCAGCTGTGTGATTAGATAAACCTGCAGCAGTCCCCCCAATGCCTTATGTCACAGTCAGAACCCAGAGGCTCCCGTCTTACCACTAGAATGAGCTAGATCAGCGCCATCTTGTGGCTGTTTGAAAGAATCGCACTTATATGGTTTACCTCTGTCCCTCCAGCTGTTGATACACTACAAGTCCAAGCATGCTCTATCACAGTTCTGCCATTTGGGACAGCAAAATTTGTGTCCGGGCATGCTGGGATGTGTAGTTCACAACAGCTGGAGGGAGATGGATTGGTGAGTGCAAACTGTAACCAATAGAGGATTGTTGGGTACAGACATATCGCACTATCGTGGTTTTGTTCTGAAGTTTTTTCACATATAGTTTTGACAGAGATTATAACAGGAAGCCTTATGGACATAAAGAGGAAAGTGGTTGTTTTATTATATACCCGCGGTGATGATGGTTCACGTTTTGGTGGCGCTATTTGTAGAACACGATACCGTATTTATGTTTTCTCCTCAGACCCCGGGATTCAGTTTGTTCCTCACAAGAACTTTTCTTTTACCAATTTGGTTCAGCTCACTGCCTCGTTTTGTGGGCCCTTCATCAGGACTTATTGTGACCCCACAATCAACACCCATTTCTTGGATACCCTCTGGTGACCTCATCCACCTCCGTCCTCCGTCCTCCAGTCACCTTTAAAGAGGATCATTCCATCTCCAATAGTGAAGTGCCCGCCCGCTCTATCCTCCAGCAGTCATTGGGGGGGTAACGCACCACCAGAGAGGACTCTGGCCACTGTTGGGTCACATACATCCGCCTTCCTACAGATTCCTCCAGCGGCATCATAGAGAGACACCGTATAAATAGAGAGGATCTGGAACACCAGCCCAGGACCACCATCAAATAGCAGTGAAGCAAGTACCAGCAGCCTCGGTAAAGTGCACTTACCATAACGTCTGACCGCCTATTACAGAGAGATTGATACCTATGGTTCTGCCAATCAATCCTGTCCATGTTTATTATGAAGTGGCAAATAACATTAACCCCTTCAGTGGCAATCCCGAGAATTTTACAGGCTGTGCCTCAGTGCCCAGTCTGGCAAGCCCGGAAAATTCTCGGGATTGCCACTGTTTACAGCCGGGCAGCGCTGCTGAGTTCAATCACTGAAGTCAGGCAGCTTCTCGCTGCCCAGCTCCCTCCCCTCTGCAGCGCCGCCTCCTCCCTCCCCTCCATCCTCCCCTCTGCAGCGCCGCCTCCTCCCCCCTCCCCTCCGGGTTTTGTATTGAAGTCCCCGGCGCCAGCTTATGACAAGCCGGCTGCCGGGGACAGAGACGCGGCGAGGGGGGCGCAGGTCTGGGCAGCCGCTGATTGACAGTGCTGCGACAGAGCGGCGCTGCCCGGACCCAGGGAGGTAGTGGTGGATTTTTTTAAAGGGAGCGCTCTCCATAAATAACTCGCCCAGTGGGGAGTGCTCCCCCCCCCCCCCCCCAAAAAAAAACACCACTGAGGGGGTTAATATTAATTTAGTAAAATATGTTGTTCTTTTATCCTGTGTTTGGCGTGAACTCATTGTAGTATCAGCGCGGCTCCTTTTGTGTCTTTTTCTTGTGATTTCTTTACGATTTCTAGGGATTGACTTCCCCTATACCCCAGCAGCTGCTTTTGGGAACCAGCTCATATATCAGGCACCCCGTTTTATTCTTTATTAGAATAAAGTTCATCCTCTTATATATTGGAAGGCTACAAACGACACTGTACCTATTGCTGCGCTCCAAGTATTTTCAACTCAAAGTTTATTAACCCCTTGAGTGTTATGCTGAGAGAATCTCCGGGCTCAGTGGCAAGGTCACTGCGGGATAACCCGGAAGATTCTCGGGCTTGGTTCAGCATTCCCGTGCTCTGACCGCATTTATGTGATTTGTGCGCCCTCTTGTGGCGTTTTTGGCACATTACCTCAGATTTTACAGGTCTTCTGTACTGAAATTATTTGTTACCGGTTATTTATATAGCGCACACATATTCCACAGCGCTGTCAGGGCAGGCGACAGGGGGGGTCAAGGGGGACAAGTGTGACGGGCCCCAGAGATCTGAAGGGCCCCAAAGTTTCCATACCCCGGCACGGCCACTGCCTGTACTAGCTGGCCTGTCAGTGACCCTTGCAGCCTGGCCATCTACTGTGCACCATCTGTTTTTGGCTGAGTCTGACTGACTCACTCACTGTGTGCCACTGCCATCTACGGTGTGTGTGCACCCTGCCATTTGGTGCACAGAGCCATCTACTCTGTGTGTGCGCATGGCCTGGGGCCGCAGGCGCACAGCCGTACCCCCCACTGGTGCTGTGGCCTCAGTCTCTGGCTTCTGTACTTTTACTGGGCATGCGCGGGTCGAGACTGAGAACGAGAAAGGAGGATCTGGAGCAGCAAAAGGTTAAATGAGGCTCATGCAGAAGAGCGTTGTGTGGATTTGAGATTAGGTGGGGGGCCCCAGAAATATTATTGTACAGGGCCCCAAGATTTCTGTTGCCGGTCCTGAGCGCTGTACAGAGACTATTATTACCAGTTATTATATAGCGCACACATATTCCGCAGCGATGTACAGAGGATATTATTACCAGTTATTATATAGCGCACACATATTCCACAGCGCTGTACAGAGACTATTATTACCAGTTATTATATAGCGCACACATATTCCACAGCGATGTACAGACTATTATTACCAGTTATTATATAGCGCACACATATTCCTCAGTGCTGTACAGACAATATTATTACCAGTTACTTATATAGCGCACACATATTCCGCAGCGCTGTACAGAGAACATTATTACCAGTTATTATATAGCGCACACATATTCCGCAGCGCTGTACAGAGACTATTATTACCAGTTATTATATAGCGCACACATATTCCACAGCGCTGTACAGAGACTATTATTACCAGTTATTATATAGCGCACACATATTCCGCAGCGCTGTACAGAGAATATTATTACCAGTTATTATATAGCGCACACATATTCCGCAGCGCTGTACAGAGACTATTATTACCAGTTATTATATAGCGCACACATATTCCGCAGCGCTGTACAGAAAATATTATTACCAGTTATTATATAGCGCACACATATTCCGCAGCGCTGTACAGAGACTATTATTACCAGTTATTATATAGCGCACACATATTCCGCAGCGCTGTACAGAAAATATTATTACCAGTTATTATATAGTGCACACATATTCCGCAGCGCTGTACAGAGAGTATTTGAACACTCACATCCGCCCCTGCCCCAGTGGAGTTTACAATCTATATTCCCTACCACATGTACATGCACACACAGACATTCTAGTGTTAACTTTGTTTGAGCCAATTAACCTACCAGTATATTTTTGGATTGTGGAGTAAACCGAAGTACCCGGAGGAAACCCACGCAAGCACGGGGAGAATATACAAACTCTGCACAGTTATGGCCATGGTGGGTATTGAACCCATGATCTCAGCGCTGTGAGGCAGTAATGCTAACCATTACATCATCCGTACTGCCCCGTATATATAACACATGGTGGGGATAGAACCCATGACCTCAGCACTGTGAGGCAGTAATACTATAACCATTACACCGTCCGTACTGCCCCGTATATATAACACATGGTGGGGATAGAACCCATGACCTCAGCGCTGTGAGGCAGTAATGCTAACCATTACACCGTCCGTACTGCCCCGTATATATAACACATGGTGGGGATAGAACCCATGACCTCAGCGCTGTGAGGCAGTAATGCTAACCATTACACCATCCGTACTGCCCCGTATATATAACACATGGTGGGGATAGAACCCATGACCTCAGAGCTGTGAGGCAGTAATGCTAACCATTACACCATCCGTACTGCCCCGTATATATAACACATGCTGGGGATAGAACCCATGACCTCAGCGCTGTGAGGCAGTAATGTAACCATTACACCATCCGTACTGCCCCGTATATATAACACATGGTGGGAATAGAACCCATGACCTCAGCTCTGTGAGGCAGTAATGCTAACCATTACACCGTCCGTACTGCCCCGTATATATATCACATGGTGGGGATAGAACCCATGACCTCAGCGCTGTGAGGCAGTAATGCTAACCATTACACCGTCCGTACTGCCCGTATATATATCACATGGTGGGGATAGAACCCATGACCTCAGCGCTGTGAGGCAGTAATGTAACCATTACACCATCCGTACTGCCCCGTATATATAACACATGGTGGGAATAGAACCCATGACCTCAGTGCTGTGAGGCAGTAATGTAACCACTACACCATCCGTACTGCCCCGTATATATAACACATGGTGGGGATAGAACCCATGACCTCAGCGCTGTGAGGCAGTAATGCTAACCATCACACCATCCATACTGCCCTGTATATATAACACATGGTGGGGATAGAACCCATGACCTCAGCGCTGTGAGGCAGTAATGTAACCATTACACCATCCGTACTGCCCCGTATATATAACACATGGTGGGGATAGAACCCATGACCTCAGCGCTGCGAGGCAGTAATGTAACCATTACACCATCCGTACTGCCCCGTATATATAACACATGGTGGGAATAGAACCCATGACCTCAGTGCTGTGAGGCAGTAATGTAACCATTACACCGTCCGTACTGCCCTGTATATATAGCACATGATGGGAATAGAACCCATGACCTCAGCACTGTGAGGCAGTAATGCTAACCATTACACCATCCGTACTGCCCCGTATATAACACATGGTGGGGATAGAACCCATGACATCAGTGCTGTGAGGCAGTAATACTAACCATTACACCATCCGTACTGCCCCGTATATATAACACATGGTGGGAATAGAACCCATGACCTCAGCGCTGTGAGGCAGTAATGTAACCATTACACCGTCCGTACTGCCCTGTATATATAGCACATGATGGGAATAGAACCCATGACCTCAGCACTGTGAGGCAGTAATGCTAACCATTACACCATCCGTACTGCCCTGTATATATAACACATGGTGGGGATAGAACCCATGACCTCAGTGCTGTGAGGCAGTAATGTAACCATTACACCATCCGTACTGCCCCGTATATATAACACATGGTGGGAATAGAACCCATGACCTCAGTGCTGTGAGGCAGTAATGCTAACCATTACACCATCCGTACTGCCCCGTATATATAACACATGGTGGGGATAGAACCCATGACCTCAGCGCTGTGAGGCAGCATCCGTACTGCCCCGTATATATAACACATGCTGGGGATAGAACCCATGACCTCAGCGCTGTGAGGCAGTAATGTAACCATTACACCATCCGTACTGCCCCGTATATATAACACATGGTGGGAATAGAACCCATGACCTCAGTTCTGTGAGGCAGTAATGTAACCATTACACCATCCGTACTGCCCCGTATATATAACACATGGTGGGAGTAGAACCCATGACCTCAGTGCTGTGAGGCAGTAATGTAACCATTACACCATCCGTACTGCCCCGTATATATAACACATGGTGGGGATAGAACCCATGACCTCAGCGCTGTGAGGCAGTAATGTAACCATTACACCATCCGTACTGCCCCGTATATATAACACATGGTGGGGATAGAACCCATGACCTCAGTGCTGTGAGGCAGTAATACTAACCATTACACCATCCGTACTGCCCCGTATATATAACACATGGTGGGAATAGAACCCATGACCTCAGCGCTGTGAGGCAGTAATGCTATAACCATTACACCATCCTTACTGCCCCGTATATATAACACATGGTGGGGATAGAACCCATGACCTCAGCGCTGTGAGGCAGTAATGTAACCATTACACCATCCGTACTGCCCCGTATATATAACACATGGTGCTGTGAGGCAGTAATGTAACCATTACACCGTCCGTACTGCCCCGTATATATAACACATGGTGGGGATAGAACCCATGACCTCAGCGCTGTGAGGCAGTAATGTAACCATTACACCATCCGTACTGCCCCGTATATATAACACATGGTGGGGATAGAACCCATGACCTCAGCGCTGTGAGGCAGTAATGTAACCATTACACCATCCGTACTGCCCCGTATATATAACACATGGTGGGGATAGAACCCATGACCCCAGCACTGTGAGGCAGTAATACTAACCATTACACCATCCGTACTGCCCCGTATATATAACACATGGTGGGAATAGAACCCATGACCTCAGCGCTGTGAGGCAGTAATGCTATAACCATTACACCATCCATACTGCCCCGTATATATAACACATGGTGGGGATAGAACCCATGACCTCAGCGCTGTGAGGCAGTAATGTAACCATTACACCATCCGTACTGCCCCGTATATATAACACATGGTGCTGTGAGGCAGTAATGTAACCATTACACCGTCCGTACTGCCCCGTATATATATAACACATGGTGGGGATAGAACCCATGACCTCAGTGCTGTGAGGCAGTAATGCTAACCATTACACCGTCCGTGCTGCCCCGTATATATAACACATGGTGGGGATAGAACCCATGACCTCAGCGCTGTGAGGCAGTAATGTAACCATTACACCATCCGTACTGCCCCGTATATATAACACATGGTGCTGTGAGGCAGTAATGTAACCATTACACCGTCCGTACTGCCCCGTATATATATAACACATGGTGGGGATAGAACCCATGACCTCAGTGCTGTGAGGCAGTAATGCTATAACCATTACATCGTCCGTACTGCCCCGTATATATAACACATGGTGGGGATAGAACCCATGACCTCAGTGCTGTGAGGCAGTAATGATAACCATTACACCGTCCGTACTGCCCTGTATATATAACACATAGTGGGGATAGAACCCATGACCTCAGTGCTGTGAGGCAGTAATACTAACCATTACACCATCCGTACTGCCCCGTATATATATCACATGGTGGGTATTGAACCCATGACCTCAGCGCTGTGAACCAGTAATGCTAACCATTACACCGTCCGTACTGCCCCGTATATGTAACACATGGTGGGGATAGAACCCATGACCTCAGTGCTGTGAGGCAGTAATGTAACCATTACACCGTCCGTACTGCTCCGTATATATATAACACATGGTGGGGATAGAACCCATGACCTCAGCGCTGTGAGGCAGTAATGCTATAACCATTACACCGTCCGTACTGCCCCGTATATATAACACATGGTGGGGATAGAACCCATGACCTCAGCACTGTGAGGCAGTAATACTATAACCATTACACCGTCCGTACTGCCCCGTATATATAACACATGGTGGGGATAGAACCCATGACCTCAGCGCTGTGAGGCAGTAATGCTAACCATTACACCGTCCGTACTGCCCCGTATATATAACACATGGTGGGGATAGAACCCATGACCTCAGGGCTGTGAGGCAGTAATGCTAACCATTACACCATCCGTACTGCCCCGTATATATAACACATGGTGGGGATAGAACCCATGACCTCAGAGCTGTGAGGCAGTAATGCTAACCATTACACCATCCGTACTGCCCCGTATATATAACACATGCTGGGGATAGAACCCATGACCTCAGCGCTGTGAGGCAGTAATGTAACCATTACACCATCCGTACTGCCCCGTATATATAACACATGGTGGGAATAGAACCCATGACCTCAGCTCTGTGAGGCAGTAATACTATAACCATTACACCGTCCGTACTGCCCCGTATACAGTATATAACACATGGTGGGGATAGAACCCATGACCTCAGCACTGTGAGGCAGTAATACTATAACCATTACACCGTCCGTACTGCCCCGTATATATAACACATGGTGGGGATAGAACCCATGACCTCAGCGCTGTGAGGCAGTAATGCTAACCATTACACCGTCCGTACTGCCCCGTATATATAACACATGGTGGGGATAGAACCCATGACCTCAGCGCTGTGAGGCAGTAATGCTAACCATTACACCATCCGTACTGCCCCGTATATGTAACACATGGTGGGGATAGAACCCATGACCTCAGTGCTGTGAGGCAGTAATGTAACCATTACACCGTCCGTACTGCTCCGTATATATATAACACATGGTGGGGATAGAACCCATGACCTCAGCGCTGTGAGGCAGTAATGCTATAACCATTACACCGTCCGTACTGCCCCGTATATATAACACATGGTGGGGATAGAACCCATGACCTCAGCACTGTGAGGCAGTAATACTATAACCATTACACCGTCCGTACTGCCCCGTATATATAACACATGGTGGGGATAGAACCCATGACCTCAGCGCTGTGAGGCAGTAATGCTAACCATTACACCGTCCGTACTGCCCCGTATATATAACACATGGTGGGGATAGAACCCATGACCTCAGCGCTGTGAGGCAGTAATGCTAACCATTACACCATCCGTACTGCCCCGTATATATAACACATGGTGGGGATAGAACCCATGACCTCAGAGCTGTGAGGCAGTAATGCTAACCATTACACCATCCGTACTGCCCCGTATATATAACACATGCTGGGGATAGAACCCATGACCTCAGCGCTGTGAGGCAGTAATGTAACCATTACACCATCCGTACTGCCCCGTATATATAACACATGGTGGGGATAGAACCCATGACCTCAGCACTGTGAGGCAGTAATACTATAACCATTACACCGTCCGTACTGCCCCGTATATATAACACATGGTGGGGATAGAACCCATGACCTCAGCACTGTGAGGCAGTAATACTATAACCATTACACCGTCCGTACTGCCCCGTATATATAACACATGGTGGGGATAGAACCCATGACCTCAGCGCTGTGAGGCAGTAATGCTAACCATTACACCGTCCGTACTGCCCCGTATATATAACACATGGTGGGGATAGAACCCATGACCTCAGCGCTGTGAGGCAGTAATGCTAACCATTACACCATCCGTACTGCCCCGTATATATAACACATGGTGGGGATAGAACCCATGACCTCAAAGCTGTGAGGCAGTAATGCTAACCATTACACCATCCGTACTGCCCCGTATATATAACACATGCTGGGGATAGAACCCATGACCTCAGCGCTGTGAGGCAGTAATGTAACCATTACACCATCCGTACTGCCCCGTATATATAACACATGGTGGGAATAGAACCCATGACCTCAGCTCTGTGAGGCAGTAATGCTAACCATTACACCGTCCGTACTGCCCCGTATATATATCACATGGTGGGGATAGAACCCATGACCTCAGCGCTGTGAGGCAGTAATGCTAACCATTACACCGTCCGTACTGCCCCGTATATATATCACATGGTGGGGATAGAACCCATGACCTCAGCGCTGTGAGGCAGTAATGTAACCATTACACCATCCGTACTGCCCCGTATATATAACACATGGTGGGAATAGAACCCATGACCTCAGTGCTGTGAGGCAGTAATGTAACCACTACACCATCCGTACTGCCCCGTATATATAACACATGGTGGGGATAGAACCCATGACCTCAGCGCTGTGAGGCAGTAATGCTAACCATCACACCATCCATACTGCCCTGTATATATAACACATGGTGGGGATAGAACCCATGACCTCAGCGCTGTGAGGCAGTAATGTAACCATTACACCATCCGTACTGCCCCGTATATATAACACATGGTGGGGATAGAACCCATGACCTCAGCGCTGCGAGGCAGTAATGTAACCATTACACCATCCGTACTGCCCCGTATATATAACACATGGTGGGAATAGAACCCATGACCTCAGTGCTGTGAGGCAGTAATGTAACCATTACACCGTCCGTACTGCCCTGTATATATAGCACATGATGGGAATAGAACCCATGACCTCAGCACTGTGAGGCAGTAATGCTAACCATTACACCATCCGTACTGCCCCGTATATAACACATGGTGGGGATAGAACCCATGACATCAGTGCTGTGAGGCAGTAATACTAACCATTACACCATCCGTACTGCCCCGTATATATAACACATGGTGGGAATAGAACCCATGACCTCAGCGCTGTGAGGCAGTAATGTAACCATTACACCGTCCGTACTGCCCTGTATATATAGCACATGATGGGAATAGAACCCATGACCTCAGCACTGTGAGGCAGTAATGCTAACCATTACACCATCCGTACTGCCCTGTATATATAACACATGGTGGGGATAGAACCCATGACCTCAGTGCTGTGAGGCAGTAATGTAACCATTACACCATCCGTACTGCCCCGTATATATAACACATGGTGGGAATAGAACCCATGACCTCAGTGCTGTGAGGCAGTAATGCTAACCATTACACCATCCGTACTGCCCCGTATATATAACACATGGTGGGGATAGAACCCATGACCTCAGCGCTGTGAGGCAGCATCCGTACTGCCCCGTATATATAACACATGCTGGGGATAGAACCCATGACCTCAGCGCTGTGAGGCAGTAATGTAACCATTACACCATCCGTACTGCCCCGTATATATAACACATGGTGGGAATAGAACCCATGACCTCAGTTCTGTGAGGCAGTAATGTAACCATTACACCATCCGTACTGCCCCGTATATATAACACATGGTGGGAGTAGAACCCATGACCTCAGTGCTGTGAGGCAGTAATGTAACCATTACACCATCCGTACTGCCCCGTATATATAACACATGGTGGGGATAGAACCCATGACCTCAGCGCTGTGAGGCAGTAATGTAACCATTACACCATCCGTACTGCCCCGTATATATAACACATGGTGGGGATAGAACCCATGACCTCAGCGCTGTGAGGCAGTAATACTAACCATTACACCATCCGTACTGCCCCGTATATATAACACATGGTGGGAATAGAACCCATGACCTCAGCGCTGTGAGGCAGTAATGCTATAACCATTACACCATCCTTACTGCCCCGTATATATAACACATGGTGGGGATAGAACCCATGACCTCAGCGCTGTGAGGCAGTAATGTAACCATTACACCATCCGTACTGCCCCGTATATATAACACATGGTGCTGTGAGGCAGTAATGTAACCATTACACCGTCCGTACTGCCCCGTATATATAACACATGGTGGGGATAGAACCCATGACCTCAGCGCTGTGAGGCAGTAATGTAACCATTACACCATCCGTACTGCCCCGTATATATAACACATGGTGGGGATAGAACCCATGACCTCAGCGCTGTGAGGCAGTAATGTAACCATTACACCATCCGTACTGCCCCGTATATATAACACATGGTGGGGATAGAACCCATGACCCCAGCACTGTGAGGCAGTAATACTAACCATTACACCATCCGTACTGCCCCGTATATATAACACATGGTGGGAATAGAACCCATGACCTCAGCGCTGTGAGGCAGTAATGCTATAACCATTACACCATCCATACTGCCCCGTATATATAACACATGGTGGGGATAGAACCCATGACCTCAGCGCTGTGAGGCAGTAATGTAACCATTACACCATCCGTACTGCCCCGTATATATAACACATGGTGCTGTGAGGCAGTAATGTAACCATTACACCGTCCGTACTGCCCCGTATATATATAACACATGGTGGGGATAGAACCCATGACCTCAGTGCTGTGAGGCAGTAATGCTAACCATTACACCGTCCGTGCTGCCCCGTATATATAACACATGGTGGGGATAGAACCCATGACCTCAGCGCTGTGAGGCAGTAATGTAACCATTACACCATCCGTACTGCCCCGTATATATAACACATGGTGCTGTGAGGCAGTAATGTAACCATTACACCGTCCGTACTGCCCCGTATATATATAACACATGGTGGGGATAGAACCCATGACCTCAGTGCTGTGAGGCAGTAATGCTATAACCATTACATCGTCCGTACTGCCCCGTATATATAACACATGGTGGGGATAGAACCCATGACCTCAGTGCTGTGAGGCAGTAATGATAACCATTACACCGTCCGTACTGCCCTGTATATATAACACATAGTGGGGATAGAACCCATGACCTCAGTGCTGTGAGGCAGTAATACTAACCATTACACCATCCGTACTGCCCCGTATATATATCACATGGTGGGTATTGAACCCATGACCTCAGCGCTGTGAACCAGTAATGCTAACCATTACACCGTCCGTACTGCCCCGTATATGTAACACATGGTGGGGATAGAACCCATGACCTCAGTGCTGTGAGGCAGTAATGTAACCATTACACCGTCCGTACTGCTCCGTATATATAACACATGGTGGGGATAGAACCCATGACCTCAGTGCTGTGAGGCAGTAATGCTAACCATTACACCGTCCGTACTGCCCCGTATATATAACACATGGTGGGGATAGAACCCATGACCTCAGCGCTGTGAGGCAGTAATATAACCATTACACCATCCGTACTGCCCCGTATATATAACACATGGTGGGGATAGAACCCATGACCTCAGAGCTGTGAGGCAGTAATACTAACCATTACACCATCCATACTGCCCCGTATATATAACACATGGTGGGGATAGAACCCATGACCTCAGCGCTGTGAACCAGTAATGCTAACCATCAGGGCCGGATTTGTCACTAGGCCCGTGAGGCACGGGCCTAGGGGCGGCACCTGCTATGGGCGGCAGCTGCCAGGAGCTCTCTGCATCCCCACAGCTATACACTGTGCTCAGCAGCGCTGATGCTGCTGTCCGTCGGCTGCCGCTGTAACTGTCCCTCTCTCGGCAGCAGCATCAGCACTGCCAGCCGTACAATGACCCGTCCCCCCCTCCTTCCGAGCAGTGAGTGCATGCAGGAAGTATTCCTTCCCTGCTCACACGCTGACCTGAGGCTGATGACCTGTGAACTCCGAGTCAGTCTCCCTACACTCAGCACTCAGGTTACGAGCCCTCCCTCCTCTCTCCATGCTGCACTGTGTCTGGAGCATTTTAACTCTTTCCATACCTTCTATTAAACGTAAGTGCTAAAAAATCTGCATGTTAAAAAAAGTGTGTGCTTTAGGGGTGTACCATAACTATTTTTTTTTTTTATTATGGTGTGTGTGTGTGTGTGTATACAGTATGTATATATATATATATATATATATATATATATATATATATATACACACACACATACATACCCACGCGGGTGCACGTATACATACATACATACATGTATACATACATATGGGGGGGGGGGCGGCAAAAATGTTGTGCCTAGGGGCGGCATGACCCCTAAATTCGCCCCTGCTAACCATTACACCGTCCGTACTGCCCCGTATATATAACACATGGTGGGGATAGAACCCATGACCTCAGCGCTGTGAGGCAGTAATGTAACCATTACACCGTCCGTACTGCCCCGTATATATAACACATGGTGGGGATAGAACCCATGACCTCAGAGCTGTGAGGCAGTAATACTAACCATTACACCATCCATACTGCCCCGTACATATAACACATGGTGGGGATAGAACCCATAACCTCAGCGCTGTGAGGCAGTAATGCTAACCATTACACCATCCATACTGCCCCGTATATATAACACATGGTGGGGATAGAACCCATGACCTCAGCGCTGTGAACCAGTAATGCTAACCATTACACAACAGCAGTGTTACAGTATTGCAGTATGTTGCTGAATAGGGATGCCAGCCCCCCCCCCCCAAACATCTGTACACAGTAACTTACCTATGGTGCAGCGGGGTGGGAGGCAGGGGTGCCGCCAAAAAGTAGATGGATGACCCAAACTTTAATCCCAGGATTGAAATTTTATTGTTATATTTTAGTGTAAGTGTGAAATGTGTGATATTATATAAACATTTTGGGCAACAATAAATCTGTATTGTTGCGATTTGAATAATTGGTGTACGACTGATTCAGACATTATTTATGAGAAGTGCAGAGACTCGATTCCGTTGTTTCTAGATAGACCTAATTATTCCCCCTCAGGGAGGAAACATTGGAGTCACGTCTGGAGCGTGTATGTACAGACACGTTAGGCAACTGCAGCTGTAAAACGAGAGTTATGGTAGACCTACTGTAGAAGAACTCTCGGTATTTGTTTCCTAGCACTGCCACACCGATTTCCATCGGGGTGGTCGTGTCGGAAAAATCGCGTCGGTCGCATGCGACGCGACGACACGATTTTTTTATTTAATCAAATGTGAATAGGGTCCCTGGGACCCGATTTTACATTGGATTCAATGTAAAATATTCTCTAGCCCCCCAATTTTACAACGTAAACCCCACCCCACGATTGACGCCAACCCGAAGCATGGCGAGCGCAGCGAGCCCGCGAGGGGCGGCGGTTCGCGTCCTCCGACCTTTTCATTCCCCTACTATCCACGTCGGCGGGGAGTTGAGAATATAAAGTGTGGCGAGCGCAGCGAGCCCGAAGCGTGGCGAGCCCCGCGAGGGGACACGTATAACTTCACAGGTATACGCGTCCACTCTCCACGCTTCGGGCTCGGTGGCTCGCCACACTTTATATTCTCAACTCCCCGCCGACGTGGATAGTAGGGGAATGAAAAGGTCGGAGGACGCGCACCACCGCCCCTCGTGGGCTCGCTGCGCTCGCCACGCTTCGGGTTCACGTTAATTGTGGGGTGACGACAGGGACATATATAATGTGAAATGGGTCATATTGGCCCATTTCACATTTTTTACTATGTGAGATGGACTTAATCAAGTCCATCTCATCTTGTGCCATTATAATGGCACAAGACCGACGCTATGCTCCCGATTTCAATGTTAAAAAATATTTTAACATTGAAGCCTATGGCAAAATCGCGGGCATCGCGTCGGTCGCGTCGGGGCCAATATTAATGGTTGCGACCGACGCGATGCCCGCGATTTTCCCTTTGCCGGCAAAATGGACCTGATTTCAAAGGAAATCGGGTCCATCGTGGGCATCGTGTACCTTAACTTAAAGGTACACGATCTCAAAGATTGTGGCCGTGCTAGGAAACAAGTACCGAACTCTCTTTCTTTGAGGTTCATGGGACATCGGGGTTGTAGGCGAATCCAGAGGACCAATCAGCGAAGCTCTTCAGTTTCCCAGAATGCCTGGTCCCTCTCCCCTATAACCCCGCCTCCAAGCTCAGCTCCTCAGTTTTTGTTAGCCAGCCAATAGCAGGAAGCGGAGTGGAGAGAAGGACAGAGCAATGCACCTACAGAGAGTGAACAAAGCACAATGTAAACAGGTCATGGTAGTCACGTCTTGTGCATCACCCAGGATTACCTCACGCAGTGGCGTAACTATAGCACCGCAGCCCCCGCGGTCACGCTGTGCATATGGGGGCGCCGGGGGGGCTGCGGTGCTATAGTAATCCCCCCGCCCCCATGCTTACCTGTCCGCGCGTCCCGGCTCCCCTCCTGGTTTCAATCAATGCTATGGAGACGGACCACGATAAAATGGCCGCCCCATAAAGCAGACTGTTCTCTGAAACTGTCTGCGGTATGGGGGCGGCCATTTTATCGTGGTCCGTCTGCATAGAATATATTGAAGCCAGGAGGGGAGCCGGGATGCACGAACAGGTAAGCATGCGGCAATGGGGGGAGGGGGTACGGGGGGCCGGACAGACGGACGTGCGGCGCCCCCCCCCCCCCTATTAATGGCGGGGGGCGCCCCAAACAAAGCTACGCCGCTGACCTCTGGCCAATGTACAGGAGGGCGCCCTGTGGGTCCCATGAACCTCGAAGAAAGAGTTAACCTAAGGTCGGTCTACCATAACTCTCGTTTTCTTCCTCGGCTTCCACAGGGGACATCGGGGATGTCCAAAAGCCGTATTGAAGAGAGGGTACCCGCCTGAGGTGTCAGTAGAACCTGATGACCAAAGGAAGCATCCAGGGAGGCGAACGTGTCAAATGCATAGAACTTGGTGAATGTATGAACAGATGACCACGTTGCAGCCTTGCACAATTGTTCGGCAGATGCCCCAGGGCGAGCTGCCCATGATGGAACCACACATGGTGGAATGTGCATGAATTGGTAAAGCTTGATGGTAGGCTTGCTGTATTGCCATACAGATCCAGCGAGCAATTGTTTGTTTACTCGCAGGCCAGCCCTTCTTGTGAAATCCATACAGAACAAACAGAGCATCGGATTTTCTATTGGAAACCGTGTGATCCAGGTATATGGATCGCACGGGGTATATGATCATCGCGAGTTTTCTTCTTTTTCTTTCCTCAATACCATAAAAACAGAGGAATGTCATTCTCACATTCAGCCACCGGGAGGCAGCATTACCCTAATGTAATACAGGCTGTTCCATAAGAGGAATGTCATTCTCACATTCAGCCACCGGGTGGCAGCATTACCCTAATGTAAGACAGGCTGTACCATAAGAGGAATGTCATTCTCATATGCAGCCACTGGGTGGCATTACCTAATGTAAGACATGCTGTACCATAAGAGGAATGTCATTCTCACATTCACCCACCAGATGGCAGCATCACCCTAATGTAAGACAGGCTGTACCATAAGAGGAATGTCATTCTCACATTCACCCACCAGATGGCAGCATCACACTAATGTAAGACAGGCTGTGCCATAAGAGGAATATCACTCTCACATTCAGCCACCGGGTGGCAGCATTACCCTAATGTAAGACAAGCTGTTACATAATAGAGGAATGTCACTCTCACATTCAGCCACCGGGTGGCAGCATTACCCTAATGTAAGACAAGCTGTTACATAATAGAGGAATGTCGTTCTCACATTCAGCCACCGGGTGGCAGCATTACCCTAATGCAGGGGTGTCCAAACTTTTTGCGACGAGGGCCAGTTTTGGTGAAGTGTAAATGTGTGGGGGCCGACCATTCAGCCTGACATTCTTTGAATCATTAATCACATCAGAATGGTCCCCCACTCTGCCCCCATTCACTCTATGTCCCCCAGCCTGCCCCCATTCACTGTTTGTCCCCCAGCCTGCCCCTCCTTCACTGTATGTCCCCCATTCACTATATGTTCCCCACTCTGCACCCATTCACTCTGTCCCCCAACCTGCCCCCTTCTCTTAATGTCCATCAGTGCATCCATTCATTGTATGTCCCCAAGCCTGACCCTCCTTCACTGTATGACTCCCATTCACTGTATGACCCCTATTCACTATGTACCCCACTCTGCCCCCATTCACTGTATGTGCCCCAGCCTGCCCCTGATCCCCCTTCTCTGAATGGTCATCACTGCCTCCATTCACTGTATGTCCCACAGCCTGACCCTCCGTCACTGTATGTCCCCCACTCTGCCCCCTGCCTTTTCTGTAGGTTTCCCAGCCCCTTGTGTGAGCCAGAGGAAGGAGAGGCAAAGCAGGCACTGCAAGGACAGGAGATGCTTGGGCTCCCACTGCTGCCCTCCTCCACTCTGCATGTTACGGGAGCAAGCTAACCCCTTGCTTCCCCCCTCCCCAAACACTGCTGTCACTGTGATTGTGGAGTAGGGTGATATACAATTGCAGCAGCAGGGGTAGGACTCCAAACACATCTGACTGTGGCGGCCGACACCTCCTCACTGCAGCAGACAGCTAGGTAAATTTGCGCTTGCAGGGTCCCTACCTTTAGTGTCCTGTGCTGTGCTTCCCACATCTGATGCTATGCCCGCTTCCAGCTGGAGGCTGTGGGCAGCTTCAAATGACAGCACGGGCCGCATTTGGCCCCCGGGCCTGACTTTGGACATGCCTGCCCTAATGTAAGACAAGCTGTACCGTAAGAGAGGAATGTCGTTCTCACATTCAGCCACCGGGTGGCAGCATTACCCTAATGTAAGACAAGCTGTACCGTAAGAGAGGAATGTCGTTCTCACATTCAGCCACCGGGTGGCCGCATTACCCTAATGTAAGACAAGCCGTACCATAAGAGGAATGTCGTTCTCACATTCAGCCACCGGGTGGCAGCATTACCCTAATGTAAGACAAGCTGTACCATAAGAGGAATGTCGTTCTCACATTCAGCCACTGGGTGGCAGCATCACCCTAATGTAAGACAGGCCGTACCATAAGAGGAATGTCATTCTCACATTCAGCCACCGGGTGGCAGCATTACCCTAATGTAAGACAAGCTGTACCATAAGAGAGGAATGTCATTCTCACATTCAGCCACCGGGTGGCAGCGTTACCCTAATGTAAGACAGGCTGTACCATAAGACAGGAATGTCATTCTCACATTCAGCCACCGGGTGGCAGCATCACCCTAATGTAAGACAAGCTGTACCATAAGAGGAATGTCGTTCTCACATTCAGCCACCGGGTGGCAGCATCACACTAATGTAAGACAAGCTGTACCATAAGAGGAATGTCATTCTCACATTCAGCCACCCGGTGGCAGCATTACCCTAATGTAAGACAGACTGTACCATAAGAGGAATGTCGTTCTCACATTCAGCCACCGGGTGGCAGCATTACCCTAATGTAAGACAAGCTGTACCATAAGAGGAACTCACTGACTGCTGGGAACTGTATCTGCTGTATGCCAATTGTGTCCATCACCCGTATGGTTTTTTTATGCTTTGAAATTCTTTTACCATGTGAGTTTGTCAAATAAATTGCAATTTGTTTTATTTACAAAAAACAGTGTTTGCACCATATCTACCTTTGACATATGTCCTGCGGAAGGATAATCTCTGTACCTGAGAGTCCAGAAGAGCTCACATGGGTGAAGGTATACATTATCATGTGAATTCAAAGATTCGATTCTTCCCTCCACCTCAAAGGAATAAATCAAAACCTTCGTTCAGTGGTAGGTTTGTAAGTACATGCAGCGAAAATTTCTTTATACGTAACTGTTCCTCTGAACATACATGAAAGCTCAATACTGTGACATCCGATTCGTCATCATAGAGGAAAACAACAGGTATGGTGGTTCAGGACACACCCCCTTGTTGCAATAGGTTAGTGGTGGGGGACAGCGGAATGAGGATCAAAAAACCAAGTGAGAAGAGGGAGAGAAAAGATAGCGGTCATGCATCACTCCCACAGCGTGCTGGCTTCTGCTGTTATGGTGAGCTACAGCACCGGCTATTCCCGGTTAGTTCCCCAGACAGGTACTAGGTCGGCCAATCACTGTTTAGCTTCTGGGTTCGGATGGTACCAGGCGGATTCAGTGAGGTATGGCTGTAGAGTGATAATGAGAGGGAGGACTGCCTTGCCCCCTCTCTCTCATCCACAATCCTATACATCGTAAGATTGGTGACAGCAGAAGCAGGGTCCAGACATTACATCCACCGATTTTTTTACTATTCCATCTAAAAAAAACTTTATCTTTCAGTGACTCTCTCATTGGCATCACCACAATCTACCTCCTTGCAATGCCTACATGGTAACAGGGAAGGATTCCAGGCGGTGTAGCCAACAGCAGAAGCACGCTTCAGCTCACTTCGGATCAGCGGGGCTCTCTCATTATCACTCTACAGCCATACCTCACTGAATCCGCCTTGTACCATCCGAACCCAGAAGCTAAACAGTGATGGGCCGACCTAGTACCTGTCTGGGGAACTAACCGGGAATAGCCGGTGCTGTAGCTCACCATAACAGCAGAAGCCAGCACGCTGTGGGAGTGATGCATGACCGCTATCTTTTCTCTCCCTCTTCTCACTTGGTTTTTTGATCCTCATTCCGCTGTCCCCCACCACTAACCTATTGCAACAAGGGGGTGTGTCCTGCGCCACCATAACTGTTATTGTCCTCTATGATGACGAATCGGATGTCACAGTATTGAGCTTTCATGTATGTTCAGAGGAACAGTTACGTATAAAGAAATTTTCGCTGCATGTACTGTACTTACAAACCTACCACTGAACGAAGGTTTTGATTTATTCCTTTGAGGTGGAGGGCAGAATTGAATCTTTGAATTCACATGATAATGTATACCATGGGTCCTCAAACTGCGGCCCTCCAGATGTTGTGAAACTACAAATCCCAGCATGCCTTGCCACAGTTTGAGGACCCATGATGTATACCTTCACCCATGTGAGATTTATATTTTAAGTGTTGAACCATTAAAAGTTATATTTAAATATATAGTCACCATATCATATCCATATCGTTTATAAGTGTGCCCCAAAAAGCCTTGTCGGGTTCCCTTTGAGTCGTCTCCAGACTTCTTTTTCCAGTTCAACTTTTGAACTCCATTTTGGGAGCACCACCAACCACAGACCTATGCCGATAAATTGTGTGACAGAGCAACGGTGTGTATGTTGGTAACTACTTACTGCCTATACCAGCGCCAATCCAACGCAACCCCAAAAGAAGTCCAGAGAAGCTCCCAGGTGGAGCATTCGCTGTCACGGTGTTAGGGAGGATTTGTCCCAATTGAGGAGCCAACCGTGCCGATGGAGAACCGCGATTGTTGTCTGCAAGTATAAGACTACTGGAGAATTGGCGACCAGGAGCAACTCATCCAGATACGGGGAGATTCTGATGTCCTGTTGATGGAGACAGGCCGCCATGACTTTGGAGAACACCCGTGCTGTGCTGCTGTGGCCACTCCAAATGGGAGGGCCTGACATTGAAAGTGATGGGACCTGATGGCAAACCCGGAGAAACCTCTGATGTGAGGGAAGAATGGGTACGAGTAGCTATGTATCCCGTATATCTAGTGAGACCATGTAGTCTCCCGGTTCTAATGCCAGAACTATTGTTCTCAGTGTTCCATGCGGCACTTTGACAAACCTGTTAAGTGCTTTTAGGTTCAGAATGGACCGGCACCAGTCACCAGTCACATACAGCGCTACGGTATATTACAGCAGACCGGCACCAGTCACATACAGCGCTACGGTATATTACAGCAGACCGGCACCAGTCACATACAGCGCTACGGTATAGTACAGCAGACCGGCACCAGTCAGTCACATACAGCGCTATGGTATATTACAGCTGCGGCAGATATATGCCAGTGCACCCCCTCTAACCACTATGCCCTATGGAGCAAGTGTCATATGGATCCCTGTAACAGCGCGTCACTTGTGGACAGTTTTACAGGGGAGACTTGGAGCTGTCTGAAGATGGCTGAAAACTGGTGCCCAAAGCTGGGGGAGGTACTGCAGGCTAGACGCTGCCTCCCCTGTGCTGGCCTTCCTCCACCAGCACTAGTGAGCCCCGATCCCTAGAGATCTGGCCCCGGTGGTCTAGTGGGGTCCTTGTCGCAAGCAGCAGTGTCCACCCCAGCTGCTGCGGCCTGTCTCCCCCCAGTGCGCAGCGTAACAGCAGATTGTGCTCAGAGAGCCTTACATGTCCCTGTGTGCCCGACCACCCTGTCAGTGTTGGCGTCTGGCCGTGCTAGGTGCCAGGCTCCTTCTCCGCTGAGTACCCCTCTTGTGGGGGGGCGCCGGCAGGGTGAAGCTTCCTGCCGGCACCAACAAAAACTGAGGAGCTGAGCTTGGAGGCGGGGTCATAGGGGAGAGGGACCAGACATCCTGGGAAACTTAAGAGCTTCTCTGATTGGTGCCACGGTCCTCTGGGTCCGCCTACAACCCCGACGTCCCCTGAGGGGACCATGAAACCCGAAGATGATATCAATTCCTACATACTGTACATTTTTTTATTTTATTATTATTACTACTACTAGCGCCAAACTTATGTCTGTTTTTTTTTTAGTTCTCTGTATTTGTCCCTTGATGTATTTATAGTTATTAAGCAGGTCCCCTCTTATGCACATTATTTCCCCTAATATAAACTTTCCTAGCCTGGCTGGCTGACTGTTTGGTCGCCCGTCCCTGGACCCTCTCCATTACAGCGCAGTGCCCAGAACTTGACCCCGAATCCCAGGTGGGCCTCACTAATACAGGGGTAATATCACGGTCATCCCTCGCCTCTATGCAGAATCCCCACAGTGAGTACAACAGCTTAGTGTATGGTCTGTGTACCCCTAAGTCCTTCTCCCCCGGTGATTGGCCTAAATGTACCCCACGTACTTTATACGTATGACAGGACCTCACATTTGTCTACATTGAATTTCCTTTTCCATTAATCAGCCCAAATCTCCAGTTTGGTCAAGTCCCCCTGAATGGTGGCGACCTCCTTACAGTCTGGCATCATCTGCACAACCTGACACATTACTCACCAGCCCAAGACCATTAATAAATATGTTACAGAGAACTGGTCCCAGCACAGAACCCAGGAGGTAACAGCTTCGTACTGGGACCCAGTGTGACTGTTCCCCGCACCCAGTGTGAGGTGTTCGCCCCTATACCCCACTCCGTCATTGTATGAAGCCGTCTCCTATGTGGCACTGCCTGTATCACACCCAAATAAACCACACAACCCTGGAAGATTGTCAGATGGGCGATAAGCTCCAGCCAGAGAGGAAGGAGACCAAGCAGATGTCCTGCAAAGTGCGGAGGGGTGTATGTAGGCGGCCATGACCACACCATACACCCCCACGCATTCACTATAGCCACATCATGCACAGTGGGTGACAGACACAGAGAGCCAACACCTGCAATCAGTTCTGGATTATCACCAACCCCAGCCAGGCCCCCTGTACATCGGCCAGCCAGGCCCCCTGTACATCGGCCAGCCAGCCAGGCCCCCTGTACATCGGCCAGCCCCGTCCCAGACACGCCCCCTCTACATAGCCCAGCCCCATCCCAGCCACGCCCAGTAGTCACAGCCCTCCCATTATCACACAGGACAGGACTCAGCCGTGTTCAGGGAATCTGTTTATTGAACAAAACAATGTCACATACAGCTATGTCCGGTCCTGAAAAATTAATTTAAAAAAAGAGGGAGACGTCCTGCAGGGTGAGGGGGGAGGGGGCAATATCTGACCTGGTAGATGACAAGTGCAATAATGGGGGGGGAGCTGATAAAATAAACGGAGGCATTAAAAGAAATCCACATCATCCGGTGCATCCAGGTCTCTGTACTCAATAATGGAGCGGGGGTCTCCTCGGATCATCCTGGTGAAGACAGGAGCATTCAGCGGATATGGAGGGGATATTGGGTCATGGGGGGGGGGGGGGGGGGGTCTAGAACATAAGGCGCACACATCTCACCTGTTGCGAGGCTTCCCTGGATACACACCCACTTGGCCTCTAAATGCATCATAGCCTCTTCCAGCACCATAAGGATTGGGGGGGAACTGAGGGGCTCCTGGGGAGGAAACCATACAGACTTACATGATGAACAACAAGTACCAGCAGCGTCAACCTGAATACAGAACCTCATACACACCTCCGTAGCCCAACACAGATGGGCGCGGCTGGCCGTACTGCAAGAGAGCCTGGGGGCCCTGGTGAGCGTATAGTAGCCCAGGGGCCAAGCCTGGAAAATAGAGAGGGGATTAGAGGCACGGTGACCACATGACCGAGGGGAGCGACGGTTCCGGCGGTGACAGGAGAGAACGTACCTTGCGCTGCGGCAGCGACCTGGGGCTGGATGGGTTTGACCTCGGGAAGCGCCGGCCGTTTACTGTCCTGCAGGAAGTTATTGAAGAACACGACCTCCTTTTTCACCTCCTCGATCTTCTCTGCGTGCTTGTTGAATATGTGTTTCCGGACAAACTCTGGGCCCTACGGAGGGAGAGAAGGGGAGCGATGACGTTTGTAGAACATCGAACATGTCAGACTGACCCCCCTCCCTCTCCTATACAAAATCCGAGGGACCTGTGGCCTCAATCACAGAACGTTACAATGAGTCGTGTTACGTGTAGGTGGCTTCCTGTACCCAGCCGACGGAAACCCTGTCCTAGTCTGATACAGGGTTAGAGAGGTCTCTGCTGCCCCCTACAGGCACAGCCGCTGCCCCTCGCTTTATAGGAGGAATTGAACAGGTTCAAAACCCATTGCACTCAGAAGATAGAGAACAAATGTCATTAATATACTTTATTGCTGCATCACCCATAATACTCTACCACTCTCCTGGCTAAGTCATGTCACCCGACCAGAGGCAAGGTCAGATCACATGCCACGCGACCAGAGGCAAGGTCAGATCACATGCCACGCGACCAGAGGCAAGGTCAGATCACATGCGACAGGGCTGCCCTGCTGCGTGCCCCTGCTATAGATTAGGAGAACTGTTCTTTACAAACTTAGAAGCGATCTCCTCTGGCTTTCTGGACCGCCTGCAATGATGGGCGGTGGCATATTACGCCAGAATGCAGTGCGGGGGGCCATAACTGCCCACCAAGTACGACTGATGTGAACTCAAAAAGTTAATGGGATAACGTTACATTGGTTCAGATTATGCCCAACCCCATGGCACCTGTCCACCACACGGACCTTGAACTTTTTGCCACTCAGCGGACACAGCCACTTCTCCTTGCCCAGCTCCTGAGTGTTGGCCGTCACAAACTTCTCCACTTCCTGTTCTGGGTCCTTTTTGCCAACCTTTACCGATTCCTCCTCCGACAGGGTTTCCCGCACAGCGAAGAGAGGGGCGAGCTTCTCCTCGAAGGTCTTCTGCCAATCCGCAACTGCCGGGAGAAGAAATGGTTAACTACCCCGCAGCATTGTGGGAAGAGGGCGAGCGCGCCACACGGAATCGCATATTAGAGTATAGGAGGCTGACTAAGCCTTGGCTGGCTATAGAAATCTGGCTTTATAAATTTAGTCAGAATTCAAAAGTAGGAAGATTCTAAGTAGGAATATACAACCGCATACTGTCAGCCTAGACTTAGCCTGGACTTGCTGTGACGTAACTCCCGTCTTATTCTCTTCTCATTGCAGGTAAAATATCATTCATGCAACAGTCATATTTGAACTAGCATCACTGTGATTAGTATACTGCATTGTCTAGGTAAATGTACAAAATTTATTTTTAAAATTAGATCGTGACTTGGACATGGTCTGTAAGGGCCCCCATACAATACGCGATTTGGGCCCGATTTCACCCGATTCTGGAGGATCGGGCTGATAAATCCAGTGAAATTGCCCAAATCACGTAAGGTATGACATCCAATCTGATCCGATGTGCGGTCCCGTGCGCATCGGATCAGATCTGGATGTCGGACGGTCTGCACATAAGATAAATCTTATGTGCAGCCGGCATTGAGTTGGTCTGGGGGAGTGAGGACCGGAGAGCAGGGTCCGGTCCATGTGTGATGCAGAGGGGATTGTCAGGTGGCGGGGAGCGGGGTCCGGTCCAGCTACAGGAGGGGTAGTGAGCTAGCGGGTGGACTGGAGACTAGGTAGCAGCAGGCGGGGAGCACGGCGCATAACAGAGTCCGGGCAGCGGCGAGTGGGAGAATAGGAAACATCCTATTCAAAAGACTGGGCGGCCGCTGATTGGCCGAGAGCTCAGCCTATCAGCGACCGCCCTGCCCGCCCAGTCTTTTGAATGTAATATTCCCCCCAGATCGCATTGTAAATGCGATCAATGATAAATGGGGCCCTAAGCCTTGGCTGGCTATAGAAATCTGGCTTTAGAAATTTAGTCAGAATTCAAAAGTAGGAAGATTCTAAGTAGGAATATACAACCGCACACTGTCGTCTAGACTTAGCCTGGACTTACACTGGACAGAAACTGAAGGAAACTACAATCAACATAAGTGCAACTCCTAAAACTTTGAATATTACTCTTTCTGCTTGCATGTGCACTGTCTGTTTTGAAGATGCCCATCTGTACCTCTAATGCCTCCACCTTTCCTGCTCTTCCATTTTATTCTTGGCCCTCTTCTTCTCTATCTCTACATGTCCTCTCTGGGTGAGCTTATTTGCTCACTTAACTTCCACTATCACCTCTATGCTGATAATACTAAAATCTACCGCTCCCGTCCTGATCTCTCTCCCTCTATCCTCACTCATATCTCCAACTGTCTCTCTGCTGTCTACTCCTGGATGACCCAGCACTTTTTTTGACTTAAAATATCAAAGACTAAGCTGACCTCTTCCCACCCTCCTGCATCAAACCCGACCATCTCTCATCCTAACCTGTTTATGGTCACCTCTTCGCCTTCTGTGTCACCCCTGTCTGTCTAACCCTCCCCTTTAGAATGTAAGCTCTCACGGGCAGGGCCCTCTCTCCTCATGTGCCTTTCTTAGACTATATAAACCTCTGCCACCCTGATAATTGCTTCAGTCTCCTGTCCCCTGATGCAACTATCCATATTAACCATGTACTTGTCCTAAACTGTCTTGTACTGTAATTTGTTATGTGTTTTTGCTCATAACTATGCTCTGTAAAGCGCTGCGGAATATGTGTGCGCTATATAAGAAACTGTTAATAAATAATAAATATGATAATCACCTTCTCTGTGCGACACTCGGTTCGGCGGGATGGGCCCCCGTACGTGCATAATCCCACAGCGCGTCGGCATCTCGTCTTCACTCGGGTAGTCACAGGTCACATAATAGTCCACTGAGTGCACAATACGCAGGTATAGGAGAAGCTTGTCCAGGACCTGCAATGCAGAGACAGTAGTTATAACACGGTGTCGCCACGCGGTCGCTGCGATACGGTAATCTGACATCACACACGGTCACCTTTATGAGCTTGTCATCTCTCTCCACGCTGACCTCAGTCGGGTTCCCCTCTTTCTCTGGTTCGGTTCCGGCGCCCCGCCCGGCGCCCGAGAGCAGGTCTTCCTCCTCAGCGCTGACCTCATCAATGAGGTAATCCGTGATATTTTTCAAGATGGGGTTCTGTGCGGAAACCTCCTCCTGAGAGAGCGACAAGGGATTACCACCACGGGGATGTAAGGCGGTGCCTCCGATCTCAACTTCACCCCCCACCAGCCCCCTCCGTTACCTGCCCGTCTTGTGACTCTTTCCAGAGCTGCCCCCTCTCGTCCAGGGCGTGGATGAGCCGAGCCGCCAGCTTGATGTCATTGCGTAGAACAGGCCGGTGCTGGGTTATGCCGTTGACATGCCGGATGCGCCATGACAGCTCTCTGTTCACCACAGGGCTCAGCTCGCATTCCCGTAGCTGAAAGAAGACCGGCATGAGAAATGGGCGATGGAGGAAGACAGAAACGGGGGTACAACAGGCAGAAATACGAAAGCGCAGACTGTACCCGGATATTCTGCAGGTTCCAGCAGATCTCTTTGATGTTCACCCCGCGATCGAACGTTACATAACCCTTACGAAGGAACCTGTAAGACGCAGAAGGAAAACAATGACTGAACGCGCCAAAAATGTGCGATATTACCCTGACCGCCGATGTTACTCCTCTCACCTCCTATCAGGCTGGGGGTCCGACAGCGCCACCCTCAGGAAGCCGGGGTACCTTTTGCAGAGCTAGAGGGCAGGATAAGAACATTGTTACATCGAATGGCTTATTAGGAAGAGAACCCATAAAACGGTGGGGGGGGGGGGGGGGTGTCTTACCGCTGTGATCTCCGCCTTGGAGATGTTGGGGGCCACGCTGGTTATGTACAGCGAGCAAGTCTTGTGTAACGGACGCGGCTTCACGATCTCCTCTTTCGGTTTCTCCTTCGGTTTCTCTGCCTCCTCTTCTTTCTTTGGCGACCCCTCTGCAGAGACAAACAAGTGTCACCAAGAAGCATCCCGCCACCGCATTATCCAGGACACCGTGCGCACTTCTGCCGCTGGCGCTCCCATCCTGTAGGCCCAGCTCACCTTGCCCGTTCTGGCCTGGTTTTTCCGGTTTGGGGCTACCGGGCTCAGACGCCGTACCGGACTCTGAGTCGCTGCAGTCGTCGCTGTCTCCGCTCCGCTTCCTTTTTCTCTTACTTGACTGAGAAGGTAAATGGACAGAGGGATGTGGGTTAGGGCACCTCGGTGCAGCGCCATGATCACAGTCAGCCTGCGGGGTCTCCCCCTCCTGCATTCAGCCACAATGAATAGAAAGTAAAGAGGGGGAGATTGGGCAGGGGGACGGCTTCATAACCAGACAGAAGATCAGGAGGGATTTAGCTCTCACTTCCCCAATGTAGACCTGCTCTACCAAATGTACTATGCTGCACTGCAGGTGGGGCAGATGTAACATGTGCAGAGAGTTAGATTTGGGTGGGGTCTGTTCAAACTGAAATCTAAATTGCAGTGTAAGAATAAAGCAGCCAGTATTTACCCTGCACAGAAACACAATAACTCACCCACATCTAACTCTGCACCTGTTACATCTGCCCCACCTGCAGTGCAGCACGGTTTTGTGAACAAATATTTGTCTTGCGATCTGGCCTGAATTGGGCCCTAAAGCCATTCCCTTGTTCTACAAGACTGACGGCCAGGAATGTATGACAGAGGCTTGCCCGACTCCAGTGCTCAAGATCCCAGACCCCCCAGCTGGTGCACAGGTGCAGTCATCACTGTCACATTACCAGACCCCCTAGTAATGACTGCACCTGCTAACGGTCACATTTCCCAGACCACCTAGCTGGTGCACAGGTGCAGTCATCACTGTCACATTACCAGACCCCCTAGCTGGTGCACAGGTGCAGTCATTACTGTCACATTACCAGACCCCCTAGCTGGTGCACAGGTGCAGTCATTACTGTCACATTACCAGACCCCCTAGTAATGACTGCACCTGCTAACGGTCACATTTCCCAGACCCCCTAGCTGGTGCACAGGTGCAGTCATCACTGTCACATTACCAGACCCCCTAGTAATGACTGCACCTGCTAACGGTCACATTTCCCAGACCCCCTAGCTGGTGCACAGGTGCAGTCATCACTGTCACATTACCAGACCCCCTAGTAATGACTGCACCTGAGCACCTGCTAACGGTCACATTTCCCAGACCCCCTAGCTGGGGCACAGGTGCAGTCATTACCAACTGTCACATTTCCCAGACCCCCTAGCTGGGGCACAGGTGCAGTCATTACCAACTGTCACATTTCCCAGACCCCCTAGCTGGGGCACAGGTGCAGTCATTACCAACTGTCACATTTCCCAGACCCCCTAGCTGAAACTACTTGAAGGACACCGTCTTTATACCTTTCTGGTTTCACGTTCAGGCTCCTCCTTTTCTACTTTACGCTCTTCTTCTTCTTCGGCTTTTTGGGGTTTTGGTGGTTTTTCTCCCTCTTCAGCTTCTTTGTCAGTTTCAGCCTAGTATTATCAGAGCAAGAATAACCACTGACAGAAAGCCCATCACACTGACCATCTATTATAGCCGCCAATGGTAATCACCAATAGCTGAACCACTGAGCAATCAAACCCATCCTCTATACAAAATATTACAGTGAATGTTAATGCGAACCTCCTAATTCCCACGACTCCACAACCCTTACCTTAGCGACTACCTCCTTCTCTTCAGTCGGCTTAGTCTGCCCCTCGGAGCTTCGAGCTTCCTCCTTCTTAGCGGCCTCTTTCTTGGCAGCCTCCCGTTTTGCCTGCTCTTCCTCCTCATCGAGAATCTTCAGGTCAATGTCGGTCCCACCTTCCATCTTGATCACAGCTGTAAGCAAACCGGCAAGAATTGGTCAGCAGAGGCAGGACCACGAGAGCCAGCAAAGTCAGCTGCAGAGGACATGGCGGGTTCCAGTTACCTGCGTCCAGCACTTTGATGATAGAAGGTGCCTTGTCGCTATCCAGCTGGATTTCATTCAACCACCCATTGTCCATTAGGAATAGGAGAGCGTTGAGGCGGTTGCGTAAGGCAGCCTGGGACTCCTGCTTATGGCGGCCCACCTCATCTGGGTGATACTTGGATCGGAACCTAGGTAAAAGCAGCGATGCAGAGGAAGGAATGGGGGAGAGGTGGCAATGGGAGAAAGGAGAGTGAGGATGTTTTAGGAGAAAATGCATCCATAACGAACAAACAGCCTTAAACCCTTACAAATAATCATTATACCCCCCACTCTGCTACAGGCCTATACACAGACAATGCTATATACATCCATTCCGTCTATCAGATATATGATGGATCTCTAATAAACAGCCTTTTATATATAAACACTGCGGCTTCACTCCCCCCCCCCCCCCCCCCAACACATAGATATGTAACCCCCGTCTCTCCATTTAAGTCTCATCCAACCTATGTCCCCCAAACCCACCACCCCTACCAGTCTCCCACCGCACACCTGCTGATTCAATAAAAGCCCCACAGCCAACCCAAGTGTTACCTGGTCCGCACCGGGCAGCAGTTCGTTACAAAACATTTATATTTTCACCAATATCCTCTGGATTTTATAGTTTTTTTGTATATGTGGGGAGGTTTTTTTTTTTGTTTTTTTTTTTTACAATCAGCCTTGATCTCTCCCAGAGCGACCCTAACTAGCTAGTCCCTGGACATTTAAACACTAATGAAAACAAAAAAACCTCACTGTCTACTTCCGAAAAAAACGCGAAGAAGAAAAAAAAAACGGCAAAGAAAAAAAAAAAACTGGCGCCAGGAGGAGGATTTCTGCACCTTGAACGTCTTCAGAGAAGGAGAAAATTGCATTTTAGTTTAAAAAAAGGGAGAAATCATTACATAATAAATAAAATCTATGCAGATAAACAGCAGTGGACAGACAACAGGGGGGGGGGAGAAGCCAGAGGAGAGTATAGAGAGGGGGTACTGGGTGAGGAAAGACCAGTAAGTGGTGAGGACATGGACAGTCAGAGGATTGAGGAAGGTCTCAGCATGGAGGATAGGGGGGGGATGGGGTGAGCGTACCACTCCTCGTCTTTGTGCGCCAGGAAGAAATCCTGCATCTGCTGTCGTCTGAACTCCATCTTATACTCGTTGTAGTGTCGCACAGCCTCCGTCTCATCAACAGAGTCCTCCAGAGACAGCAGGAACTCCTTGAAGGTTTTCATCACAGGTGTCGGAGTACCCATGTCCACTTCATGAAGGTTCCCCAACCTTAGGAGAGGAGCAAGGCAGTGACAGCTCAGATTGTAGGACTGTGTGAGGACTAGAGCATTAATACTCAGTTACCTCTTACCTTGCCTGGATGGGGATCCCATGGTGCTGCATCACGTGCATCTCAGGATGAGCCCATGGCTGGGGTGGACCGTATGTGGGACCTCCTGAAGAACTGGAGTATTGCATGTCGTATCCACTGTGGTACGGATCGGAGCTGTGATCATCCCTGAACGCAGAAGACACCCACCTTCAGTGACCGCTCACTGCACCTTACCGACTAACAATGACAACACTTACCAGTCTCTCCTCATGCGCTTCTGCGGAGGGCTCAGCTCATGGCGGGGCGGAGAAAACCTCTCTCTCCTGCTTCTGTCATAGTCTCTGTACTCTCCACGGCTCCTCCGCTCCCGGCCACGATCCCAGTCTCTGAAAGGAACAGTCAGGGTGAGCAGTAATCCTGAAACCAATGACCTCAGTGACAGTGCTGCCTGCATGGTGGAGGGTCACATAGATCAGCATGTGCCCATATTGTAGGGAATAAAGATTGTTCGATCTCAGCTGATGCAAATGACTGATCTGCACTCTTTAAAGTGCTCTATAATGACATAGTACGGAGACCTTTTAAAGATATTAAAGTCCCACACGGGGCAGCAGGAACGGGGGGGGGGGGGGGGGGGGGGGGAATAGCTCAGTGTGTATGGACCTTTACACCTGGAAAGGTGGTGGGCCCAGATATACCCACACAGTGCAGCCGCCTCACCTGTCATTCCAGTCGTCTCTCCGGCGATCCTCTCGCTCCCTGGAACGGTCGCAGTCGCTGCGCTCCCTGCGGAACTTGTCCCGCTGTCTGCGGTCATACTCGTCATCACTGTCAGCCATCTTGTGCGAGGACTCTGTGGCGCTGGGAGGGAGGGGAGAAAATATATATATATATTATATGCAGGATAATGAATATCATGTATACAACAAGGGGAAACCCTGAGCAGCAATGTACTGGCCCCATGCCTGACTCACGCTCCCTCACCCCATGCCTCACTTACCGGTCACTCACACACCCTCACCCCATGACTCACTTACCGGTCACTCACACTCCCTCACCCCATGCCTCACTTACCGGTCACTCACACTCCCTCACCCCATGCCTCACTTACCGGTCACTCACACTCCCTCACCCCATGCCTCACTTACCGGTCACTCACACTCCCTCACCCCATGCCTCACTTACCGGTCACTCACACTCCCTCACCCCATGCCTCACTTACCGGTCACTCACACTCCCTCACCCCATGCCTCACTTACCGGTCACTCACACTCCCTCACCCCATGCCTCACTTACCGGTCACTCACACTCCCTCACCCCATGCCTCACTTACACTCCCTCACTAGCCCACCCCATGCATCCCTCACTGGCCTCCCCCTGACATATACCCGGGGCGGGATCACTAGCTGCTGACTCCCCCGTCTCCCCGCACGGGACCTTACCGGTGTCTCCTCTCCTCGCTGAGAGCTACTCCCGCAACCTTAGAAACAAAGATGGAGGCGGGAAGCTGAATGATCACGTCACTTCCCGTCCCCGCCGGAAACTCGTTGCAAGTATGGGCGGTACCTCACGTGGACGGTGAGGGCGCGTGGCCGCCATCTTTTGTGAGGGCAAGCGGCGTCTCGGTGACACTGGGCGCGGTGTTTGAAGGGAACGGAGGCGGCCGCGGGAGGCACCTTTTCTACTGCCGCCTTGTTAAGGTCGCTCCCCGGTAGACATCTTCCTCGGTGGTGAGTCGTGGCCTCCATAGCTGCGGCTAGTGCCAGGGACAAAGATGGCGGAGGAGGCGTTACCTGAGGTGACAATGACTGGTTGCTTGGCATATAGGGTGACGGTGAACAATAGTCTATTATGTATCTAGTAGGGGGTACAATATGAATGAATGTTACTTAAAAAAAAATAGGCAGAATAGTTATATTGCAAAACTATAGGGGGAGAAGTATGGAGCCTGGGAGAGAGATAAAGTAGAAAAGTTGCCAGTAGCATCCAATCAGCTCGCAGCTGTCATTAATCCAGCAAACATCTTTACAATGCCAATAAGAAGTTGACTGGTTGCTACGGGAAACTTATCTACTTTATCTTTCTCCGTGGCTTTATACATTTCCCTTTGGGGCAGATGTACTAAGCCTTGGAGAGTGATAAAATGGAGAGAGATAAACTACCATAGTAGTACTTTATCTCTCTCCAATGCTTAGTACATTACCCCCACTCCCCACAGCAGCATGTGGCACACCTTACACCCCTACCGGGGATGCGCCAGTGACATACCTCCCAACTGTCACGATTTTAGAGGGACAGTCCCGATTTTCGGGTCCTGTCCCGCTGTCCCACCTGCGGCAGGCATTGTCCCGCTGCCGGGGGGTGACAGTTGGAATACCCCCAATCTAGTAGAATAGACGCTGTGCGCATGCGCACAGCGTCTATTCTCGTATGAAAATGAGGTTGCGGCTAATTAGCATAAGCCGCACCCCCATTTGCATATGCCACGCCCCCTTTTCGGGCGCTCACGCGGCTTCGCCGCGCGAGTGTCCCTACTTCATTCGGACAGAAGTTGGGAGGTATGCAGTGATGCATCTCTGCTTTACTCTCTGACACTACCAGTCTTCACTGCAGCCTCTAAACCAGTGCTTTCCTGGGTAAATGGCTTGCCACCGCTTCCCGTGTAATATTGCACCAGGCCAGTCTGTAGGGCGTCTGCACTTCCAGTACATGTTAGGGAATCTCAAAAAAAAAATCACGTGGTCCTCCCACTCCCTCCGGGAAGGTGGGAAAGTCCCCTGCTTTTCCTGAAGGCCCTCTGCACCCTCCCCTTTGCCACCCACAGTACAAGGAGGAGGGGGCAACAATGTAGGGAAGTATATCTCAAGGGAAAGTATGGAGGTGAGGTCTTAGGGGCCCATTTATCATGATCGCTAGAGACAGGATTATATGCATTTGCATATTTTGCCCATTCTCGCTGGTTATTGCATATTTTACCTAAAATCTAGTGATGGTGCATATTTTAGGCCCCGCCCTCTTCCCACCTGCGAGACACAGCACTGCTTTCCCTGCTGCTGGCCAGGTAGGGGTAGAGTGTGCAGGCTGGGGCAATATGTGCGCAGTGTGGGGAACCTTGGATGTACGCTATGTCTGACACTGCTCTAGGCTGCCAATCCATGTTGATAAAAGTCAGTCTGGGCGGATGCCATTACGGAGCTCCTGAACCTTTGCCTGCCCCTGGCCTGGGACTTTACACCAAGAGACAGACTTCTGCAGCAGAGGAGGCTGGCAGAAGGGTTGTGACATCACGCAGCATTGAGGAAATGCCGTGTCACAGTGAGTATGCGGCGCAGGGAGGAAGCCTTCCACTGCGCCGCCCTCACATACTATGCTGCCATTTGATCCATCGGCGCTGGAGATGAGGGTCCGTGTAGTTGATGCCAGAAGAGCTTTGGACGCTGCAGTCTGCTGTAGCAGCCAGAAATAAAGAAAATCCTGTGTATAGCAATAGACATCTGCAGATGCTGTGGGCCTATTTTTAAAGGGGTTATTTGCAACTAATTTTATGCTGATTTTTAAATTAATAAGTAAAAAATTACTTTTTTAATTATTTAATGTAGCATATTTTAACACTTTTCATGCATATTTTAAGTATTTTTCATGCATATTTGCATGCATATTTCAAGCTTTTTATGTTGCATATAATCCTGTCTCTAATGATCGCATTTACAATGCGATCTGGGCGCAATATCCCTGCGAAGCCCTAACCCTGACCCCCGCCGACCCCTCTTACCGCACTGCCCTGCTAAGGCAGTGCATTGTGTAGCCATAGGCTACAATGGGCTATCGCCATCCCAGAATGGCGATAGCCCAGGGGTGCGATGCCGGGCTGCCCGATGTTGATACATCGGGCAGCTTCGCATCCCCCATAGAAACCTATGGGGGATGCGGCCGGCGGCGCTGCAGGGATCGGAGATTCCTGCTGCGGTCCCCCTTTGATACATTTAGGAGATACTTAATATTTGCGGCTAAACCCCGAAAACATGTGGGATTTAGCCGCAAATATGGTTTGATAAATGGGCCCCTTAGAAGTTCCACAGCCACCACCTGCATTAATTACAACAAGGATCCTTATAGACATCCTTGATTTTTTGATTTGCAGACTTGGATCCCTGCGCCCTAGGCAGATGCCTAAAGCGGCCTAATGGTAGAGCCGGCCCTGACTATAGTGTACACATACGTTATATCGCTAGCCAGCAGCAGATGTGTCTCATGTATTCCCGCACTATGACTAGATTAGCTTTCGAAGCATTTGCTTCCAGCGGGCTTACTAGTATATATGTAAAAGGCTAACTACCCATCACCTCTATGAGGTAAAATACAGCCACTGACCACTAGAGGCCACTCAACGGACCACATTACTCCTTTGTGTGCTAAAATATGTCACAACAGAAAGCAAAAGCGATTTTCCAGGGACACTGATCTGTTTCAAACTTGCTGGATATGAAGACAGAGATTGGAGGTAGGAGCAGATAGAGGTTTCGGTGGAGTAGTTTGTGGGCTAAAAACTGTCACAGCTCAAAGTAAATTGCAGAAGCCGTCATTTTGCTGGGCCTGTAACTAGTTTACAGCATAAATGCCACTAGAGTCCTGTGTGATGTACGAGTAACTAACAGACGGACATCACGCAGCGGTACAGGCGGGAAACTGGTAG
This sequence comes from Crinia signifera, assembly GCF_055691185.1. NCBI lineage: Eukaryota > Metazoa > Chordata > Amphibia > Anura > Myobatrachidae > Crinia > Crinia signifera. Next base: position 336,008,618 of record NC_139220.1, on the reverse strand, counting down.
AAAAATAGTTTTATTTATAAGTACAGTTATGTTGATTCACACATTGAGTCTCATGACAGAACCATGAAACGTACAGGAGTGTAAGCCAGGAGTAAGCAGCCCCTATTAGTATACCCATAGTACCGTTATATCACCCTCTTAGCGTTCCCATTAGTACACCCCAAGTCCCCTACATAAATACCCCCATTCGCTCAGCCCTTGTGGCATGAAAGTGTCTAGTTGCGTCTCCGGGTTGCGGCAGTGTTTGCAGGCACAAGCGTGAAGTTAGAGCAGACCTTGTATCTCCTGGTGTCAGCTGTAGTGTAGAAACCGTGTTAGTTCGTTAGTCATTCGCATTAAAACCGTTACTCTGCACACGGTGCGGGGGGCGGCCATTTTGTTTACAGCGCCAATACTGCAGGGCATGCAGCCTATGGACGCTTTAGGAGCCGGCGAGGGAACCCCCCCCCCCCCCCCCATGCCTCAGTGAGGTCCCTTGATACCGATGAATGGATTGGCTGCCTTGTCGGCAGTCATACGACGAGGAAAGCACCCCCCCCCCCCGTCCACCTCACAGTCGGCTGCTCTCTTTCCCTCTCCGCTGACATAGCGTCCAACATTAGCGTGGCACAAATACAGTAGTGGGGCCCTCCTGGACCCCAGCTAAGCAGTCTTCTGGGAACATAAGGCTTTGGAGTAGAGTTGGCTTTTACATTGGCAGGACTTACATCACTAATGTTTGGTCTCCATTTTGTTTTTTGCAGCATCACAGTAAGGCAAACAGCGGTGACTGGGCGGAGATGTCACCTTGGGTCTGGGCCTACTGGGGGGCAGTTCCGTCTCATAAGGGCATTACCCTGTGTCTCTACTCTTGCCCCTCCTGCCCACCATGGCAAGTATCTCCGCTCCCCTCATCCTTTTCTGACATAAATAATTGGCAGGGGATGACTAGGCCGCAGCCAGACTATATATTGTGTCGCGTCTGGTGATCACAGGCCTTTCTTGGAAGCCTGGATGCGTGAGCTTACTTCAGACAGCTGCTGCGGGGTAGCGAGAGTCCGCAAGAGACTGTTCTCGTGCTCCAAGAGACTGTTTCTTTCTGTGAGGTCCTTAATATGTTCTCGCAGAGCCTCTACCTCCTCGCGGACAGCAAAGAGCAAGTGGGTTTTCACCAGATCCTGAGCGAAAACAGACATTATTCTGTGCAGGAATTGCTGAGAAATACAGACTGGAGGTGTAGTGACAGAGCTGTGTGTGTGGTGTCAGTACAGGAATAGTAGAGATATACAGGACAGGATGGAGGTGTAGTGACAGAGCTGTGTGTGTGGGGACAGTACAGGAATAGTAGAGAGATACAGGACAGGATGGAAGTGTAGTGACAGAGCTGTGTGTGTGGTGTCAGTACAGGAATAGTAGAGATACAGGACAGGATGGAGGTGTAGTGACAGAGCTGTGTGTGTGTGGACAGTACAGGAATAGCAGAGAGATACAGGACAGGATGGAGGTGTAGTGACAGAGCTGTGTGGTTGTGGACAGTACAGGAATAGCAGAGAGATACAGGACAGGATGGAGGTGTAGTGACAGAGCTGTGTGTGTGTGTGTGGTCAGTACAGGAATAGTAGAGAGATACAGGACAGGATGGAGGTGTAGTGACAGAGCTGTGTGGTTGTGGACAGTACAGGAATAGTATAGAGATACAGGACAGGATGGAGGTGTAGTGACAGAGCTGTGTGTGTGGATAGTGCAGGAATAGCAGGGAGATACAGGACAGGATGGAGGTGTAGTGACAGAGCTGTGTGTGTGTGGATAGTGCAGGAATAGCAGGGAGATACAGGACAGGATGGAGGTGTAGTGACAGAGCTGTGTGTGTGTGGATAGTGCAGGAATAGCATGGAGATACAGGACAGGATGGAGGTGTAGTGACAGAGCTGTATGTGGACAGTACAGGAATAGTAGAGAGATACAGGACAGGATGGAGGTGTAGTGACAGAGCTGTGTGTGTGGATAGTGCAGGAATAGCAGAGAGATACAGGACAGGATGGAAGTGTAGTGACAGAGCTGTGTGTGTGTGGGGTCAGTACAGGAATAGTAGAGAGAGATACAGGACAGGATGGAGGTGTAGTGACGGAGCTGTGTGTGGGTCAGTACAGGAATAGTAGAGAGATACAGGACAGGATGGAGGTGTAGTGACAGAGCTGTATGTGGACAGTACAGGAATAGTAGAGAGATACAGGACAGGATGGAGGTGTAGTGACAGAGCTGTGTGTGTGGATAGTGCAGGAATAGCAGAGAGATACAGGACAGGATGGAAGTGTAGTGACAGAGCTGTGTGTGTGTGGGGTCAGTACAGGAATAGTAGAGAGAGATACAGGACAGGATGGAGGTGTAGTGACGGAGCTGTGTGTGGATAGTGCAGGAATAGCAGTGAGATACAGGACAGGATGGAAGTGTAGTGACAGAGCTGTGTGTGTGTGGGGTCAGTACAGGAATAGAAGAAAGGTGTAGTGCCAGGGTTGTGTGTGGTCAGTACAGGAGTAGCAGAGTGTAGTTACTCACCATGGCCTGTTCTATCTTGTTGTCTATGGCCTCCATACTGTAAGATAGGAGACAGAGCGCAGGTGAGTGCAGCAGTAATATCACTGATGTCCTGTGTACAGCTCAGACCACAGGGGATTGTTACACACAGGGCCCTGATTCTGGCAGCAGTATTTACTGCTTTGTGAGCCCGCGATCAGCGCTGTCCTCCGGCACAGAGACTACAATAGGCTACCGCCATTCTGAGATGGCGGGAGCTGGTATCGGGACATGGGCAGTATCACACCCCCCACAGAAACCTATGAGGGCAGGAATGGAGGGATGGCAGCAGGGACCAGAGATGTCCCGTCTACATAATTATAGGGGTTCCTATTATTTGGGCTAACTGCATATATGACATGATAAATGAGACCCCTTGTCCTATTACTGTGAGTTCCCTGTTCCTGCTGTGGTGTATAGACATAGCAGTGCTGTGGTGTATATACAGTACATAGAGGTGCTGTGGTGTATATACATAGGTGCTGGGGTGTATATACATAGGTGCTGGGGTGTATATACATAGAGGTGCAGTGGTGTATATACATAGAGGTGCAGTGGTGTATATACATAGAAGTGCTGTGGTGTATATACATAGGTGCTGTGGTGTATATACATAGAGGCGCTGTGGTGTGTATACATAGAGGTGCTGTGGTGTATATACATAGAGGTGCTGTGGTGTATATACATAGGTGCTGGGGTGTATATACATAGAGGTGCAGTGGTGTATATACATAGAGGTGCTGGGGTGTATATACATAGAGGCGCTGTTGTCTGTATACATAGAGGTGCTGTGGTGTATATACTTAGAGGTGCTGTGGTGTATATACATAGAGGTGCAGTGGTGTATATACATAGAGGTGCAGTGGTGTATATACATAGAGGTGCAGTGGTGTATATACATAGAGGTGCAGTGGTGTATATACATAGAGGTGCTGTGTTGTATATACATAGAGGTGCTGTGGTATATATACATAGAGGTGCTGTGGTGTATATACATAGAGGTGCAGTGGTGTATATACATAGAGGTGCAGTGGTGTATATACATAGAGGTGCAGTGGTGTATATACATAGAGGTGCAGTGGTGTATATACATAGAGATGCTTTTGGTATATATACATAGAGGTGCAGTGGTATATATACATAGAGGTGCAGTGGTGTATATACATGGAGGAGCAGTGGTATATATACATAGAGGTGCAGTGGTGTATATACATAGAGGTGCAGTGGTGTATATACATAGAGGTGCTGTGGTGTATATACATAGAGGTGCTGTGGTATATATAAATAGAGGTGCTTTTGGTGTATATACATAGAGGTGCAGTGGTGTATATACATAGAGGTGCAGTGGTGTATATACATAGAGGTGCAGTGATGTATATACATAGAGGTGCAGTGGTGTATATACATAGAGGTGCTTTTGGTGTATATACATAGAGGTGCTTTTGGTATGTATACATAGAGGTGGTATATATACATAGAGGTGCAGTGGTATATATACATAGAGGTGCAGTGGTGTATATACATAGAGGTGCAGTGGTGTATATACATAGAGGTGCAGTGGTGTATATACATGGAGGAGCAGTGGTATATATACATAGAGGTGCAGTGGTGTATATACATAGAGGTGCAGTGGTATATATAAATAGAGGTGCTTTTGGTGTATATACATAGAGGTGCTTTTGGTGTATATACATAGAGGTGCTGTGGTGTATATACATAGAGGTAGTATATATACTGTACATTGAGCTGCTGTGGTATATATACATAGAGGTGCTGTGGTGTATATACGTAGAGGTGCATTGGTGTATATACATAGAGGTGCAGTGGTGTATATACATGGAGGAGCAGTGGTATATATACATAGAGGTGCAGTGGTGTATATACATGGAGGAGCAGTGGTGTATATACATAGAGGTGCAGTAGTGTATATACATAGAGGTGCAGTGGTATATATACATAGAGGTGCAGTGGTGTATATACATAGAGGTGCTGTGGTATATATACATAGAGGTGCTTTTGGTGTATATACATAGAGGTGCTTTTGGTGTATATACATAGAGGTGCTTTTGGTATGTATACATAGAGGTGGTGTATATACATAGAGGTGCAGTGGTGTATATACATAGAGGTGCAGTGGTGTATATACATAGAGGTGCTGTGGTATATATACATAGAGGTGCTTTTGGTGTATATACATAGAGGTGCTTTTGGTGTATATACATAGAGGTGCTTTTGGTGTATATACATAGAGGTGGTATATATACATAGAGGTGCAGTGGTATATATACATAGAGGTGCAGTGGTGTATATACATAGAGGTGCAGTGGTATATATACATAGAGGTGCAGTGGTGTATATACATAGAGGTGCAGTGGTGTATATACATAGAGGTGCTGGGGTGTATATACATAGAGGTGCTGTGGTATATATAAATAGAGGTGCTTTTGGTGTATATACATAGAGGTGCAGTGGTGTATATACATAAAGGTGCTGTGGTGTATATACATAGAGGTGCTTTTGGTGTATATACATAGAGGTGCAGTGGTGTATATACATAGAGGTGCAGTGGTATATATACATAGAGGTGCAGTGGTGTATATACATGGAGGAGCAGTGGTATATATACATAGAGGTGCAGTGGTGTATATACATAGAGGTGCAGTGGTGTATATACATAGAGGTGCTGTGGTATATATAAATAGAGGTGCTTTTGGTGTATATACATAGAGGTGCTTTTGGTGTATATACATAGAGGTGCAGTGGTGTATATACATAGAGGTGCTGTGGTGTATATACATAGAGGTAGTATATATACTGTACATTGAGCTGCTGTGGTATATATACATAGAGGTGCTGTGGTGTATATACATAGAGGTGCAGTGGTGTATATACATAGAGGTGCAGTGGTGTATATAAATAGAGGTGCAGTGGTGTATATACATAGAGGTGCAGTGGTGTATATACATGGAGGAGCAGTGGTATATATACATAGAGGTGCTGTGGTGTATATACATAGAGGTGCAGTAGTGTATATACATAGAGGTGCAGTGGTATATATACATAGAGGTGCAGTGGTGTATATACATAGAGGTGCAGTGGTGTATATACATAGAGGTGCTTTTGGTGTATATACATAGAGGTGCTTTTGGTGTATATACATAGAGGTGCTTTTGGTGTATATACATAGAGGTGCTTTTGGTATGTATACATAGAGGTGGTGTATATACATAGAGGTGCAGTGGTGTATATACATAGAGGTGCAGTGGTGTATATACATAGAGGTGCTGTGGTATATATACATAGAGGTGCTTTTGGTGTATATACATAGAGGTGCTTTTGGTGTATATACATAGAGGTGCTTTTGGTATGTATACATAGAGGTGGTGTATATACATAGAGGTGCAGTGGTGTATATACATAGAGGTGCAGTGGTGTATATACATAGAGGTGCTGTGGTATATATACATAGAGGTGCTTTTGGTGTATATACATAGAGGTGCTTTTGGTGTATATACATAGAGGTGCTTTTGGTATGTATACATAGAGGTGGTGTATATACATAGAGGTGCAGTGGTGTATATACATAGAGGTGCAGTGGTGTATATACATAGAGGTGCTGTGGTATATATACATAGAGGTGCTTTTGGTGTATATACATAGAGGTGCTTTTGGTGTATATACATAGAGGTGCTTTTGGTATGTATACATAGAGGTGGTATATATACATAGAGGTGCAGTGGTATATATACATAGAGGTGCAGTGGTGTATATACATAGAGGTGCAGTGGTGTATATACATAAAGGTGCAGTGGTGTATATACATAGAGGTGCAGTGGTGTATATACATAGAGGTGCAGTGGTGTATATACATAGAGGTGCAGTGGTATATATACATAGAGGTGCAGTGGTGTATATACATAGAGGTGCAGTGGTGTATATACATGGAGGAGCAGTGGTTTATATACATAGAGGTGCAGTGGTGTATATACATAGAGGTGCAGTTGTGTATATACATAGAGGTGCTGTGGTATATATACATAGAGGTGCTTTTGGTGTATATACATAGAGGTGCTTTTGGTATGTATACATAGAGGTGGTGTATATACATAGAGGTGCAGTGGTGTATATACATAGAGGTGCTGTGGTATATATACATAGAGGTGCTTTTGGTGTATATACATAGAGGTGCTTTTGGTGTATATACATAGAGGTGGTATATATACATAGAGGTGCAGTGGTATATATACATAGAGGTGCAGTGGTGTATATACATAGAGGTGCAGTGGTATATATACATAGAGGTGCAGTGGTGTATATACATAGAGGTGCAGTGGTGTATATACATAGAGGTGCTTTTGGTGTATATACATAGAGGTGCAGTGGTGTATATACATAGAGGTGCAGTGGTATATATACATAGAGGTGCAGTGGTATATATACATAGAGGTGCAGTGGTGTATATACATGGAGGAGCAGTGGTGTATATACATAGAGGTGCTTTTGGTGTATATACATAGAGGTGCAGTGGTGTATATACATAGAGGTGCTGTGGTGTATATACATAGAGGTAGTATATATACTGTACATAGAGGTGCTGTGGTATATATACATAGAGGTGCTGTGGTGTATATACATAGAGGTGCAGTGGTGTATATACATAGAGGTGCAGTGGTGTGTATATACATGGAGGAGCAGTGGTATATATACATAGAGGTGCTGTGGTGTATATACATAGAGGTGCAGTAGTGTATATACATAGAGGTGCAGTGGTGTATATACATAGAGGTGCAGTGGTGTATATACATAGAGGTGCAGTGCACCACTGCACCTCTATGTATATACACCACTGCACCTCTATGTATACATAGAGGTGCAGTGGTGTATATACATGGAGGAGCAGTGGTTTATATACATAGAGGTGCAGTGGTGTATATACATAGAGGTGCAGTGGTGTATATACATAGAGGTGCTGTGGTATATATACATAGAGGTGCTTTTGGTGTATATACATAGAGGTGCTTTTGGTGTATATACATAGAGGTGGTGTATATACATAGAGGTGCAGTGGTGTATATACATAGAGGTGCAGTGGTGTATATACATAGAGGTGCAGTGGTGTATATACATAGAGGTGCTGTGGTGTATATACATAGAGGTGCAGTGGTGTGTATATACATGGAGGAGCAGTGGTATATATACATAGAGGTGCTGTGGTGTATATACATAGAGGTGCAGTAGTGTATATACATAGAGGTGCAGTGGTGTATATACATAGAGGTGCAGTGGTGTATATACATAGAGGTGCAATGCACCACTGCACCTCTATGTATATACACCACTGCACCTCTATGTATACATAGAGGTGCAGTGGTGTATATACATGGAGGAGCAGTGGTGTATATACATAGAGGTGCAGTGGTGTGTATATACATGGAGGAGCAGTGGTATATATACATAGAGGTGCTGTGGTGTATATACATAGAGGTGCAGTAGTGTATATACATAGAGGTGCAGTGGTGTATATACATAGAGGTGCAGTGGTGTATATACATAGAGGTGCAATGCACCACTGCACCTCTATGTATATACACCACTGCACCTCTATGTATACATAGAGGTGCAGTGGTGTATATACATGGAGGAGCAGTGGTTTATATACATAGAGGTGCAGTGGTGTATATACATAGAGGTGCAGTGGTGTATATACATAGAGGTGCTGTGGTATATATACATAGAGGTGCTTTTGGTGTATATACATAGAGGTGCTTTTGGTGTATATACATAGAGGTGGTGTATATACATAGAGGTGCAGTGGTGTATATACATAGAGGTGCAGTGGTGTATATACATAGAGGTGCAGTGGTGTATATACATAGAGGTGCTGTGGTATATATACATAGAGGTGCTTTTGGTGTATATACATAGAGGTGCTTTTGGTGTATATACATAGAGGTGCTTTTGGTATGTATACATAGAGGTGGTATATATACATAGAGGTGCAGTGGTGTATATACATAGAGGTGCAGTGGTGTATATACATAGAGGTGCAGTGGTGTATATACATAGAGGTGCAGTGGTGTATATACATAGAGGTGCAGTGGTATATATACATAGAGGTGCAGTGGTGTATATACATGGAGGAGCAGTGGTTTATATACATAGAGGTGCAGTGGTGTATATACATAGAGGTGCAGTTGTGTATATACATAGAGGTGCTGTGGTATATATACATAGAGGTGCTTTTGGTGTATATACATAGAGGTGCTTTTGGTATGTATACATAGAGGTGGTGTATATACATAGAGGTGCAGTGGTGTATATACATAGAGGTGCAGTGGTGTATATACATGGAGGTGCTGTGGTGTATATACATAGAGGTGCTTTTGGTGTATATACATAGAGGTGCTTTTGGTGTATATACATAGAGGTGCTTTTGGTGTATATACATAGAGGTGGTATATATACATAGAGGTGCAGTGGTATATATACATAGAGGTGCAGTGGTGTATATACATAGAGGTGCAGTGGTGTATATACATAGAGGTGCAGTGGTGTATATACATAGAGGTGCAGTGGTGTATATACATAGAGGTGCAGTGGTGTATATACATAGAGGTGCTGGGGTGTATATACATAGAGGTGCTGGGGTGTATATACATAGAGGTGCTGTGGTGTATATACATAGAGGTGCTGTGGTGTATATACATAGAGGTAGTATATATACTGTACATAGAGCTGCTGTGGTGTATATACATAGAGGTGCTTTTGGTGTATATACATAGAGGTGCAGTGGTGTATATACATAGAGGTGCAGTGGTATATATACATAGAGGTGCAGTGGTATATATACATAGAGGTGCAGTGGTGTATATACATGGAGGAGCAGTGGTATATATACATAGAGGTGCAGTGGTGTATATACATAGAGGTGCAGTGGTGTATATACATAGAGGTGCAGTGGTGTATATACATAGAGGTGCTGTGGTATATATAAATAGAGGTGCTTTTGGTGTATATACATAGAGGTGCTTTTGGTGTATATACATAGAGGTGCAGTGGTGTATATACATAGAGGTGCTGTGGTGTATATACATAGAGGTAGTATATATACTGTACATTGAGCTGCTGTGGTATATATACATAGATGTGCAGTGGTGTATATACATAGAGGTGCAGTGGTGTATATACATGGAGGAGCAGTGGTATATATACATAGAGGTGCAGTGGTGTATATACATAGAGGTGCAGTGGTATATATACATAGAGGTGCAGTGGTGTATATACATAGAGGTGCAGTGGTGTATATACATAGAGGTGCAGTGGTGTATATACATGGAGGAGCAGTGGTATATATACATAGAGGTGCTGTGGTGTATATACATAGAGGTGCAGTAGTGTATATACATAGAGGTGCAGTGGTATATATACATAGAGGTGCAGTGGTGTATATACATAGAGGAGCAGTGGTATATATACATAGAGGTGCAGTGGTGTATATACATAGAGGTGCAGTGGTGTATATACATAGAGGTGCAGTGGTGTATATACATGGAGGAGCAGTGGTTTATATACATAGAGGTGCAGTGGTGTATATACATAGAGGTGCAGTGGTGTATATACATAGAGGTGCTGTGGTATATATACATAGATGTGCTTTTGGTGTATATACATAGAGGTGCTTTTGGTGTATATACATAGAGGTGCTTTTGGTATGTATACATAGAGGTGGTGTATATACATAGAGGTGCAGTGGTGTATATACATAGAGGTGCAGTGGTGTATATACATAGAGGTGCTGTGGTATATATACATAGAGGTGCTTTTGGTGTATATACATAGAGGTGCTTTTGGTGTATATACATAGAGGTGCTTTTGGTATGTATACATAGAGGTGGTATATATACATAGAGGTGCAGTGGTATATATACATAGAGGTGCAGTGGTGTATATACATAGAGGTGCAGTGGTGTATATACATAGAGGTGCAGTGGTATATATACATAGAGGTGCAGTGGTGTATATACATAGAGGTGCAGTGGTGTATATACATGGAGGAGCAGTGGTTTATATACATAGAGGTGCAGTGGTGTATATACATAGAGGTGCAGTTGTGTATATACATAGAGGTGCTGTGGTATATATACATAGAGGTGCTTTTGGTGTATATACATAGAGGTGCAGTGGTGTATATACATAGAGGTGCTTTTGGTATGTATACATAGAGGTGGTGTATATACATAGAGGTGCAGTGGTGTATATACATAGAGGTGCTGTGGTATATATACATAGAGGTGCTTTTGGTGTATATACATAGAGGTGCTTTTGGTATGTATACATAGAGGTGCAGTGGTGTATATACATAGAGGTGCAGTGGTGTATATACATGGAGGAGCAGTGGTTTATATACATAGAGGTGCAGTGGTGTATATACATAGAGGTGCAGTTGTGTATATACATAGAGGTGCTGTGGTATATATACATAGAGGTGCTTTTGGTGTATATACATAGAGGTGCAGTGGTGTATATACATAGAGGTGCTTTTGGTATGTATACATAGAGGTGGTGTATATACATAGAGGTGCAGTGGTGTATATACATAGAGGTGCTGTGGTATATATACATAGAGATGCTGTGGTGTATATACATAAAGGTGCTTTTGGTATGTATACATAGAGGTGCAGTGGTATATATACATAGAGGTGCTGTGGTGTATATACATAGAGGTGCTGTGGTGTATATACATAGAGGTGCTTTTGGTGTATATACATAGAGGTTGTGTGTCTCTATGGGCCTCAGGGTTTCGCGTCTGCTTGTAAACTTCCCACCTCACATTCCACCGGAAACATTCCAGTGCTGAGTGTCTGAGTGCCATCTCCTGTCCTACACTGCGCCCACACGCCCAGCATGTCTCCTGTCCTGCACTGTGCCCGTACACCCAGCACATCTCCTGTCCTGGCACTGCACCCACACGCCCAGCACATCTCCTGTCCTGCACTGCACCCACACGCCCAGCACATCTCCAGTCCTGCACTGCGCCCAGCACATCTCATGTCCTATACTGCACCCACATGCCCAGCACATCTCCTGTCCTACACTGCACCCACATGCCCAGGACATCTCCTGTCCTGCACTGCGCCCAGCACATCTCCTGCCCTACACTGCACCCACACGCCCACCACATCTCCTGTCCTGCACTGCGCCCAGCACGCCTTCTGTCCTGCACTGCGCCCGTACACCCAGCACATCTCCTGTCCTACACTGCACCCACACACCCAGCACATCTCCTGTCCTGCACTGCACCCGTACACCCAGCACATCTCCTGTCCTACACTGCACCCACACGCCCAGCACATCTCCTGTCCTGCACTGTGCCCGTACACCCAGCACATCTCCTGTCCTGGCACTGTGCCCGTACACCCAGCACATCTCCTGTCCTACACTGCACCCACACGCCCAGCACATCTCCTGTCCTGCACTGTGCCCGTACACCCAGCACATCTCCTGTCCTGGCACTGCACCTACACGCCCAGCACATCTCCTGTCCTGCACTGTGCCCACACACCCAGCACATCTCCTGTCCTATACTGCACCCACACGCCCAGCATATCTCCTGTCCTGCACTGCACCCACACGCCCAGCACATCTCCTGTCCTGCACTGCGCCCAGCACATCTCCTGTCCTGCACTGCGCCCAGCACATCTCCTGTCCTACACTGCACCCACACGCCCAGCACGTCTCCTGTCCTGCACTGCACCCACACGCCCAGCACATCTCCTGTCCTGCACTGCGCCCAGCACATCTCATGTCCTATACTGCACCCACATGCCCAGCACATCTCCTGTCCTACACTGCACCCACATGCCCAGCACATCTCCTGTCCTGCACTGCACCCACACGCCCACCACATCTCCTGTCCTGCACTGCGCCCAGCACGCCTTCTGTCCTGCACTGCGCCCGTACACCCAGCACATCTCCTGTCCTGCACTGCACCCACACGCCCAGCACATCTCCTGTCCTACACTGCACCCACATGCCCAGCACATCTCCTGTCCTGCACTGCGCCCGTACACCCAGCACATCTCCTGTCCTACACTGCACCCACATGCCCAGCACATCTCCTGTCCTACACTGCACCCACACGCCCAGCACATCTCCTGTCCTGCACTGCGCCCGTACACCCAGCACATCTCCTGTCCTACACTGCACCCACACGCCCAGCACATCTCCTGTCCTGCACTGCACCCACACGCCCAGCACATCTCCAGTCCTGCACTGCGCCCAGCACATCTCATGTCCTATACTGCACCCACATGCCCAGCACATCTCCTGTCCTACACTGCACCCACATGCCCAGGACATCTCCTGTCCTGCACTCTTAGGTCAGCCTTGAAAAAGCCGACACAGGCGAAATGCGCATCGGCAGTTCGCTCTGTAGCCGTTAATTGAGTTGAAATGTATACTTATGAAACAATGTATCTATAACTTTGTATTTTAATGCGTAGCGTGTAACGAGCGCCCAGCGCAGCGTCTGTCACAGACGGGAGAGCGGGGTGTATCTGAGGCACTGCAATACAGGCAGAGCTCAGTAACCTGACCCCGGACAGCGCTGGCTGTTTAGCCGCTCAATATACTGAGAGCGCTCTGGCGCTAGTACAGTCTAGATAGTCACTCGCCATATGACAGAAGCTCTATTAAAGAGCATGTGAATGTGTGACATAGAAATTATCTCGTATGAGGCTGACAGTATTTGACCAGTGTGCTTGATCTATAACTGTGCATCCTAGGACGGACAATAATTGACCAAGTGTGCTCAAATATATATGAAAACAATAAATTGCATGTGTGATTGGTTATAACACACACTTCACGAACTGGGCATATCACCCTAATATGTCGACAGCTAACATGCTTCCATGATTAAATGGTGAAATACACTGTATATAATTAGCGCTCCACGAACTGGGCATATCACCCTAATATACTGGCAGCAAACGGATTTATACTTCCTTGATTAAGTGATTAAATACACAGTGTATAACTAGCGCTCCATGAACTGGGCATATCACCCTAATATATCGGCAGCAAATGCATTTATGCTTCTATGTTTAAGTAGTTAAATACACAGTGTATAACTAGCACTTCACGAACTGGGCATATCACCCTAATATAGCGGCAGCAAACATACGTATGCTTCCATAATTAATTGGTTGAAATACACAGTGTATAAGTAGCGCTCCACGAACTGGGCATATCACCCTAATATATTGACAGCAAACATACTTATGCTCCCATGATTAAGTGGTTAATGACAAAGTGCATAACTAGCGCTCACTGTAGCGTCTGTCATACCTGAAGTACCGATTACCTATTATATTGTGGACTTTTTGCTGACGGCTAAAGTGATATGCCAGAATGTATTTTTATTAAATTTTACATGCAATTGACACATGAATTATCAACTATAGAGCTGACATCTGCTCAGACTCATCTGCAGAAAATATCTGAATAGAACCATATGCACAGTCACCTGCTAAATATATGGTACCTGCTAAATATATAGTATAGACCAAGCAATTTGACAATTTAGATTGGACAATTTACTGCGAGCTCACTGCCAATTACCCCGCATCCTACTGATATGTGTATGAGCATTTTGATATGATCAATAGGATTTGAAGAGAGAAGTGGTTCACTAGGCCGTACGGCAGGTCACCACCCATCCTCCTATGTGATATTACTGCAATAGAACACATATATGTAAAAAGTAGAAAGAGATTATTCTGTAACAACGCGCTATAAAAAACGACATTAGATGCAAATCTGGGAATAAAACCCATTTATTAAATTACATTTCAACCTATAGGAATGTACCATACTTACCTGTAACATTCACAGGAACTGTAACACTAATACATAATACTAACGGCCTACAGAGACTAATTTTAATCTTTCTATATTTTCTTTTTCTCTATATCTACTACCTTATTTTAATTTTTCGCCACTAAAATCCCTGATACAGGGATACTTATTATCGGGTCAAGCATTAATGTATGAATAATAAAATTTTGAGATTACCTATTAACTAATGATGACCTGTTAGTGATACTTACCATTATATTTGTTCTGTATTAATTAAATAAAGACATATTTGTATTTTAGTCAATTTTGACAGTTTTGTGAATAGGAGTGCGTCACACTTAAACTGATTTGCTTTTCTTCTCCATGTAAGACTGCACCCATACACCCAGCACATCTCCTGTCCTACACTGCACCCACACGCCCAGCACATCTCCTGTCCTGCACTGCGCCCGTACACCCAGCACATCTCCTGTCCTACACTGCACCCATACACCCAGCACATGTCCTGCACTGCAACCACATGCCCATCACATCTCCTGTCCTGCACTGCGCCTGTACACCCAGCACATCTCCTGTCCTGCACTGCACCCACACGCCCAGCACATCTCCTGTCCTGCCCTGCGCCCAGCACGTCTCCTGTCCTGCACTGCGCTCGTACACCCAGCACATCTCCTGTCCTGCACTGCACCCACACGCCCAGCACATCTCCTGTCCAGCACTGCGCCCAGCACATCTCCTGTCCTACACTGCACCCACACACCCAGCACATCTCCTGTCCTGCACTGCGCCCGTACACCCAGCACATCTCCTGTCCTGCACTGCACCCACACGCCCAGCACATCTCCTGTCCTGCACTGCACCCATACACCCAGCACATCTCCTGACCTGCACTGCACCCACATGCCCAGCACATCTCCTGTCCTGCACTGCGCCTGTACACACAGCACATCTCCTGTCCTACACTGCACCCATACACCCAGCACATCTCCTGACCTGCACTGCACCCACACGCCCAGCACATCTCCTACACTGCACCCACACGCCCAGCACATCTCCTGTCCTGCACTGCGCCCAGCACATCTCCTGTCCTGCACTGCGCCCAGCACATCTCCTGTCCTATACTGCACCCACACGCCCACCACATCTCCTGTCCTGCACTGCGCCCGTACACCCAGCACATCTCCTGTCCTGCACTGCACCCACACGCCCAACACATCTCCTGTCCTGCACTGCGTCCGTACACCCAGCACATCTCCTGTCCTGCACTGCACCCTCACGCCCAGCACATTTCCTGTCCTGCACTGCGCCCATACACCCAGCACATCTCCTGTCCTGCACTGCACCCTCACGCCCAGCACATTTCCTGTCCTGCACTGCACCCACACGCCCAGCACATCTCCTGTCCTGCACTGCGCCCATACACCCAGCACATCTCCTGTCCTACACTGCACCCATATACCCAGCACATCTCCTGTCCTGCACTGCGCCCATACCCCCAGCACATCTCCTGTCCTGCACTGCACCCACACCCCCAGCACATCTCCTGTCCTGCACTGCGCCCATACCCCCAGCACATCTCCTGTCCTGCACTGCACCCACACCCCCAGCACATCTCCTGTCCTGCACTGCACCGACACGCCCAGCACATCTCCTGTCCTGCACTGCACCCACACCCCCAGCACATCTCCTGTCCTGCACTGCACCCACACGCCCAGCACATCTCCTGTCCTGCACTGCACCCACATGCCCAGCACATCTCCTGTCCTGCACTGCGCCTGTACACACAGCACATCTCCTGTCCTACACTGCACCCATACACCCAGCACATCTCCTGACCTGCACTGCACCCACACGCCCAGCACATCTCCTACACTGCACCCACACGCCCAGCACATCTCCTGTCCTGCACTGCGCCCAGCACATCTCCTGTCCTGCACTGCGCCCAGCACATCTCCTGTCCTATACTGCACCCACACGCCCACCACATCTCCTGTCCTGCACTGCGCCCGTACACCCAGCACATCTCCTGTCCTGCACTGCACCCACACGAACAACACATCTCCTGTCCTGCACTGCGTCCGTACACCCAGCACATCTCCTGTCCTGCACTGCACCCTCACGCCCAGCACATTTCCTGTCCTGCACTGCGCCCATACACCCAGCACATCTCCTGTCCTGCACTGCACCCTCACGCCCAGCACATTTCCTGTCCTGCACTGCGCCCATACACCCAGCACATCTCCTGTCCTGCACTGCACCCATACACCCAGCACATCTCCTGACCTGCACTGCACCCACACGCCCAGCACATCTCCTACACTGCACCCACACGCCCAGCACATCTCCTGTCCTGCACTGCGCCCAGCACATCTCCTGTCCTGCACTGCGCCCAGCACATCTCCTGTCCTATACTGCACCCACACGCCCACCACATCTCCTGTCCTGCACTGCGCCCGTACACCCAGCACATCTCCTGTCCTGCACTGCACCCACACGAACAACACATCTCCTGTCCTGCACTGCGTCCGTACACCCAGCACATCTCCTGTCCTGCACTGCACCCTCACGCCCAGCACATTTCCTGTCCTGCACTGCGCCCATACACCCAGCACATCTCCTGTCCTGCACTGCACCCTCACGCCCAGCACATTTCCTGTCCTGCACTGCGCCCATACACCCAGCACATCTCCTGTCCTGCACTGCACCCACACGCCCAGCACATCTCCTGTCCTGCACTGCACCCACACCCCCAGCACATCTCCTGTCCTGCACTGCGCCCATACCCCCAGCACATTTCCTGTCCTGCACTGCGCCCACACCCCCAGCACATCTCCTGTCCTCTGTACTTATTGTACTAGATCGCATTTAGTGCACAGAGCCTACAATGTGCTACAGCAGCGAGCGTTTTGTACTAGATGCGATGTGCTCGGAGTGCACCGGAACACGCACCATGTAATATCTGTAACTGATTAGTGATTACATACATGTGTTAGGGGGTCCTGACTGTGAAATCATGGTAACGGGGGTCCTGGCTCTGGATTCATAGTTATGGGGGTCTTGGCTCTGGATTCATAGTTATGGGGGTCCTGGCTCTGGATTCATAGTTATGGGGGTCCTGGCTCTGGATTCATAGTTATGGGGGTCTTGGCTCTGGATTCATAGTTATGGGGGTCTTGGCTCTGGATTCATAGTTATGGGGGTCCGGGCTCTGGATTCATGGTAACGGGGTCCTGGCTCTGGATTCATAGTTATGGGGGTCCTGGCTCTGGATTCATGCTAACGGGGGTCCTGGGTCTGGATTCATGGTAACGGGGGTATTGGCTCTGGATTCATAGTTATGGGGGTCCGGGCTCTGGATTTATAGTTATGGGGGTCCGGGCTCTGGATTCATAGTTATGGGGGTCCTGGCTCTGGATTCATAGTTATGGGGGTCCGGGCTCTGGATTCATAGTTATGGGGGTCCGGGCTCTGGATTCATAGTTATGGGGGTCCTGGGTCTGGATTCATGCTAACGGGGGTCCTGGCTCTGGATTCATGGTAACGGGGGTCCTGGCTCTGGATTCATGCTAACGGGGGTCCTGGGTCTGGATTCATAGTAACGGGGGTCCTGGCTCTGGATTCATGGTAACGGGGGTCCTGGGTCTGGATTCATGGTAACGGGGGTCCTGGCTCTGGATTCATGGTAACGGGGGTCCTGGCTCTGGATTCATGGTAACGGGGGTCCTGGGTCTGGATTCATGCTAACGGGGGTATTGGCTCTGGATTCATAGTTATGGGGGTCCGGGCTCTGGATTCATGGTAACGGGGGTATTGGCTCTGGATTCATAGTTATGGGGGTCCTGGCTCTGGATTCATAGTTATGGGGGTCCTGGGTCTGGATTCATGGTAACGGGGGTCCTGGGTCTGGATTCATGGTAACGGGGTCCTGGCTCTGGATTCATAGTTATGGGGGTCCGGGCTCTGGATTCATAGTTATGGGGGTCCTGGCTCTGGATTCATAGTTATGGGGGTCCTGGCTCTGGATTCATAGTTATGGGGGTCCTGGCTCTGGATTCATAGTTATGGGGGTCCCCGCTGAGGTAAGGCAGGCTGCCAGCTTTATGAACGGTTGCTGTGACAAATGGAGGGGGGGGGGGTTTGAACGAACACCTTGGTGAGAGCGGAAGGGTAGATGGCTCATACGGCGAGCACCTCTTACCTGCACTGTTCCATCTCGTCCCCCATGTTGAAGACCGTCTGAGCCAGCAAAAGGCGCTCATTAAATACATCGGAAACGGGGCGGCTGGGACGTGAGTCGTTGTGCACAGCGTTGGATGGTGACATTGGATGGGATGGAGGAGATCGCTGCCCGGGAGAGACACCAAACACAATCATCACACATGTATCATGTCCGTGTGGCCCTATAATGGGGATTTATAGATGTAACCCCACAGCCATGGCTCAGTGTGTAGGCATTATATCGTTCAGCAGGAAATCAGGGAATGGATCAGTCGCACACTGTATCGTCTGCTGTGTGTGAGGCCTAAATGTCCTGGATATATGGCGTTTACAGGTGGTGTTGTAAGGCAGGGTGATACCGCCATGTGGGATATAATGAGACAGCCCCTCCCACTGCAGGGTGATATCGCCATGTGGGATATAATGAGACAGCCCCTCCCACTGCAGGGTGATATCGCCATGTGGGATCTAATGAGACAGCCCCTCCCACTGCAGGGTGATACCGCCATGTGGGATCTAATGAGCCGGCCCCTCCCACTGCAGGGTGATACCGCCATGTGGGATCTAATGAGCCGGCCCCTCCCACTGCAGGGTGATACCGCCATGTGGGATCTAATGAGACAGCCCCTCCCACTGCAGGGTGATACCGCCATGTGGGATCTAATGAGACGGCCCCTCCCACTGCAGGGTGATACCGCCATGTGGGATCTAATGAGCCGGCCCCTCCCACTGCAGGGTGATACCGCCATGTGGGATCTAATGAGCCGGCCCCTCCCACTGCAGGGGGATACCGCCATGTGGGATCTAATGAGCCGGCCCCTCCCACTGCAGGGGGATACCGCCATGTGGGATCTAATGAGCCGGCCCCTCCCACTGCAGGGAGATACCGCCATGTGGGATCTAATGAGCCGGCCCCTCCCACTGCAGGGTGATACCGCCATGTGGGATCTAATGAGACGGCCCCTCCCACTGCAGGGTAATACCGCCATGTGGGATCTAATGAGACGGCCCCTCCCACTGCAGGGTGATACCGCCATGTGGGATCTAATGAGACGGCCCCTCCCACTGCAGGGTGATACCGCCATGTGGGATCTAATGAGCCGGCCCCTCCCACTGCAGGGTGATACCGCCATGTGGGATCTAATGAGCCGGCCCCTCCCACTGCAGGGGGATACCGCCATGTGGGATCTAATGAGCCGGCCCCTCCCACTGCAGGGTGATACCGCCATGTGGGATCTAATGAGCCGGCCCCTCCCACTGCAGGGGGATACCGCCATGTGGGATCTAATGAGACAGCCCCTCCCACTGCAGGGTGATACCGCCATGTGGGATCTAATGAGCCGGCCCCTCCCACTGCAGGGGGATACCGCCATGTGGGATCTAATGAGCCGGCCCCTCCCACTGCAGGGTGATACCGCCATGTGGGATCTAATGAGCCGGCCCCTCCCACTGCAGGGGGATACCGCCATGTGGGATCTAATGAGACGGCCCCTCCCACTGCAGGGTGATACCGCCATGTGGGATCTAATGAGACGGCCCCTCCCACTGCAGGGTGATACCGCCATGTGGGATCTAATGAGCCGGCCCCTCCTACTGCAGGGGGATACCGCCATGTGGGATCTAATGAGACGGCCCCTCCCACTGCAGGGTGATACCGCCATGTGGGATCTAATGAGACGGCCCCTCCCACTGCAGGGGGATACCGCCATGTGGGATCTAATGAGCCGGCCCCTCCTACTGCAGGGGGATACCGCCATGTGGGATCTAATGAGCCGGCCCCTCCCACTGCAGGGTGATACCGCCATGTGGGATCTAATGAGCCGGCCCCTCCCACTGCAGGGGGATACCGCCATGTGGGATCTAATGAGACGGCCCCTCCCACTGCAGGGGGATACCGCCATGTGGGATCTAATGAGCCGGCCCCTCCTACTGCAGGGGGATACCGCCATGTGGGATCTAATGAGCCAGCCCCTCCCACTGCAGGGGGATACCGCCATGTGGGATCTAATGAGCCGGCCCCTCCCACTGCAGGGTGATACCGCCATGTGGGATCTAATGAGCCGGCCCCTCCCACTGCAGGGTGATACCGATATGTGGGATCTAATGAGCCGGCCCCTCCCACTGCAGTTTGATACTGCCATGTGGGATCTAATGAGCCGACCCCTCCCACTGCAGGGTGATACTGCCATGTGGGATCTAATGAGCCGGCCCCTCCCACTGCAGGGTGATACCGCCATGTGGGATCTAATGAGCCGACCCCTCCCAATGCAGGGTGATACTGCCATGTGGGATCTAATGAGCCGGCCCCTCCCCCTGCAGGGTGATACCGCCATGTGGGATCTAATGAGCCGGCCCCTCCCACTGCAGGGTGATACTGCCATGTGGGATCTAATGAGCCGACCACTCCCACTGCAGGGCGATACTGCCATATGTGATCTAATGTGCCAGTCCCTCCCCCTGCAGGGTGATACTGCCATGTGGGATCTAATGAGCCGGCCCCTCCCACTGCAGGGTGATACTGCCATGTGTGATCTAATGAGCCGGCCCCTGCCCCTGCAGGGTCACAGTACTATATAGATGCGGTTAGAGACTGTGGGGCAGTTACTCACCATAGCTGTGGGCTCTCTCTCTGTAGTGGACCCCAGAACAGGGACCCCGATTGACCTAGGGATGGGCTGGCCCTTTGTCCCAGCACCTGGTGACAGCACTAAGGGGGCAGCTGGTGAAGCTCGGGGGAGCCCAGAATCCAGGGAGTGTCCTGCTCCTGCCCTGTGCTGTGCTCCCGCCTCCACGTGATAAAAGTCTACACATGTCCATCGCCCCTTCTGATACCTCCGCCCTCCCCCCAGGGGGGCCTGATCCAGTCGCACCAGCCGGAAGCGAGATGTGGGCGGAGAGCGAAGGCCATTGGGGGGTGATGGGGACGGAGAGCGCTCTATGGAGATTGGGGACAAAGGTGATGATGGTTGGTAGTCAGTGGTAACGCTGGTAATCTGGAATCCACTCCGCTTCTTCCCCAGGCTCATGGTAGAGTCGTCCTAATGGGGAGAGAGATAAAGTCACTACGCCGCCATCATCCCCCTCTAATCCTGTATACCCCGCCATCAGCCCACTCTGATCCTGTATACCCCGCCATCATCCCACTCTAATCCTGTATACCCCGCCACCATCCCCCTCTAATCCTGTATACCCCGCCATCATCCCACTCTAATCCTGTATACCCCGCCACCACCCCCCTCTATTCCTGTATACCCCGCCATCAGGCCACTCTAATCCTGTATACCCCGCCATCAGCCCACTCTATTCCTGTATACCCCGCCATCAGCCCACTCTATTCCTGTATACCCCGCCATCAGCCCACTCTATTCCTGTATACCCGCCATCATCCCCCTCTATTCCTGTATACCCTGCCATCATCCCACTCTAATCCTGTATACCCCGCCACCATCCCCCTCTATTCCTGTATACCCCGCCATCAACCCACTCTAATCCTGTATACCCCGCCATCAGCCCACTCTATTCCTGTATACCCCGCCATCAGCCCACTCTAATCCTGTATACCCCGCCATCAGCCCACTCTAATCCTGTATACCCCGCCATCAGCCCACTCTAATCATGTATACCCCGCCATCATCCCCCTCTAATCCTGTATACCCCGCCATCAGCCCACTCTAATCCTGTATACCCCGCCATCATCCCCCTCTAATCCTGTATACCCCGCCATCAGCCCACTCTATTCCTGTATACCCCGCCATCAGCCCACTCTAATCCTGTATACCCCGCCATCAGCCCACTCTAATCCTGTATACCCCGCCATCATCCCCCTCTATTCCTGTATGTCCCGCCATCAGCCCACTCTAATCCTGTATACCCCGCCATCAGCCCACTCTAATCCTGTATACCCCGCCATCATCCCCCTCTAATCCTGTATACCCCGCCATCAGCCCACTCTAATCCTGTATACCCCGCCATCAGCCCACTCTAATCCTGTATACCCCGCCATCATCCCCCTCTATTCCTGTATACCCCGCCATCAGCCCACTCTAATCCTGTATACCCCGCCATCAGCCCACTCTATTCCTGTATACCCCGCCATCAGCCCACTCTAATCCTGTATACCCCGCCATCATCCCCCTCTAATCCTGTATACCCCGCCATCATCCCCCCTATTCCTGTATACCCCGCCATCAACCCACTCTAATCCTGTATACCCCGCCATCATCCCCCTCTAATTCTGTATACCCCGCCATCAGCCCACTCTAATCCTGTATACCCCGTCATCATCCCCCTCTATTCCTGTATACCCTGCCATCACCCCCCTCTAATCCTGTATACCCCGCCATCATCCCCCCCTATTCCTGTATACCCCGCCATCAACCCACTCTAATCCTGTATACCCCGCCATCAGCCCACTCTAATCCTGTATACCCCGCCTTCAGCCCACTCTAATCCTGTATACCCCGCCATCATCCCCCTCTATTCCTGTATACCCCGCCATCAACCCACTCTAATCCTGTATACCCCGCCATCAGCCCACTTTAATCCTGTATACCCCGTCATCATCCCCCTCTATTCCTGTATACCCTGCCATCACCCCCCTCTAATCCTGTATACCCCGCCATCATCCCCCCCTATTCCTGTATACCCCGCCATCAACCCACTCTAATCCTGTATGCCCCGCCATCATCCCCCTCTAATCCTGTATACCCCGCCATCAGCCCACTCTAATCCTGTATACCCCGCCATCAGCCCACTCTAATCCTGTATACCCCGTCATCATCCCCCTCTATTCCTGTATACCCTGCCATCACCCCCCTCTAATCCTGTATACCCCGCCATCATCCCCCCCTATTCCTGTATACCCCGCCATCAACCCACTCTAATCCTGTATACCCCGCCATCAGCCCACTCTAATCCTGTATACCCCGCCATCAGCCCACTCTAATCCTGTATACCCCGCCATCATCCCCCTCTATTCCTGTATACCCCGCCATCAGCCCACTCTAATCCTGTATACCCCGCCATCAGCCAACTCTATTCCTGTATACCCCGCCATCAGCCCACTCTAATCCTGTATACCCCGCCATCATCCCCCTCTAATCCTGTATACCCCGCCATCATCCCCCCCTATTCCTGTATACCCCGCCATCAACCCACTCTAATCCTGTATACCCCGCCATCATCCCCCTCTAATCCTGTATACCCCGCCATCAGCCCACTCTAATCCTGTATACCCCGCCATCAGCCCCCTCTATTCCTGTACACCCCGCTCACACACAGCTACGTCACTACACTGCCATCAGCCCCCTCTATTCCTGTACACCCCGCTCACACACAGCTACGTCACTACACCGCCATCATCCCCCTCTATTCCTGTACACCCCGCTCACACACAGCTACGTCACTACACTGCCATCAGCCCCCTCTATTCCTGTATACCCCGCTCACACACTACAACGTCATTACACTGCCATCATCCCCCTCTATTCCTGTACACCCCGCTCACACACTACTACATCACTACACCACTAACATCCCCCTCTATTCCTGTACACCCCGCTCACACACAGCTACATCGCTACACCGCCATCATCCCCCTCTATTCCTGTACACCCCGCTCACACACTACTACGTCAATACACCGCCATCATCCCCCTCTATTCCTGTACACCCCGCTCACACACAGATACGTCACTACACCGCCATTATCCCCCTCTATTCCAGTACACCCCGCTCACACACAGCTACGTCAAAACACCGCCATCATCCCCCTCTATTCCTGTACACCCCGCTCACACACAGCTACATCACTACATCGCCATCATCCCCTCTATTCCTGTACACCCCGCTCACACACAGCTACGTCACTACATCGCCATCATCCCCTCTATTCCTGTACACCCCGCTCACACACTACAACGTCACTACACCGCCATCACCCCCCTCTATTCCTGTACACCCCGCTCACACACAGCTACGTCACTACACCGCCATCAGCCCACTCTAATCCTGTATACCCCGCCATCAGCCCACTCTAATCCTGTATACCCCGCCATCAACCCACTCTAATCCTGTATACCCCGCCATCAGCCCACTCTAATCCTGTATACCCCGCCATCAGCCCACTCTAATCCTGTATACCCCGCCATCATCCCCCTCTATTCCTGTATACCCCGCCATCATCCCCCTCTATTCCTGTATACCCCGCCATCAGCCCCCTCTATTCCTGTACACCCCGCTCACACACAGCTACGTCACTACACCGCCATCAGCCCCCTCTATTCCTGTACACCCCGCTCACACACAGCTACGTCACTACACCGCCATCATCCCCCTCTATTCCTGTACACCCCGCTCACACACAGCTACGTCACTACACTGCCATCAGCCCCCTCTATTCCTGTATACCCCGCTCACACACTACAACGTCACTACACTGCCATCATCCCCCTCTATTCCTGTACACCCCGCTCACACACTACTACATCACTACACCACTAACATCCCCCTCTATTCCTGTACACCCCGCTCACACACAGCTACATCGCTACACCGCCATCATCCCCCTCTATTCCTGTACACCCCGCTCACACACTACTACGTCAATACACCGCCATCATCCCCCTCTATTCCTGTACACCCCGCTCACACACAGATACGTCACTACACCGCCATTATCCCCCTCTATTCCAGTACACCCCGCTCACACACAGCTACGTCAAAACACCGCCATCATCCCCCTCTATTCCTGTACACCCCGCTCACACACAGCTACATCACTACATCGCCATCATCCCCTCTATTCCTGTACACCCCGCTCACACACAGCTACGTCACTACATCGCCATCATCCCCTCTATTCCTGTACACCCCGCTCACACACTACAACGTCACTACACTGCCATCACCCCCCTCTATTCCTGTACACCCCGCTCACACACAGCTACGTCACTACACCGCCATCATCCCCCTCTATTCCTGTACACCCCGCTCACACACAGCTACCACACTACACCGAAATCATCCCCCTCTATTCCTGTACACCCCGCTCACACACAGCTACGTCACTACACCGCCATCATCCCCCTCTATTCCTGTACACCCCGCTCACAGACTACTATGTCTCTACACCGCCATCATCCCCCTCTATTCCTGTACACCCGCTCACACACCGCTATGTCACTACACCGCCATCATCCCCCTCTATTCCTGTACACCCCGCTATCACACAGCTACGTCACTACACCGCCATCATACCCCTCTATTCTTGTACACCCCGCTCACACACAGCTACGTCACTACACCACCATCATCCCCCTCTATTCCTGTACATCCTGCTCACACACAGATACCTCACTACACCGCCATCATCCCCCTCTATTCCTGTACACCCCGCTCACACACAGCTACGTCACTACACCGCCATCATACCCCTCTATTCCTGTACACCCCACTCACACACTACTACGTCACTACACCGCCATCATCCTCCTCTATTCCTGTACACCCCGATCACACACAGCTACGCCACTACACCGCCATCATCCCCCTCTATTCCTGTACATCCTGCTCACACACAGCTACGCCACTACACCGCCATCATCCCCCTCTATTCCTGTACATCCTGCTCACACACAGCTATGTCACTACACCGCCATCATCCCCCTCTATTCCTGTACACCCCGCTCACACACAGCTACGTCACTACACCGCCATCATCCCTCTCTATTCCTGTACACGCCGCTCACACACAGCTACGTCACTACACCGCCATCATACCCCTCTATTCCTGTACACCCCGCTCACACACAGCTACATCACTACACCGCCATCACCCCCCTCTATTCCTGTACAACCCGCTCACACACAGCTACGTCACTACACTGCCATCATCCCCCTCTATTCCTGTACACCCCGCTCAGACACAGCTACGTCACTACACCGCCCTCATCCCCCTCTATTCCTGTACACCCCGCTCACACACTACTACGTCACTACACCGCCATCATCCCCTCTATTCCTGTACACCCCGCTCACACACAGCTACGTCACTACACCGCCATCATCCCCTCTATTCCTGTACACCCCGCTCAGACACAGCTACGTCACTACACTGCCATCACCCCCCTCTATTCCTGTACACCCTGCTCACACACAGCTACGTCACTACACCATCATCATCCTCCTCTATTCCTGTACACCCCGCTCACACACAACTACGTCATTACATCGCCATCATCCCCTCTATTCCTGTACACCCCACTCACACACAGCTACGTCACTACACTGCCATCACCCCCCTCTATTCCTGTACACCCCACTCACACACAGCTACATCACTACACCGCCATCATCCTCCTCTATTCCTGTACACCCCGCTCACACACTACAACGTCACTACACTGCCATCACCCCCCTCTATTCCTGTACACCCCACTCACACACTACAACGTCACTACACTGCCATCACCCCCCTCTATTCCTGTACACCCCGCTCACACACAGCTACGTCACTACACCGCCATCAACCCCTCTATTCCTGTAACCCCGCTCACACACAGCTACGTCACTGCACCGCCATCAACCCCTCTATTCCTGTACACCCCGCTCAGACACTTCTACGTCACTACACCGACATCATCCCCCTCTATTCCTGTACACCCCGCTCACACACAGCTATGTCACTACACCGCCATCATACCCCTCTATTCCTGTACACCCCGCTCACACACAGCTACGTCTCTACACCGCCATCATCCTCCTCTATTCCTGTACACCCCGCTCACACACAGCTACGTCACTACACCGCCATCATCCCCTCTATTCCTGTACACGCCGCTCACACACAGCTACGTCACTACACCGCCATCATCCCCCTCTATTCCTGTACACCCCGCTCACACACAGCTACGTCACTACACCGCCATCATCCTCCTCTATTCCTGTACACCCCGCTCACACACAGCTACGTCACTACACCGCCATCATCCTCCTCTATTCCTGTACACCCCGCTCACACACTACTACATCACTACACCGCCATCATCCACCTCTATTCCTGTACACCCCGCTCACACACCACTACGTCACTACACCGCCATCATCCCCCCCTATTCCTGTACACCCCGCTCACACACAGCTACGTCACTACACCACCATCATCCCCCTCTATTCCTGTACACCCCGCTCAGACACAGCTACGCCACTACACCGCCATCATCCCCCTCTATTCCTGTACACCCCGCTCAGACACAAATACGCCACTACACCGACATCATCCCCTTTATTCCTGTACACCCCGCTCACACACAGCTACGTCCCTACACCGCCATCATACCCCTCTATTCCTGTACACCCCGCTCACACACAGCTACGTCACTACACCGCCATCATCCCCCTCTATTCCTGTACACCCCGCTCACACACAACTACGTCACTACACCGCCATCAACCCCTCTATTCCTGTACACCCCGCTCACACACAGCTACGTCACTACACCGCCATCATCCCCCTCTATTCCTGTACACCCCGCTCACACACAGCTACGTCACTACACCGCCATCATCCCCTCTATTCCTGTACACCCCGCTCACACACTACAACGTCACTACACTGCCATCACCCCCCTCTATTCCTGTACACCCCGCTCATACACAGCTACATCGCCATCAGCCCCCTCTATTCCTGTACACCCCGCTCACACACAGCTACGTCACTACACCGCCATCATCCCCTCTATTCCTGTACACCCCGCTCACACACAGCTACGTCACTACACCGCCATCATCCCCCTCTATTCCTGTACACCCCGCTCAAACACAGCTATGTCACTACACCGCCATCATCCCCCTCTATTCCAGTACACCCCGCTCACACACTACTATGTCACTACACTGCCATCATCCCCCTCTATTCCAGTACACCCCGCTCACGCACTACTACGTCACTACACTGCCATCATCCCCCTCTATTCCTGTACACCCCGCTCACACACCACTACGTCACTACACCGCCATCATCCCCCCCTATTCCTGTACACCCCGCTCACACACAGCTACGTCACTACACCACCATCATCCCCCTCTATTCCTGTACACCCCGCTCAGACACAGCTACGCCACTACACCGCCATCATCCCCCTCTATTCCTGTACACCCCGCTCAGACACAGATACGCCACTACACCGACATCATCCCCTCTATTCCTGTACACCCCGCTCACACACAGCTACGTCACTACACCGCCATCATACCCCTCTATTCCTGTACACCCCGCTCACACACCACTACGTCACTACACCACCATCATCCCCCTCTATTCCTGTACACCCCGCTCACACACAGCTACGTCACTACACCGCCATCACCCCCCTCTATTCCTGTACACCCCGCTCACACACAGCTACGTCACTACACCGCCATCAACCCCTCTATTCCTGTACACCCCGCTCACACACAGCTACGTCACTACACCGCCATCATCCCCCTCTATTCCTGTACACCCCGCTCACACACAGCTACGTCACTACACCGCCATCATCCCCCTCTATTCCTGTACACCCCGCTCACACACACCTACGTCACTACACCGCCATCATCCCCTCTATTCCTGTACACCCCGCTCACACACTACAACGTCAATACACTGCCATCACCCCCCTCTATTCCTGTACACCCCGCTCATACACAGCTACATCACTACATCGCCATCATCCCCCTCTATTCCTGTACACCCCGCTCACACACAGCTACGTCACTACACCGCCATCATCCCCTCTATTCCTGTACACCCCGCTCACACACAGCTATGTCACTACACCGCCATCATCCCCCTCTATTCCAGTACACCCCGCTCACACACTACTATGTCACTACACTGCCATCATCCCCCTCTATTCCAGTACACCCCGATCACACACAGCTACGTCACTACACCGCCATCATCCCCCTCTATTCCTGTACACCATGCTCAGTCACACCTACGTCACTACACCGCCATCGTCCCCTCTATTCCTTTACATCCTGCTCACACACAGCTACGTCACTACACCGCCATCATCCCCCTCTATTCCTGTACACCATGCCCAGTCACAGCTACGTCACTACACCGCCATCATCCCCTCTATTCCTGTACACCCCGCTCACACACATATACGTCACTACACCGCCATCATACCCCTCTATTCCTATACACCCGCTCACACACAGCTATGTCACTACACCGCCATCATCCCCCTCTATTCCTGTACACCCCGCTCACACACAGCTATGTCACTACACCGCCATCATCCCCCTCTATTCCAGTACACCCCGCTCACACACTACTATGTCACTACACTGCCATCATCCCCCTCTATTCCAGTACACCCCGATCACACACAGCTACGTCACTACACCGCCATCATCCCCCTCTATTCCTGTACACCATGCTCAGTCACAGCTATGTCACTACACCGCCATCGTCCCCTCTATTCCTTTACATCCTGCTCACACACAGCTACGTCACTACACCGCCATCATCCCCCTCTATTCCTGTACACCATGCTCAGTCACAGCTACGTCACTACACCGCCATCATCCCCTCTATTCCTGTACACCCCGCTCACACACATATACGTCACTACACCGCCATCATACCCCTCTATTCCTATACACCCACTCACACACAGCTATGTCACTACACCGCCATCATCCCCCTCTATTCCTGTACACCCCGCTCGCACACTAATACGTCACTACACCGTCATCACCCCCCTCTATTCCTGTACACCCCGCTCACACACAGCTACGTCACTACACTGCCATCATCCCCTCTATTCCTTAACACCCCGCTCACACACTACTACGTCACTACACCGCCATCATCCCCCTCTATTCCTGTACACCCCGCTCACACTCTACTACGTCACTACACCACCATCATCCCCTCTATTCCTGTACACCCCGCTCACACACAGCTACGTCACTACACCGCCATCATCCCCCTCTATTCCTGTACACCATGCTCAGTCACAGCTACGTCACTACACCGCCATCATCCCCTCTATTCCTGTACACCCCGCTCACACACATATACGTCACTACACCGCCATCATACCCCTCTATTCCTATACACCCACTCACACACAGCTATGTCACTACACCGCCATCATCCCCCTCTATTCCTGTACACCCCGCTCGCACACTAATACGTCACTACACCGTCATCATCCCCTCTATTCCTGTACACCCCGCTCACACACAACTACGTCACTACACCGCCATCATCCCCCTCTATTCCTGTACACCCCGCTCGCACACTAATACGTCACTACACTGCCATCACCCCCCTCTATTCCTGTACACCCCGCTCACACACAGCTACGTCACTACACCGCCATCATCCCCCTCTATTCCTGTACACCCCGCTCACACACTACTAGGTCACTACACCGCCATCATCCCCTCTATTCCTGTACACCCCGCTCACACACTAATAAGTCACTACACCACCATCATCCCCTCTATTCCTGTGCACCCCGCTCACACACTACTACGTCACTACACCGCCATCATCTCTCTCTATTCCTGTACACCCCGCTCACACACAGCTACGTCACTACACCGCCATCATCCCCTCTATTCCTGTACACCCTGCTCACACACAGCTATGTCATAACATCGCCATCATCCCCTCTATTCCTGTACACCCCGCTCACACACAGCTACGTCACTACACCGCCATCATACCCTCTATTCCTGTACACCCTGCTCACACACAGCTATGTCACTACACCGCCATCATCCCCCTCTATTCCTGTACACCCCGCTCACACACTACTACGTCACTACACCGCCATCATCCCCCTCTATTCCTGTACACCCCGCTCACACACCACTACGTCACTACACCGCCATCCTCCCCCTCTATTCCTGTACACCCCGCTCACACACAGCTACGTCACTACACCACCATCATCCCCTCTATTCCTGTACACCCTGCTCACACACATCTACGTCACTACACCGCCATCATCCCCCTCTATTCCTGTACACCCCGCTCACACACAGCTACGTCACTACACTGCCATCATCCCCTCTATTCCTTAACACCCCGCTCACACACTACTACGTCACTACACCGCCATCATCCCCCTCTATTCCTGTACACCCCGCTCACACTCTACTACGTCACTACACCACCATCATCCCCTCTATTCCTGTACACCCCGCTCACACACAGCTACGTCACTACACCGCCATCATCCCCCTCTATTCCTGTACACCATGCTCAGTCACAGCTACGTCACTACACCGCCATCATCCCCTCTATTCCTGTACACCCCGCTCACACACATATACGTCACTACACCGCCATCATACCCCTCTATTCCTATACACCCGCTCACACACAGCTACGTCACTACACCGCCATCATACCCCTCTATTCCTGTACACCCTGCTCACACACAGCTACGGCACTACACCGCCATCATCCTCCTCTATTCCTGTACACCCCGCTCACACACAGCTATGTCACTACACCGCCATCATCCCCCTCTATTCCTGTACACCCCGCTCACACACAGCTACGTCACTACACTGCCATCATCCCCCTCTATTCCTGTACACCCCGCTCACACACTACTACGTCAGTACACCGCCATCATCCCCCTCTATTCCTGTACACCCCGCTCACACACAGCTACGTCACTACACCGCCATCATCCCCCTCTATTCCTGTACACCCCGCTAACACACAGCTACGTCACTACACCGCCATCATCCCCCTCTATTCCTGTACACCCCGCTCACACACAGTTACGTCACTGCACCGCCATCATCCCCCTCTATTCCTGTACACCCCGCTCACATACAGCTATGTCACTACACCGCCATCATCCCCTCTATTCCTGTACACCCCGCTCACATACAGCTATGTCACTACACCGCCATCATCCCCTCTATTCCTGTACACCCCGCTCACACACAGCTACGTCACTACACCGCCATCATCCCCCTCTATTCCTGTACACCCCGCTCACACACAGCTACGTCACTGCACCGCCATCATCCCCCTCTATTCCTGTACACCCCGCTCACACACAGCTACGTCACTGCACCGCCATCATCCCCCTCTATTCCTGTACACCCCGCTCACATACAGCTATGTCACTACACCGCCATCATCCCCCTCTATTCCTGTACACCCCGCTCACATACAGCTATGTCACTACACCGCCATCATCCCCCTCTATTCCTATACACCCCGCTCACACACAGCTATGTCACTACACCGCCATCATCCCCTCTATTCCTGTACACCCATATATGCGGGATCGGCACTATGCGTCCACAGGAATAGGTTGACAGTCATTGGTCTGCTGCTAGTGGTTGACATGGATGGTCTCCGCTTTGTCTCATACTTACCATGCACGTGAATACGATCAGGAATGTTAGTCCAAAGCGTGGTGTGTGCAGCTATGTGACACTTGTTGGGGGTCCATGTGCTCCCACCTACAAACTGCCACCCAAAAAATCAGAAAAACTCACGTCGACCTGCAGTCTACACAGTACCAACACTGACGTGCTATGATCCACACATACGTCACTACACCAGCACACTACTACTCCTGTACATAACTATGCACTGCCATGGCAGTACAGTCAGGGTGACATATGTCCCAGGGCAGGGACACACCGACTGGTGCCGGAGTGCATTCCCTTAGGGGGGCTGCACAGACGCTTACCCTGCAGGACTGTCCCCCTGTCTGCAGGGTCCTGTGTGTATGGATCCCCTATACAGCATGTATGCACTTACCTGCTGTGCAGGAGAACTACAAGTGACAGGAAGCCAGTGCAAGGCTCTCCCCAGGAAACTTGTGTCCTGTCAGAGGATACTCTGTATCTCCTTCCCCCCCATCCTGCTGCTGGGACTGTCCCCCCCTTACTCACCCTGTTGACATCTCCGTGTCAGGAAGTCCTTCCTCTTCTGTCTCTCTCCCCCAGCAGTGCTTCCTTCTGCCTCTCTCCTCCCCCTTGTGTCTCACCCCTCCTTTCTGCCTGTCTCTATCACACACTTCACTCTCCCCAGCCTGCCTGCTGCCTCTTCCTCACACTCACCTCCGCTGTCTCTTCCTCACACTCACGGTCTCACCTCCGCTGTCTATTCCTCACACTCGACTCCGCTGTCTCTATCACACGCTTCGCTCTCCCCAGCCTGCTCGCTGTCTCTTCCTCACACTCACCTCAGCTGTCTCTTCCTCACACTCACCTCTGCTGTCTCTGTCACACCTCTCTCCCCAGCCTGCTCACTGTCTCTTCCTCACACTCATCTCCGCTGTCTCTATCACACCTCTCTCCCCAGCCTGCTCGCTGTCTCTTCCTCACACTCATCTCCGCTGTCTCTATCACAATCTTCTCTTTCCAGCCTGCTCACTGTCTCTTCCTCACACTCACCTCCACTGTCTCTTCCTCACACTCACCTCTGCGGTCTCTATCACAATCTTTGCTTTCCAGCCTGCTCACTGTCTCTTCCTCACACTCACCTCTGTTGTCTCTTCCTCACACTCACCTCCACTGTCTCTTCTTCACACTCACCTCCACTGTCTCTTCTTCACACTCACCTCCGCTGTCTCTTCCTCACACTCACCTCCGCTGTCTCTGTCACACGCTTCACTCTCCCCAGCCTGCTCGCTGTCTCTTCCTCACACTCACCTCCGCTGTCTCTATCACACGCTTCGCTCTCCCCAGCCTGCTCGCTGTCTCTTCCTCACACTCACCTCCGCTGTCTCTTCCTCACACTCATCTCCGCTGTCTCTATCACAATCTTCTCTTTCCAGCCTGCTCACTGTCTCTTCCTCACAATCACCTCCGCTGTCTCTATCACACCTCTCTCCCCAGCCTGCTCGCTGTCTCTTCCTCACACTCACCTCCACTGTCTCTTCCTCACACTCACCTCCGCTGTCTCTGTCACACGCTTCACTCTCCCCAGCCTGCTCGCTGTCTTTTCCTCACACTCACCTCCACTGTCTCTTCCTCACACTCACCTCCACTGTCTCTATCACAAGCTTCTCTCCCCAGCCTGCTCACTGTCTCTTCCTCACACTCACCTCCACTATCTCTTCCTCACACTCACCTCCGCTGTCTCCTCCTCACACTCATCTCCGCTGTCTCTATCACACCTCTCTCCCCAGCTTGCTCACTGTCTCTTCCTCACACTCACCTCCGCTGTCTCTTCCTCACACTCACCTCCGCTGTCTCCTCCTCACACTCACCTCCGATGTCTCCTCCTCACACTCACCTCCGCTGTCTTTTCCTGACACTCACCTCCACTGTCTCTTCCTCACACTCACCTCCGCTGTCCCTTCCTCAGACTCACCTCCGCTGTCTCTATCACACACCTCTCTCCCCAGCCTGCTCGCTGTCTCATCCTCACACTAGCCTCCACTGTCTCTTTCTCACACTCACCTCACACTGTGTTACACTCTCCCTTCCCAGCCCTCACGGTGTCCCTCTATCAGCCTTTCTTTTCTTACTCTGTCCCACTCTCTCTCACTGTCCCACTGTCATATTGCCTGTCTGTCTCTCTCCCTCTCTCTCTTACTCTCACTCCCTCCCTCTCTCTCCCTCTTACTCTCTCCTGCTCTCTCCCTCTCTCTCTTACTCTCACTCCCTCCCTCTCTCTCCCTCTTACTCTCTCCTGCTCTCTCCCACTCTCTCTCCCTCCTTCCCTCTCTCTCTTACCCTCTCTCACTCTCTCCTGCTCTCTTCTGCTCTCTCCCACTCTCTCTCCATCCCTCTCTCTCTCTTACTCTCTCCCTCCCTTTCTCTCTTAGGGGCGCATTTATCATTGGAATACGATGCTGGGGCGGTGACATCACCAGACATCGCATTGCGGTACTCTGCAATACCGCCAGGATGTATCACCTGGCAGGCGCAGGGACAGGGCTCCGAAAGGAGCCCGTCCCTGCGATGCCGGAAGCCGGGGGGTCTGCGCATGCGCGGTTATGTGCTAACCCCCCCCCCCCCGCGACCCCGCTGACTGCATTGCCGCTCAGGCAGTGCGCTGTGTAGCCATAGGCTACAATGGGCTATTGCCATATCAGAATGGCGATAGCCCAAGGCTGCGGTGCCGGGCTGCTGATGTTGATACATCGGGCAGCTTCGCATCCCCCATAGAAACCTATGGGGGATGCGGCCGGCGGCGGTGCAGGGAGGATCGCAGCAGGGATCGGAGATTGCTGCTGCGGTCCCCTTTGATACATTTAGGAGATACTTAATATTTGCGGCTAAACCCCGAAAACGGGTGTTTTCGGGGATTTAGCCGCAAACATGGTTTGATAAATGGGCCCCTTATTCTCTCCCTTCCTCTCTTACTCTCTCCCTCTCTCTCTTACTCTCTCCCTCCCTCTCTTACTCTCTCCCTTCCTCTCTTACTCTCTCCCTCTCTCTCTTACTCTCTCCCTCTCTCTCTTACTCTCTCCCTCCCTCCCTCTCTTATGCTGGGTACACACCAGGACGACTAGGGCCCGATCCCCACAATCTAGATCCAATTCCGATCAATTGGATGTAGATTGTGTGCTGATTGGGCCCTTTTCTGACCTGGTGTGGACCGATCCCGATCAGATGCGCGGTCCCGCGGGTCGGTCGGTCGTTATTGAGATCCTACCTGCTGCAGGTAGGATCTCAATGACGACCATACAGCCGGGTGCGGGTCGCCATCGGATCGGACCCGCTCACGGTGCACATCGTGAGCGGGTCGTGCCCCCCCGCGTCACCGTGAGCGGGTCGGACGAGACACTGACGACCCGCTCACGATGTGCATCGTGAGCGGGTCGTCCTGGTGTGTACCCTACATTACTCTCTCACTCCCTCTCTTACTCTCTCCCTCTCTTACTCTCTCCCTCCCTCTCTTACTCTCTCTCTCCCTCCCTCCCTCTCTTACTCTCTCCCTCCCTCTCTTACTCTCTCCCTCCCTCTCTTACTCTCTCCCTCCCTCTCTTACTCTCTTCCTCCCTTTCTTACTCGCTCTCTCCCTCTCTCTCTTACTCTCTCCCTCTCTCTCTTACTCTCTCCCTCTCTCTCTTACTCTCTTACTCTCTCCCTCCCTCTCTTACTCTCTCCCTCCCTCTCTTACTCTCTCCCTCTCTCTCTTACTCTCTCCCTCCCTCTCTTACTCTCTCCCTCCCTCTCTTACTCTCTCCCTCCCTCTCTTACTCTCTTCCTCCCTTTCTTACTCGCTCTCTCTCTCCCTCTCTCTCTTACTCTCTCCCTCTCTCTCTTACTCTCTTACTCTCTCCCTCCCTCTCTTACTCTCTCCCTCCCTCTCTTACTCTCTCCCTCTCTCTCTTACTCTCTCCCTCTCTCTCTTACTCTCTCCCTCCCTCTCTTACTCTCTCCCTCCCTCTCTTACTCTCTCCCTCTCTCTCCCTCCCTCTCTTACTCTCTCCCTCCCTCTCTTACTCTCTTCCTCCCTTTCTTACTCGCTCTCTCCCTCTCTCTCTTACTCTCTCCCTCCCTCTCTTACTCTCTCCCTCCCTCTCTTACTCTCTCCCTCTCTCTCTTACTCTCTCCCTCCCTCTCTTACTCTCTCCCTCCCTCTCTTACTCTCTCCCTCTCTCTCTTACTCTCTCCCTCTCTCTCTTACTCTCTCCCTCCCTCTCTTACTCTCTCCCTCTCTCTCTTACTCTCTCCCTCTCTCTCCCTCCCTCTCTTACTCTCTCCCTCCCTCTCTTACTCTCTCCCTCCCTTTCTTACTCGCTCTCTCCCTCTCTCCCTTACTCTCTCCCTCTCTCTCTTACTCTCTCCCTCTCTCTCTTACTCCCTCCCTCTCTTACTCTCTCCCTCTCTCTCTTACTCTCTCCCTCTCTCTCTTACTCTCTCCCTCCCTCTCTTACTCTCTCCCTCCCTCTCTTACTCTCTCCCTCTCTCTCTTACTCTCTCCCTCCCTCTCTTACTCCCTCCCTCTCTCTCTTACTCTCTCCCTCTCTCTCTTAGGGGCACATTTATCAAGATCACATTTACAATGCGATCTGGGTGGAATATTACCGCCCAGGATCGCATTGTAAAATGCGATCATATCGGGGCAATGTATCAATTTTAAGGGCACAGGGACAGGGCTCCCTGCGAAGCCCTAACCTGGAAGCTGGGGGTCTGCGCATGCGCGGTTATGCTCGGGCAGTGCGCTGTGTACCCATAGGCTACAATGGGCTATCGCCATCCCAGAATGGCGATAGCCCAGGGGTGCGATGCCGGGCTGCTGATGTTGATACATTGGGCAGTTTCGCATCCCCCATAGAAACCTATGGGGGATGCGGCCGTCGGCACTGCAGGGAGGATCGCAGCAGGGATCGGAGATTGCTGCTGCGGTCCCCCTATGATACATTTGGGGGATACTTAATATTTGCGGCTAAACCCCGAAATCGTGTGTTTTTGGAGATTTAGCCGCAAATATGGTTTGATAAATGGGCCCCTTAGTCTCTCTCTCCCTCCCACTCTTACTCTTGTAAGCACCCATCAGGGTGCTTGTACAATTAAAAATCGCATTGCATGCCATTTGCTGTCATGCGATGCTATGCGATATTTCATTGTACAAGCACTCCTGTTAATTTAACGGGAAGATCGCATCGCATCGCACACCACTAAATACGGTATGCGATGGGCGTCGTGCTAGGAAACAAGTACCGTAATTTCTCACTTCACATATATCTACCTTAGACAACTGCCCTGTGACTAAGGGCCTTATTCTAGTTCACTTTTTCTGACAAAATCCTTCTTACGGAGCCCATAGACGCTCCGTTTTCGCCGGCACCGTATTGTACTATGCGATGCGCGCTCCCGCGCATCACATAGTACGGTACCAAAAGTATGTGCTGCACAAACTTTTTGTACTAGGTAAACATCGTATCGGATCGCAGTGCATGCACAAAGCATGCACAAGGCATGCGATCCGATACGATGTGTACTTGAAAAGTACAAAACGGACCGTGTATGGGGGCTTAAGATGGACAAAACACTGCAGGTGGGGCAGATGTTACTTGTACAGAGAGCATTAGATTTCGGTGGGGTTTTACTTCAAAGTGAGATCTATATTGCAGTGTAAAAATAAAGCACCCAGTATTTTCCCTGCATAAAAATAAAATAACTCACCCAAATCTCTCTCTGCACATGTTACATCTGCCCCACCTGCAGTGCACATGGTTTTGTCCATCTAAGAAGGATTTTGTCAGAAAGAGTGAACTAGAATAAGGGCTTAAATACCAGGTACCACATTGTATAATAATACGCTGTGTACGCTGATGATGGTCACGTTGCTCTGTATAACAGTACTGAGTATATACTGATGTAGAAGTTAATGTGGCGTGGGTGTGGGAACAGACGGTGATTGATGTCCAGGATGATCAACGATGGCGTTTTGTCCTGAGAATACATTGCGAGATTTACCTGTAGGGTAATTTGGACGCACTCCTGCGCTGGCATAAGAGCACTCTGGGTATAATTACTGATTGCAGCCAGAAAATCTCTCACTTATCAATGAAGTCTTTAAGAAGTTATGGAGGGTGGTGGTATAGACAGCATAGTGGCTGCAGTACCCCTACTATGCAGCAGATGGCAGTGTTCACCCTCCGACATTGGGCCATACATGCACAGCACAGATTCCCTTTGCCAACGACTTGATTTGAGCAGCTGCACCCAGATTGCCACGAGGTGCAGGAGTCTGGGATGGAAGATGTGGTGTTTGCAGGATTGCACTGGATAAAGGCATAGTTACCTCCCCTCCTGCATTCTGCAGGAGACTCCCTGACATAGCAGCAATCTCCCTCTCTCCCTCATTAGTCTAGCAATCTCCCTCATGTCACCTAGCCCACATTACACTGTTACATCATAGTTACCTCCCCTCCTGCATTCTGCAGGAGACTCCCTGACATAGCAGCAATATCCCTCTCTCCCTCATTAGTCTAGCAATCTCCCCATGTCACCTAGCCCACATTACACTGTTACATCATAGTTACCTCCCCTCCTGCATTCTGCAGGAGACTCCCTGACATAGCAGCAATCTCCCTCTCTCCCTCATTAGTCTAGTAATCTCCCTCATGTCACCTAGCCCACATTACACTGTTACATCATAGTTACCTCCCCTCCTGCATTCTGCAGGAGACTCCCTGACATAGCAGCAAACGGATCCGATATGATATCCCGGCGGTCGGGATCCCGGCGGTCGGAATCCCGACACTGGAATCCCGTCCGCCGAAATCCCGACAAGGGGGGGACATGGATCGCCCCCCCTTGCGGGCTCGCTGCGCTCGCCACGCAGCGGGCCCGGTGCCTCGCTACGCTCGGCACGCTATTATATTCTCCCTCTATGGGTGTCGTGGACACCCACGGAGGGAGAAAGTTTCGGGATTTCGGCGGTCGGGATTCCAGTGTCGGGATTCCGACCGCCGGGATCCCGACCGCCGGGAAATTAACCGCATCCCCAGCAAACTCCCTCTCTCCCTCATTAGTCTAGCAATCTCCCTCATGTCACCTAGCCCACATTACACTGTTACATCATAGTTACCTCCCCTCCTGCATTCTGCAGGAGACTCCCTGACATAGCAGCAATCTCCCTCTCTCCCTCATTAGTCTAGCAATCTCCCTCATGTCACCTAGCCCACATCACACTGTTACATCATAGTTACCTCCCCTCATGCATTCTGCAGGAGACTCCCTGACATACTGTAGCAGCAATCTCCCTCTCTCCCTCATTAGTCTAGCAATCTCCCTCTTGTCACCTAGCCCACATTACACTGTTACATTTTTGGGGAAAAAGGGATGAGAGACAGATACATTTAGACTGAATCATCAGCACCATTTCCCAGCACTTATGAACTGCTTTGGGGCTCATCTATATTTGGATATAAGTCATTTTACAAGATTCCTCTCAGATGTAGCAGTACACACCCACGCTTCTAGGTGCCACGTTCACAATCTCTTTTCACAATCTCTCCATATATGGAACTAGACACGCCTTTTGGGAGGAGCATGACACACACCCTCAATGGGGCGCCTTGCAAAATTCTATTACCAACTATAATCTCCCTGAAACTAGTTTTCATAAGTAAGCAAGTATGGATATTGGACAGATACAGGGTGGTGGAAACTAGGTCTAAAACCCAATAATTTATTCTCGGGTGGAGAGTGGATAAAAGTACAGTCAGATCCGTTCAGGCTTCTCTGTGTAAAAAGTATAAAAATAAATCATTAAAAAAAACTGTGTGTCCCCCCCCCCCCTAGTACAAAACGTATGGTACACACTGCACACTGCTGATGCACACACTTATATACCCACACATGGGAGAGGATGGTACACACTGCACACGGCTGAGGCACACACTCATATACATACACATGAGAGAGGATGTACACACTGCTGAGATACACACTCATATACACACACATGGGAGAGGATGTACACACAGCTGAGA
Organism: Crinia signifera; assembly: GCF_055691185.1. Taxonomy (NCBI): domain Eukaryota; kingdom Metazoa; phylum Chordata; class Amphibia; order Anura; family Myobatrachidae; genus Crinia; species Crinia signifera. The sequence goes on along the minus strand of NC_139220.1, from coordinate 335,967,540 downwards.
TACACACTCATATACACACACATGGGAGAGGATGGTACACACTGCACACAGCTAAGTCACACATTCATATACACACACATAGGAGAGGATGGTGCACACTGCTGAGGCGCACACTCATATACATACACATGGAGAGGATGGTACACACTGCACACAGCTGAGATACACACTCATACTGTATACACACATGGGAGAGGATGGTACACACTGCACACTGCTGAGGCACACACTCATATACACATATGGGAGAGGATGGTACACACACTGCACACAGCTGAGGCACACACTTATATACATACACATGGGAGTGGATGGTACACACGGCTGAGGCACACACTCATATACACACATGGGATAGGATGGTACACACTGCACACTGCTAAGGCACACACTCATATACACACATGGGAGATGATGGTACAAACTTCACACAGCTGAGTCACACACTCATATACACGCAAATGGGAGATTATGGTACACACACTGCACAATAATATACACTCATGGGAGAGGATGATACACACTGAATACAGCTGGGACACACTCATATACACACACATGGGAGATGATGGTACACTCTGCATACAGCTCAGGTACACAGTCATATACACACATATGGGAGAGGATGGTACACACAGCTGAGATACACACTCATACACACATGGGAGAGGATGGTACACACTGCACACTGCTGAGGCACACACTCATATACACATATGGGAGAGGATGGTACACACTGCATACAGCTGAGATACACACTCATATACACACATGGGAGAGGATGGTACACACTGCTGAGGCACACACTCATATACACACACATGGGAGAGGATGGTACACACTGCTGAGATACACACTCATACACACATGGGAGAGGATGGTACGCACTGCACACTGCTGAGGCACACACTCATATACACATATGGGAGAGGATGGTACACACTGCATACAGCTGAGATACACACTCATATACACACATGGGAGAGGATGGTACACACTGCTGAGGCGCACACTCATATACACACACATGGGAGAGGATGGTACACACTGCTGAGATACACACTCATACACACATGGGAGAGGATGGTACGCACTGCACACTGCTGAGGCACACACTCATATACACATATGGGAGAGGATGGTACACACTGCATACAGCTGAGATACACACTCATATACACACATGGGAGAGGATGGTACACACTGCTGAGGCACACACTCATATACACACACATGGGAGAGGATGGTACACACTGCTGAGACACACACTCATATACACACATGGGAGTGGCTGATACACACTGCACACAGCTGAGATACACACTCATATACACACACATTGGAAAGGATGGTACACACTGCACACAGCTGAGGCACACACTCATATACACACATGGGAGAGGATGGTACACACTGCACACACCTGGGACACACACTCATATACACACACACACATGGGAGAGGATGGTACACACTCCACACAGCTGAGATACACACGTATATACACACACACATGGGAGAGGATAGTACACACTGCACACAGCATACACACAGGAAGCTCTGCTACACACACACACACACACACACACACAGGAAGCTCTGGTACACAGGTGCACACACACACACACATAGGAAGCTCTGGTACACAGGTGCACACATACACACATAGGAAGCTCTGCTACACACACACACACAGGAAGCTCTGGTACACAGGTACACACACACATACAGACAGGAAGCTCTGATACACACACACACGAAGCTCTGGTACACAGGTACACACACACACAGAAAGCTCTAGTACACAGGTGTACACACACACACACAAAGAAACCTCTAGTACACAGGTACACACACACACACAGGAAGCTCTGGTACACAGGTACACACAGGAAGCTCTAGTACACAGGTACACACACAGGAAGCTCTGGTACACAGGTACACACACACAGAAAGCTCTAGTACACAGGTACACACACACAGAAACCTCTAGTACACAGGTACACACACACACACACACAGGAAGCTCTGGTACACAGGTACACACACACAGAAAGCTCTAGTACACAGGTACACACACACAGGAAGCTCTGCTACGCACACACACACACAGGAAGCTCTGGTACACAGGTACACACACACAGGACGCTCTGGTAAGCAGGTACACACACAGGAAGCTCTGGTACACAGGTACACACACACACAGGAAGCTCTGGTACACAGGTACACACACACACACACACACACAGAAAGCTCTAGTACACAGGTGTACACACACACACAGGAAGCTCTGGTACACACGTACACACACACACATACAAAGCTCTGATACACAGGTGCACACACACAAACACACACAGGAAGCTCTGCTACACACAGACAGGAAGCACAGGTGCACACACACATATAGGAAGCTCTGGTACACAGGTGCACACACACACACACACATAGGAAGCTCTGATACACAGGTACACACACACACACTATGCGTGGAGATCAGACAGCCGCAGTGTGCTGTATCTCCCCCTCCCTCCATACTCTCCCCCTCCCTCCTTCACACTTCTCCCTCCCCCCTCATCCCAGCTTCCATCTCTCCGCCTGCCGGTAACGGAGGTAAGAGGAAGGGGGGAGCGCACCAGGGAAATGGGGGAGAGCAGTGGCCGGGAGGAGCAGGCAGGGGGGACAGAGAGACAGACACAGAGAGAGAGGTGCGTCAGTGCTGATTATTAATAACACAGGCGTGCATAGGTGTGTGTGCCGGGTACCAGGCCTGTGTTATCTGCCCTCCTCCTCATCATCCTCATCGGTGTGGCCACTGCAATTCTCCATCTGCACCGAGGTCACCTGCTGTGTGTGTGTGTATAATGGGGGCACATCATCAAATAGCAATCACTGTGTGTGTGTGTGTGTGTGTGCTATCAGGGTGTTTACAGGGGCCATGCACAGAGACGTACAGTATGTCATCCATCCATCCATCTACACATACACACATGCCATTACTACATTATATTTCTCAATTACAAATCAAATCACAATGACATAGGACGCGCCTCGGCGTGGCCATTGGGGAGCAAAATCCATTTTTAGAAAAAAAACTGTTTTTATTTCATAGATGCGTTTCTAATCTTATACTTGTGCGGTATCTAATCGCAGCAATCTGCGCTCACGGCCCCCGGCTGTACAGTGTAAGCTCTCACGAGCAGGGCCCTCCCTCCTCATGTGCTCAGTGTGTATATATATATATCTACCACCCTGCGTCAGTGTCCTGGCCCCTTATGGAGCTGTCTCTATGTACCATGTGCTGGTCCTACAGATGGAACCGCTCTCTTTGTTGCAGGTCCTGGCGATTCTATCGCCAATCGCCCGGACCCAACATCAGACGGAAGTGCCCACCGCCGCCTCCCGTTGCTTCCCTGCCGCTCCCCCGTCGATACCCGCAGCTGGGTAAGTAATGGTACGGGGGGGGGGCGGTCGAAATGGTACTGGGGGGGGGGACTGAAGGTCAGTCCCGGGCCCCGCGATTCTTTGTGGCGGCACTGAAAGTCAAAGGGAAAAAAAGGCGCTTACTGCGCTTAGCTGCTCAATATGATTAGATATATCTGAAAGGGAGAAAGAGCGCTTGGTTATGTTTTAAGTGTCTAAAATAAAAATAAAATAATTATGTGCATGCCGTTTTTTATAAAAAAACATAAAAACATATGGGTTTATGCTTAAAAACTTTTTGCCATATTCGCAAAAGAATAAATTGTTTACAGCCCTTTTTTGCAGGGTGCTGTGGTGCCTGGACTTGGGTCTGCGGGGGTGCCGGACGGGGTCCCGACAGTCATTAACCCAACGTCGGGATCCTGACTGTTAAAACACCGACGGCCGGGTTCCCGACGGCCACCGGCTATTTTCCGCCATGGGGGTCCACGAGGGAAAATAGCGAGCGCAGCGAGCCCGCAAGGGGCTTTGTCGCGCTGGCCACGCTGTCTGAGACCAGGCAGTCGGGATCCCGACGTCGGGCTAATGACTGTCGGGATCCCGAATGTCGGTGATTAATACCACACCTGTCTGCGGGTGGTCCGTTATTGATACGCTAGGACAGAGGTTCCCAAACTTTTTTGAATCACGGCATCCTAGAGTATCAGAATATTTTTCAGGGCACCCCAAGCCAAAGTTTGTTTTCAAGAATAAAAAAAATAAAATTACATTAAATAAGTTGTGCTTAAACGTCATCCTTAGGTCCAGTTATGTGGTGAGGAACTTCTGTTTCCCCACATATTTTATAATTGGAAGCCCCAAGCACTGATTTTGTCTGTTTAATTGGCCATAAATAATTTGAATTGGTTCTAGACCACCAACCTGAGGCACCCCAGGGAGCCCAGGCACACAGGCCCTTATTCAGATCTGATCGCAGTACAAATTTGTTCTCAAAATGGGCAAAACCATATGCACTGCAGGTGGGGCAGATGTAACATGTATAGAGAGAGTTAGATTTGTGTGAATTATTTTGTTTCTGTGCAGGGTAAATACTGGCTGCATTATTTTTACACTGCAATTTAGATTTCAGTTTCAACACACTCCACCCAAATCTAACTATCTCTGCACATGTTACATCTGCCCCACCTGCAGTGCACATGGTTTTGTCCATTTTCAGAACAAATTTGTACTGCGATCAGATCTGAATAAGGGCCACAGTTTGGGAACCACTGCGCTAGGAGGTACTTGCTACTAACTCTCCCTATCTATACCTTCCTTTCGCGTCTTTCAGTTGGTGACAGTCCTCTCCGGCAGAACGCTGTGTACCGGAAATTCGGGTTTCTCTCTTCCGGTTACTTTGCATGTGCCTCCTAATGATAGAAGTTTAATAAACAAGTTGGGGTTTCTGGATTCTGATATGAACTAAAGGAGACCGCAGGGGCGAGTGGGGGAGCTGAACCGCCGAAGACGCCACACACGCTGACCGGAAGAGAGAAACCCGGGACTTCCGGTACACAGCGTTCTGCCGCAGAGGACCGTCACCAACTGAAAGACGCGAAAGGAAGGTAAAGATAGGGAGAGTTAGTAGCAAGTACTGTACCTCCTAGCGTATCAATAACGGACCACCCGCAGACCCAAGTCCAGGCACCACAGCGCCCACAACTAACCACGCAAAAAAGGGCTGTAAACAATGTATTCTTTTGCGAATATGGCAAAAAGTTTTTAAGCATAAACCCATATATTTTTATGTTTTTTTTATAAAAAACGGCATGCACATAATTATTTTATTTTTATTTTAGACACTTAAAACATAATCAAGCACTCTTTTTCCCTTTCAGGCCCTGAAAGTCAGTCTAGGCTAATAAAAACGTATCCGCCGCTGCAGGAGAAGTTATTTGATGATAGCCGACTGATTTTTATTTGTGGGCGCTGGGATGAAGACAGGGCGGGTGACATCACATCATATCATTAGTCCTACTTCCTCCTCATCCAATCCCACGTGCCGTCATAAGCACTTATTCTCTGATAGCCCCGCCTTACACTGTAGTCACAGGAGAAACATGATGTAATGATGATGTCATTCATTATATATTTGAGCAGGGGTTGATTATTGCAGAGGGAATGACCGTATTGTATGGCAATCACAAATACTCTGATGTTCGTTTAAATGTGTGGTGGTCACTGTAATGTCCTCTGTGTCATTTGGTGGTCACTGGGATGCGCTGTCTAATACAGTGATTTTCAACCTTTTTACCTTGCGGCACACTTATACTCCTTTTCCACTAGCAAATTCTACCCGGGTTTTTGCGCGGGGACACGCACCGACCCGGGTTTTTTGGTAGTGTGAACGGGTCCTTGGAAAAAAAAAACACGGGTATAAAGACCAGGGAATTTTACCCTGTTAGCTTCCAGGGTCGGACACGGGAATGACACGTGTCTGAGTGCAGTGTAAACGCACATTACCCGGGTTTTTTTGGTACCGCTGAGAGGCCATTTATTGGTTCTTCAGGGGCACCTGATGGAAAAAAGCTTATTTCTTGTTGACATTCATAGGTTTTTACAAAGCTTTCCCGGTTTTAGTGGAAACCGACACAGGTATACCACGGTCTATGTGTAGTGGAAAAGGAGTTTAAACGTGTGTCTGACACGTGTAAGATCCGTGTTCAAAAGCCTGTGTTCAACACGGGATTGAGATGGAAAAGGGGTATAAATAAAAATTTTAAATTGCCAAGGCACACCATGAGATCCCCACAGGACAAAACACATTGGCCCCCACAGGAAAATAAAACAAACCTGTTGGCCTCCCATATAAAAAACAATCACACTTTTGGCCTTTTACATGAACAGAAGAGACCAGTAAATAACAGTTGAACTGGTGGTGGCTGTAAACTAGGTTGGGCATCTCTAGATCTGGGCGCACACTTGAGACCAGCTCAAGGCACACTAGTGTACCACGGCACAGAGGTTGGAAAACACTGGTCTAATATTTGGCAGTTAGTGTGATGCTCTGTGTATTTTTTGGTGGTTGCTGGGATGTTTTCTGTATTATATGGTAGTCATTGTGATTGACTGTTATGCTTTTTGTATTGTATGACTCATTGGGATTCTATATGGGATTCTATATGTGTTATATGATGGCCAAGGAAATGCTCAGTTTATTGTATTATTGACATTGATATTCTTTTTGTGTTTCACAGTTGTCAATGCAAATGTTCAGTTTAATGTATGGCAAACACTGGGATGCTTTGTGTCAGTGGCGTAACTATAGCTCCGCAGCCCCAGCGGTGGCGAGGGGCGCAGAGAAATTGGGGGCGCCGCCGGGGGGCTTCGGGGCTATAGTTACCCGCGGTGTGCGTCTCGCCCGGCTCTGTGCCGGGACCTGCCTGACCGTCACGGTCCCGGCCGGCTCCTGCTGCAATGAAACTGACAATTACAAAATGGCTGCCCCCATACTGCAGACAGTTTTCTGTCTGCAGTATGGGGGCAGCCATTTTCTAAGAGTCAGTTTTCATTGTAGCAGCAGGAGCCGGCCGGGACCGTGACGGTCAGGCAGGTCCCGACAGAGAGCCGGGCGAGACGCATACCGTGGGTGCAGGTACGGGTAAGAAGGGGGGGGGGGGGCAGGTTAAGTGTGTGCGGGGGGGGGCGCCGAAAAACGTGCGGCGGGGGGGGGGGCGCAAAATAGTTAGTTACGCCCCTGCTTTGTGTATTGTCTGGTGGTCACTTGGGTTCCCTGTGCATTGTAAGTCTGTCACTTGGATGTTTATTGCATGTTGATCACTGGGATTGTCTATGTATTATATGGCAGTCGCTGTGATACTTCCTGTATTATAGGGAAGCTATTGTAATGCTTTCTGTATTATATGGCAGACAATAGACACACCATAGGCCAGGAAGTCTGATGTCCATTTGGGCCCTGCTGTCCACCTTCTGTATCCCTAAGTTTATGTCACTTATCTGAAATATGGCTGGCATCTTCCTACCTTTAACTCTCCTCTCTGATCTGACATTTCTCCCTTCCTCTACCACTCCTCTCTGCTCTTCTACTTCTGTCTTCCTCTACCACTCCTCTCTGCTCTTCCACTTCTGCCTTCCTCTACCACGCCTCACTGCTGCTCTTCTACTTTCTTCCTCTACCACTCCTCTCTGCTCTTCTACTTCTACCTTTCTCTACCACTCCTCTACTATTCCACTTCTACCTTTCTCTACCACTCCACTCTACTCTTTCACTTCTGCCTTTCTCTACCACTCCACTCTACTCTTCCACTTCTGCCTTCCTCTACCACTACTCTCTGCTCTTCCACTTCTACCTTTCTCTACCACTCCTCTCTGCTCTTCAGCTTCTACCTTCCTCTACCACTCCACTCTACTCTTTCACTTCCACCTTTCTTTACCACTACTCTCTGCTCTTCCACTTCTACCTCCCTCTACCACTACTAGAGAAAAGATTGCCTTAGGCGCTAGAGATAACCAGGGTGTAGCTTGCTACCCTGCAGCCACCATGTAAGAGGATTGCCAATCTCTAATAGATTCCAGATAAACAAACAAAGACTTGGGGCGCTTTTGAGTACCAGGACGAAAAACAATTTATTAAAACACACAAAATTACAAACAACATACAATAAATATATATGTGTACATCAATAAAAAATGAAAAATAAAAAATAAAAACACATCCGATTACTTCAAATATAGAGTAATTTCCTGAGTTTTCCACGTGTGTGACTTTCTTCTTTAAACCCTTTTAGGGTCAAGCATATTAAATGTATGCCGTTCTATCGCGTTCAACTCCTTAAATGGGGCTTATAATGTCCACTTTTTATGCTGGGACCAGATGGAAATAAAAATGGCTAGTGTGCACACTTATTGATTTTGCAGCGTAGTGCCGGGCATAACAGATGTTTGAAGTAAAATTGGGAGCAAGGACTTCTGTTTTAATTCGTGGGAAACAGTGTCCATCCTATCCCCCTATATGCTCTTACCAGTAGGTGTTGCTGGTAGTTCAGAGTGTCACTGAGTGGAAGGGTCAGCGCCACAGCGCCCGCTCTCTCCTTTCCCCGCTTGGCTGTCTGAGACTTTGCAGAAGTTCAGCCGGCTTAAATAGCCCAGCAAGAGCCATCTCCTCATGCAGCCTTCCCCATTTGGAGATCTCACACGGCGCTGGTTTGTAGGCTCAGCGTCTAGCCGGTGATCTCGTGCAGGGAGCGTCCTTCCACAAGGTCCTTTCTGGAACGTGTTTCAACGCACACTGGGCGACTTTCTCAACCGAACTTCTGCAAAGTCTCAGACAGCCAAGCGGGGAAAAGAGAGAGCGGGCGCTGTGGCGCTGACCCTTCCACTCAGTGACACTCTGAACTACCAGCAACACCTACTGGTAAGAGCATATACGGGGATAGGACAGACACTGTTTCCCACGAATTAAAACAGAAGTCCTTGCTCCCAATTTTACTTCAAACATCTGTTATGCCCGGCACTACGCTGCAAAATCAATAAGTGTGCACATTGGCCATTTTTATTTCCATCTGGTCCCAGCATAAAAAGTGGACATTATAAGCCCCATTTAAGGAGTTGAACCCGATTCAACTGCATACATTTAATATGCTTGACCCTAAAAGGGTTTAAAGAAGAAAGTCACACACGTGGAAAACTCAGGAAATTACTCTATATTTGAAGTAATCGGATGTGTTTTTATTTTTTATTTTTCATTTTTTATTGATGTACACATATATATTTATTGTATGTTGTTTGTAATTTTGTGTGTTTTAATAAATTGTTTTTCATCCTGGTACCCAAAAGCACCCTCTACCACTACTCTCTGCTCTTCCACTTCTACCGTCCTCTACCACTCCTCTCTGCTCTTCAGCTTCTACCTTCCTCTACCACTCCACTCTACTGTTCCACTTCTGCCTTCCTCTACCACTACTCTCTGTTCTTCCACTTCTACCTTCCTCTACCACTCCACTCTATTCTTCCACTTCTACCTTTCTCTACCACTCCACTGTGCTCTTCTACTTCTGCCTTCCTCTACCACTCCTCTCTGCTCTTCTACTTCTGCCTTCCTCTACCACTCCTCTCTACTATTCCACTTCTACCTTTCTCTACCACTCCACTCTACTCTTTCACTTCTGCCTTTCTCTACCACTCCACTCTACTCTTCCACTTCTGCCTTCCTCTACCACTCCTCTCTGCTCTTCCACTTCTACCTTCCTCTACCACTACTCTCAGCTCTTCCACTGCTACCGTCCTCTACCACTCCACTCTACTCTTCCACTTCTGCCTTCCTCTACCACTCCTCTCTGCTCTTCTACTTCTGCCTTCCTCTACCACTCCTCTCTGCTCTTCTACTTCTTCCTTCCTCTACCACTCCTCTCTGCTCTTCCACTTCTACCTTCCTCTACCACTCCACTCTATTCTTCCACTTCTACCTTTCTCTACCACTCCACTCTACTCTTCCACTTCTGCCTTCCTCTACCACTACTCTCTGCTTTTCCACTTCTACCTTCCTCTACCACTCCACTCTATTCTTCCACTTCTACCTTTCTCTACCACTCCACTCTACTCTTCCACTTCTGCCTTCCTCTACCACTCCTCTCTGCTCTTCTACTTCTGCCTTCCTCTACCACTCCTTTCTGCTCTTCTACTTCTGCCTTCCTCTACCACTCCTTTCTACTCTTCCACTTCTGCCTTCCTCTACCACTCCTCTCTGCTCTTCTACTTCTGCCTTCCTCTACCACTCCTCTCTGCTCTTCTACTTCTTCCTTCCTCTACCACTACTCTCTGCTCTTCTACTTCTTCCTTCCTCTACCACTACTCTCTGCTCTTCTACTTCTTCCTTCCTCTACCACTACTTTCAGCTCTTCTACTTCTACCTTCCTCTACCACTACTCTCTGCTCTTCCACTGCTACCGTCCTCTACCACTCCACTCTACTCTTCCTCTTCTGCCTTCCTCTACCACTCCTCTCTGCTCTTCTACTTCTTCCTTCCTCTACCACTACTCTCAGCTCTTCCAATTCTACCTTCCTCTACCACTACTCTCTGCTCTTCCACTGCTACCTTCCTCTACCACTCCACTCTACTCTTCTACTTCTGCCTTGCTCTACCACTAATCTCTACTCTTCCACCTATGCCTTCCTCTACCAGTCCTCTCTACTCTTCCACTTCTACCTTCCTCTACCACTTCTCTCCTCTGCATCCCCTCGCAGGGCTCACTGCGCTCGTCACACTATATAAAATCAACTCCATGCCGACATGGATAGTGGGGGTATGAGCATACTAACTTTAGTGGGCGCCCAACTAACATATAACTCTGCTCTTCTTTTTTCAAATCTGCCTTCCTCTACCACTCCTCTCTATTCTTACACTTCTACCTTCCCCTACCACTCCTCTCTAACCTTCCACTTCTGCCTTCCCCTAACACTACTCTCTATTCTTCCACTTCAGCCTTTCTCTACCACTCCTCTAGGTACTTATATGTTAGTTGGGCGCCCACTAAGCTATTTGCTTAGTTTTCTGCGTCCCCTCGCAGGGCTCAATGCGCTCGTCACACTATATAAAATCAACTCCATGCCGACATGGATAGTGGGGGTATGAGCGTACTAACTTTAGTGGGCGCCCAACTAACATATAAGTACCCTCCTCTCTACTCTTCCACTTCTGCCTTCCTTTACCACACCTCTCTACTCTTCTACTTCTGCCTTCCTCTACCACTCCTCTTTACTCTTCTACTTCTGCCTTCCTCTACCACTCTTCTCTGCTCTTCTACTTCTGCCTTCCTCTACCACACCTCTCTGCTCTTCCACTTCTACCTTCCTCTACCACTACTCTCTACTCTTCCACTTCTGCCTTCCTCCACCACTCCTCTCTACTCTTCCACTTCTACCTTCCTCTACCACTACTCTCTACTCTTCTACTTCTGCCTTCCTCTATGACTCCACTCTGCTCTTCCACTTCTGACTTCCTCTACCACTCCTCTCTAACCTTCCACTTCTGCCTTCCCATAACACTACTCTCTATTCTTCCACTTCAGCCTTTCTCTACCACTCCTCTAGGTACTTATATGTTAGTTGGGCGCCCACTAAGCTATTTGCTTAGTTTTCTGCATCCCCTCGCAGGGCTCACTGCGCTCGTCACACTATATAAAATCAACTCCATGCCGACATGGATAGTGGGGGTATAAGCGTACTAACTTTAGTGGGCGCCCAACTAACATATAAGTACCCTCCTCTCTACTCTTCCACTTCTGCCTTCCTCTACCACACCTCTCTACTCTTCTACTTCTGCCTTCCTCTACCACTCCTCTTTACTCTTCTACTTCTGCCTTCCTCTACCACTCTTCTCTGCTCTTCTACTTCTTCCTTCCTCTACCACAACTCTCTGCTCTTCCACTTCTACCTTCCTCTACCACTACTCTCTACTCTTCCACTTCTGCCTTCCTCTACCACTCCTCTCTGCTCTTCCACTTCTACCTTCCTTTACCACTACTCTCTACTCTTCTACTTCTGCCTTCCTCTATGACTCCACTCTGCTCTTCCACTTCTGACTTCCTCTACCACTCCTCTCTACTCTTCCACTTCTGCCTTCCCCTACCACTCCTCACTGCTATTCCATTCTGCCTTCCTTTACCACTCCTCTTTACTCTTCCACTTCATCCTTCCTCTGCCACTCCTCTCTGCTCTTCCACTTTTACCTTCCTCTACCTCTCCTCTTTAATCTTCCACTTCTGCCTCCCCTACCACTCCTCTCTACTCTTCCACGTCTGCCTTCCTCTACCACTCCTCTTTATTCTTCCACTTCATCCTTCCTCTACCACTCCTCTCTGCTCTTTTACTTCTGTCTTCCTCTACCACTACTCTCTACTCTTCCACTTCATCCTTCCTCTACCACTCCTCTCTGCTCTTCCACTTCTGCCTTCCTCTATCACTACTCTCTACTCTTCCACTTCATCCTTCCTCTACCACCCCTCTCTGCTCTTCCACTTCTGCCTTCCTCTACCACTACTCTCTACTCTTCCACATCATCCTTCCTCTACCACTCCCCTCTGTTCTTCCATTTCTGCCTTCCTCTACCACTACTCTCTACTCTTCCACTTCATCCTTCCTCTACCACTCCTCTCTGCTCTTCCACTTCTACCTTCCTCTACCACTCCTCTCTACTCTTTCACTTCTGCCTTCCTCTACCACTCCTCACTGCTATTCCCTTCTGCCTTCCTCTACCACTCCTCTTTACTCTTCGACTTCAGCCTTCCTCTACCACTCCTTTCTGCTCTTCCACTTCTGCCTTCCCCTCCCACTCCTCTCTACTCTTCCACGCCTGCCTTCCTCTACCACACCTCTTTATTCTTCCACTTCATCCTTCCTCTACCACTCCTCTCTACTCTTCCACATCATCCTTCCTCTACCACTCCCCTCTGTTCTTCCATTTCTGTCTTTCTCTACCACTACTCTCTACTCTTTCACTTCTGCCTTCCTCTACCACTCCTCACTGCTATTCCCTTCTGCCTTCCTCTACCACACCTCTTTATTCTTCCACTTCATCCTTCCTCTACCACTCCTCTCTGCTCTTCCACTTCTGTCTTTCCCTACCACTCCTCTCTACTCTTCCACTTCTGCCTTCCTCTACCACTACTCTCTACTCTTCCACTTCATCCTTCCTCTACCACTCCTCTCTGCTCTTCCACTTCTGCCTTCCTCTACCACTCCTCTCTACTCTTCCACTTCATCCTTCCTCTACCACTCCTCTCTGCTCTTCCACTTCTGCCTTCCTCTACCACTACTCTCTACTCTTCCACTTCATCCTTCTTCTACCACTCCTCTCTGCTCTTCCACTTCTGCCTTCCTCTACCATTCCTCTCTACTCTTCCACTTCATCCTTCCTCTACCACTCCTCTCTGCTCTTCCACTTCTTCCTTCTACTACCACTACTCTCTAGTCTTACACTTCTGCCTTCCCCTACCACGCCTCTTTACTCTTTCACTTCTGCCTTTCTGTATAACTACTTTCTGCTCTTCTACTCCTCGCTGCTCTCCACTTCTGCCTTCCTCTACCACTTCTCTTCCACTTCTGCCTTCCTCTACCACTGCTTTCTTCTCTTCCACTTCTGTCTTACTCTACCACTGCTCTCTTCTCTTCCACTTCTGCCTTTTTCTAACACTCCTCTCTACTCTTCCACCACTACCTTCCTCTACCACTCCGCTCTTCTTTTTTCACTTCTGGGTTCCACTACCACTCCCCTCTACTCTTTTACTACTGCATTACTCTACCACTCCCCTCTGCTCTTCCACTACGACTCCTCCCTGCTCTTCCACTTCTACTTTCCTGTACCACTCCTCTCTGCTCTTCTACTTCTGCCTTCCTCTACCACTCCTCTCTGCTCTGCTTCTTTGCTCTTCTCTTTCTCCTTTCGTTTTGATCATTATAAATCTATACAGTTTGAAAATTACTATATAATTACCATTTGCCTTTTGACCTGTTTCAAAAATATTTTATACTGTTTTTCTCATTATTATTTTTTTTTACATTTCTTTCAGCCTTTTCTGATACTGGTGTACTTTTCTTCTACAGGGCTTTCTTTGAAGACGTCTTCCATCCTCCACATCTTCAAATGAACGGGATGACCTCTACCATAAGTTTCTAGATTGGCTCCCAGCCTTTTCTGAAACATTACTATGGGAATGCAAGGGAGGAGATCCACCACAAATGAAGAAGAGATTTGTTCATATTACAATTAAAGTGATATATGACCTTCACGCTGGCTTTGGTTGACTTTTCTGAAGACCATGGGCTGTAGATACTTTTTTTCATGTTTGGAGTCATGAAAGGAAAGCTTCTCTTTATTCTCTATAAAAAGTGTCCACAGCATCCTCTCACTCTTGGGATATTAACTGTGTTCAATGTATAGTGTATTTTCTGTACACTAAGGAGGAAAGTGCTCTCTCCAGTTCTTACATTTTGTTCAGCCACGTTGATTCGGTGTATGGTAGCCAGTTACAACTTTGAGTACTCCTTGTCCTGGCTTCAAGTCACCCCAAGCACTTTGGAAAGGTCTTCCTCAATACATCATTGCAGAGTTGAGGAGAATTATCCCTATTTTTTCTTACTGTTTTTATGCAGTAAAAGACGTGGCGAAATGCTTGCCAGATAACGTCTTTCATCGTTACAGACATTTTGTTGATGTCGTTGTACAGCGCCAATGTGAAGCCCGTCATGTCTTTGTAGGAGGGAACAGTGTCTTCCGATAGCCGTGAAATGTAGACCCCAACTGTAGACATTTGGTGAAACAAACTTTATGGATTGATTTGGTTATTTCCGCTTGGAGGTGCGGAAGGGACTCACAAGACCTCCTGTCCTTATGTGAGGTGGACTGTGGTTGGCTGTGAAGTCAGTGCGGTCAGTTTATTCAACTTGACCCAGATGCAGTATCGGGAGATATGGCTGTGGGATGAAGTCACCAGAGTGAGGCGCCTCAAGGTAAGACGATGGGGACTATAAACTTATTCATCAAGTGGAAGATCAGGTCTACTGAACCTCAGTCTGCTCAGCATGGGGCTGAATCCCATACTGTAGGTGACATTGCTAAGCCACCATAGAGCATACTCTGTCTACGGCTGCATACGACTGTTTTAGTCGTATGCAAAGTCGTGTTCCGGAGGGGAAATTACAAAGCAGTCATGTACGACTGCTTTGTAACCCTCCGATGGTGTAACAATTCGTATTAGCTGGCCATATATACGGCCGCTAATACGAATTTTTCTAGCAGTCTGCACGGATCAGTCAGATCCGTGCAGGCTGCAGAGTGTAAAAAAAAATAGAAAAATAAATAAATATTTAAAAAAAACGGTGTGGGGTCCCCCCCACAGCCGAAACCAGCACCAGGCTGACAGAGACTGGAGCCGGTAATTAAAAATCAGGGAACCCCACAAATAGGGGTTCCCCGATTTTTAACAACCAGCCCCAGGCTCCTGCTCTGGGGCTGGTTCCCAAAATACGGGGGACAAAATGACTAGGGGTCCCCCGTATTTTAAGAACCAGCCCCAGGCAAAACCAGCCAGCAGGGTAATGCCACAGCCGGGGGGAGACTTTTTATACAAGTCCCCCCGGCCTAAGCATTCATCCCTACCGACCAGTCAGCCTGGCCAGGGGCCCTGGGGGAGTGGGGACCCCCCCAATGAAGGGGTCCCCCCCCTCCAGGACTTACCTGACCAGGCTGAAGCCTGGTACTGTCCCCAATGCCCCTGGGCGGTGGGCATCGGGCTGATTAAGTGTAAAAAAAAAGATTAAACTATTGTTTTTTACTGTGGCACTACAAGTGCCAGCAAGCCTCCCCAGCAAGCTGGGACTTGAAGAACCACAAGTCCCAGCCTGCTGGGCATTAAAGGGCCCGCTGGCACTTGTTGTTCCACAGTTAAAAAAATAGTACAATAAACACACTGACACAATGAAAATAAAAGTTTAATACATACATTACATACATACTGATACTTACCTTTCTTGATCCCGTAGGTAGCCCTGGTCCTGATGTCCTGTGTCGTCCTCCAGGTCCATGTCGGCTGTCTGCGTCGTCCTCCAGGTCCATGTCGACGGTCCGTGTCGTCCTCCAGGTCCATGTCGACGGTCCGTGTCGTCCTCCAGGTCCATGGCGGTGTCCGGGTCCGAAGAAATCCATGTTGGAGCTGTGGAAGGAAATCCTACTCACCTGGTCCTGCGCTGAAGAAGTCTTCTCTTGGTCCGACGTAATCCAGGTAATGTTCACAGCTGTCGCCGGTCCCCGCTGTCTCCGCATCGCGCTGAGGAGAGATGCTGAGATATTTCATACTCGGCGCCTCTCCTCAGAATGAATTCTATTGGCCGCCTAGCGGCCAATCAGGAGCCCAGAAAGTCGGCTCCTGATTGGCCGCTAGGCGGCCAATAGAATTCATACTGAGGAGAGGCGCAGAGTATGAAATATCTCAGCAATTCTCCGCAGCGCGATGCGGAGACAGCGGGGACCGGCGACAGCTGTGAACATTACCTGGATTACGTCGGACCAAGAGAAGACTTCTTCAGCGCAGGACCAGGTGAGTAGGATTTCCTTCCACAGCTCCAACATGGATTTCTTCGGACCCGGACACCGCCATGGACCTGGAGGACGACGCAGACAGCCGACATGGACCTGGAGGACGACGCAGACAGCCGACATGGACCTGGAGGACGACACAGGACATCAGGACCAGGGCTACCTACGGGATCAAGAAAGGTAAGTATCAGTATGTATGTAATGTATGTATTAAACTTTTATTTTCATTGTGTCAGTGTGTTTATTGTACTATTTTTTTAACTGTGGAACTACAAGTGCCAGCGGGCCCTTTAATGCCCAGCAGGCTGGGACTTGTGGTTCTCCAAGTCCCAGCTTGCTGGGGAGGCTTGCTGGCACTTGTAGTGCCACAGTAAAAAACAATAGTTTAATCTTTTTTTTTACACTTAATCAGCCCGATGCCCACCGCCCAGGGGCATCGGGGACAGTACCAGGCTTCAGCCTGGTCAGGTAAGTCCTGGAGGGGGGGGACCCCTTCATTGGGGGGGTCCCCACTCCCCCAGGGCCCCTGGCCAGGCTGACTGGTCGGTAGGGATGAATGCTTTGGCCGGGGGGACTTGTATAAAAAGTCTCCCCCCGGCTGTGGCATTACCCTGCTGGCTGGTTTTGCCTGGGGCTGGTTCTTAAAATACGGGGGACCCCTAGTCATTTTGTCCCCCGTATTTTTGGAACCAGCCCCAGAGCAGGAGCCTGGGGCTGGTTGTTAAAAATCGGGGAACCCCTATTTGACGGGTTCCCTGATTTTTAATTACCGGCCCCGGCTCCGTCAGCCTGGTGCTGGTTTCGGCTGTGGGGGGGGACCCCACGCCGTTTTTTTTATTTCGTATTTTATTTTTCTATTTTTTTACACTAAAGCCTGTACGGATCTGACTGATCCGTGCAGGCTTAAAGCAAATACGACAGGGAAAGCAAGGTGTATTTTCCTGTTGTATTCTGGTGCCTGTTTTACACCAATTAGCAGCCGTATTATCAATACTGCTGCTTAGTAAATCAGGAACCACCATTCTTTTGAATGGTGATTTCTGTCGTATCCTATCGATGGTGTAGACATTCGTATTTGTAAATACAAATACGAATGTTCCATCTTTAGGATTACGAATTGTTGTATTTTCGGGATTGTAAATCCCGAAAATACAAATTCGTAAAAAAAAGGTGTATTTCTGCCTACGAATACACCTTTTTTCTACGAATCCATTTTGGTAAATGTCCCCCACAATGTCTACATCGACAGTCACTAATGGTCGACAGTGACTGGGTCGACACTTTGAAATGGTCGACATACCTAAGGTTGGCATTGACATAAGGTCGACACAAGCTTATGGTCAACATAGACCTGGTCGGCTTGGATAAGGTTGATGTGAGTTTTTTGCTGTCCATGTCGGCATATGTCGACACGGACAACATATGAATGTGCCATGCTTTGGGCACTCTTATAGTCGCACTCTGTGCCTGCCAGGAAAGTAATGTATGAAAAGGCAGCTTTTTTTTTAAAAACTCATGTTGACCTTATTCATGTCGATAATAAGCGTGCGTCGACGGTTTGTAAATGTCGACATTTGGTATGTAGACCAGTTCAAGGTGTCGACCTAGTCACTGTTGACTATTAGTGGTTGATCTAGCGACTATGGACAAAGATATTGTCTACCCATGGGCCGCGTACCTCCATACCGCCCGTGATCTGCACTGCCCCAAGCATGTCTCTGGCCCCACACACCCTATGGGGGTGATTCTGGTTGATTTGCAAGGCTGCAGCCTTGCGAGTCCACCAAACCCCGCCTTGCGTATGTTGGCTGGCCGCTACCCGTTCGCAAGGCAAATTCGCATGCAGGGCATGCGAAACGAATGTCGGCGAAGGGTCACACATCGGTAATGTTGCCTCAGAGCAACCTTACAGATGCGTGTTTGCGAGGGTGAAGTAGGTGATGTCAGCTGCCCACCTGTCCGTCATGAGAACCCCCTTATGGGAATGCCCATGAAATTCTGGGCGTTTCCACATGGTGATGCCCACCCCCCGCTCGCAGGGTTGCTTGTGTGCATCGGCAAACAATCTGCGTGCCGTGGCCACACGCAACACACGCATGCACATGCGCAGAAATGGGCATGCATAATAAAAAAACATCGGTCCCCACGTGAAGGAGCGGCACTTGCGAATGGACCTGAATACCTCTGTGTACATCTTCCTCCCATTATTTCCTCTGACCCCCTTTCCCTATTAGTTCCTATGGCCACCATCTATAACTCTGCCATAACCACCTTAGTAAATGCACCAGGTTGGGGCACCAACACCCTCTTTTTGAGGAGCTCAGATGTAGGTTGTAGGCCGTGAAAATTCAAAACTGCTCGGATGCAAAGCTTTCTGTGTATAAACCCGTACGCAGAGAGTCTCGTTGTATGGATGATGTTCCTTGTTCCATTTATCAATAAACCTTAAAGCATGTTGATGATTATTAATGTTATGTCCAATGTGTGGCCATATCTGGTTTGGAATTACTCTTCACGGTTGACTTGTACGACTGCAGTCAAGCCTTTGCCTGACCGAACCATGTGCCAATCTCGTTCATGAAAACATCATCATTGCTTTATCCTGGTTGGCTGAAGTAATACTAGCAGTATCCATTGCTCTTTTTCTGCATGAGACCTGGGGCTCATAAACATGTCCTGTTCTCTCACTCACACAGTGTCCACCTTCACGGGGGTCTAGAGGTCAGACTCCAGAAGATGACCTCAAGCTCCTCTGACACTGTGTCATTTCTTGGGATAGAAAAAGCTGGAGCCATGAATCTGCTGTACAGGAAGAGCCGGGTGGAGTGGAGACAGAAAGAAGAGGAGCCCAAGAGGAGGTAGGTGGACAGGGAGCTTTGGAGGACACTAGACTAAGGTGGCTGAAGATAGTAAGTGAAGGGTGTGCAGGTTAGTATGAAAGTATCTCACACTTGAATATTGTTAGTTCTAGGAACATGTGTGTCTATTCTATTAATATACCAGGAGATGTTAGTGAATAGCATCTGAGTGGTTAAGTCTGGTGAATCTAGGTTGAAGAATGAGCCATGACGTCTTCAGATAAGAGCAATGGAATTGTTCAAAGGCCTGTGACAACCATTTAAAGGTAGAAGACGGTTTCTGCAAGTACAGAGCCAGATCAACACTGCACCTAGTTTTATGATGTGTACCTCATTTTACAAGGCAAGCTCCCCACAATAAGATAAAGATGGGTTGGCCCATTATCAGGGTAGGTGGCTCAGAGTGCCTGGCCGATTAGCAGTGTAGATGGCTCACTGACAGCGTAGGTGTCTCACTCTCAGAGTACCTGACTGATTGTCAGTGTACATGACTCACTGACAGTGTAGATGGCTCACTAACAGTGTACATGACTCACTGACAGTGTAGGTGGCTCACTCTCAGAGTACCTGACTGATTCTCAGCAAAGGTGGCTCACTGACAGTGTATGTGGCTCACTGAGAGTGTAGGTGGCTCACTGACAGTGTAGGTGGCTCACTCTCAGAGTACCTGACTGATTCTCAGCAAAGGTGGCTCACTGACAGTGTATGTGGCTCACTGACAGTGTAGGTGGCTCACTGACAGTGTAGGTGGATCACTCTCAGAGTACCTGACTGATTCTCAGCAAAGGTGGCTCACTGACAATGTATGTGGCTCACTGAGAGTGTAGGTGGCTCACTCTCAGAGTACCTGACTGATTCTCAGCAAAGGTGGCTCACTGACAGTGTATGTGGCTCACTGAGAGTGTAGGTGGCTCACTGACAGTGTAGGTGGCTCACTCTCAGAGTACCTGACTGATTCTCAGCAAAGGTGGCTCACTGACAGTGTATGTGGCTCACTGACAGTGTAGGTGTCTCACTCTCAGAGTACATGACTGATTGTCAGTGTAGATGGCTCACTGACAGTGTAGGTAGCTCACTCTCAGAGTACAGATGGGTCAGGTCCCATCTTTGCAGGGGATGGCGCTGGCGTCGCCAGCCGCCATCCCCCGCCAGCGCCATGGCGATGGTGAGAAGGGGACGCGCGCGCACGAGCGGCGAGCGCGTCCCCTTCCGACGGCGCTTCCATCCGTTCCCCCGGGTCCCCGCCGGCTTGCCGGCGGTAACCCGGGGTCCCCGCCGCCTGCCCGCACCCCCCCTAACCCCCCCTAACCCTGTCCGTCTCCCTGAGGCGGAGACGGACAGGGTTTCCGTTGCGCTAGCGACGGAGACTGAGACGCGCGTGCGCGTGAGACGCACGTGCGTCTCAGTCTCCTCGCTGGCGAGGCTGCTGGCGGGTCGCCAGCGCGTACGTTCTGGCGACCCGCCAGCAAGGATGGCAAACATAACATACTGTACCTGACTGATTCTCAGTGTAGATGGCTCGCTGACAGTGTAGATGGCTCACTGGCAGTGTAGGTGGCTCACTCTCAGAGTACCTGACTGATTCTCAGCAAAGGTGGCTCACTGACAGTGTAGGTGTCTCACTCTCAGAGTACATGACTGATTGTCAGTGTAGATGGCTCACTGACAGTGTAGATGGCTCACTGACAGTGTAGGTGTCTCACTCTCAGAGTACCTGACTGATTGTCAGTGTACATGACTCACTGACAGTGTAGGTGGCTCACTCTCAGAGTACCTGACTGATTCTCAGCAAAGGTGGCTCACTGACAGTGTATGTGGCTCACTGACAGTGTAGGTGGCTCACTGACAGTGTAGGTGGATCACTCTCAGAGTACCTGACTGATTCTCAGCAAAGGTGGCTCACTGACAATGTATGTGGCTCATTGAGAGTGTAGGTGGCTCACTCTCAGAGTACCTGACTGATTCTCAGCAAAGGTGGCTCACTGACAGTGTATGTGGCTCACTGAGAGTGTAGGTGGCTCACTGACAGTGTAGGTGGCTCACTGACAGTGTAGGTGGATCACTCTCAGAGTACCTGACTGATTCTCAGCAAAGGTGGCTCACTGACATCGTATGTGGCTCATTGAGAGTGTAGGTGGCTCACTCTCAGAGTACCTGACTGATTCTCAGCAAAGGTGGCTCACTGACAGTGTATGTGGCTCACTGACAGTGTAGGTGTCTCACTCTCAGAGTACATGACTGATTGTCAGTGTAGATGGCTCACTGACAGTGTAGGTAGCTCACTCTCAGAGTACAGATGGGTCAGGTCCCATCTTTGCAGGGGATGGCGCTGGCGTCGCCAGCCGCCATCCCCCGCCAGCGCCATGGCGATGGTGAGAAGGGGACGCGCGCGCACGAGCGGCGCGCGCGTCCCCTTCCGACGGCGCTTCCATCCGTTCCCCCGGGTCCCCGCCGGCTTGCCGGCGGTAACCCGGGGTCCCCGCCGCCTGCCCGCACCCCCCTAACCCCCCCTAACCCTGTCTGTCTCCCTGAGGCGGAGACGGACAGGGTTTCCGTTGCGCTAGCGACGGAGACTGAGACGCGCGTGCGCGTGAGACGCAACGGCGTCTCAGTCTCCTCGCTGGCGAGGCTGCTGGCGGGTCGCCAGCGCGTACGTTCTGGCGACCCGCCAGCAAGGATGGCAAACATAACATACTGTACCTGACTGATTCTCAGTGTAGATGGCTCGCTGACAGTGTAGATGGCTCACTGGCAGTGTAGGTGGCTCACTCTCAGAGTACCTGACTGATTCTCAGCAAAGGTGGCTCACTGACAGTGTAGGTGTCTCACTCTCAGAGTACATGACTGATTGTCAGTGTAGATGGCTCACTGACAGTGTAGATGGCTCACTGACAGTGTAGGTAGCTCACTCTCAGAGTACCTGACTGATTCTCAATGTAGATGGCTCGCTGACAGTGTAGGTGGCTCACTTACAGTGTAGGTGGCTCACTCTCAGAGTACCTGACTGATTCTCAGCAAAGGTGGCTCACTGACAGTGTATGTGGCTCACTGACAGTGTAGGTGGCCCACTCTCAGAGTACATGACTGATTGTCAGTGTAGATGGCTCACTGACAGTGTAGATGGCTCACTGACAGTGTAGGTGGCTCACTGACAGTGTAGGTGGCTCACTCTCAGAGTACCTGACTGATTCTCAGTGTAGATGGCTCGCTGACAGTGTAGATGGCTCACTGGCAGTGTAGGTGGCTCACTCTCAGAGTACCTGACTGATTCTCAGCAAAGGTGGCTCACTGACAGTGTATATGGCTCACTGACAGTGTAGGTGGCTCACTCTCAGAGTACATGACTGATTGTCAGTGTAGATGGCTCACTGACAGTGTAGATGGCTCACTGACAGTGTAGGTAGCTCACTCTCAGAGTACCTGACTGATTCTCAGTGTAGGTGGCTCACTGACAGTGTAGGTGGCTCACTGACAGTGTAGGTGGCTCACTCTCAGAGTACATGACTGATTGACAGTGTAGATAGCTCACTGGCAGTGTAGGTGGCTCACTCTCAGAGTACCTGACTGATTCTCAGGAAAGGTGGCTCACTGACAGTGTAGATGGCTCACTGACAGTGTAGGTGGCTCACTCTCAGAGTACCTGACTGATTCTCAGTGTAGATGGCTCGCTGACAGTGTAGATGGCTCACTGGCAGTGTAGGTGGCTCACTCTCAGAGTACCTGACTGATTCTCAGCAAAGGTGGCTCACTGACATTGTATGTGGCTCACTGACAGTGTAGGTGGATCACTGACAGTGTAGGTGGCTCACTCTCAGAGTACCTGACTGATTTTCAGTGTAGATGGCTCGCTGACAGTGTAGGTGGCTCACTGACAGTGTAGATGGCTCACTGACAGTGTAGGTGGCTCACTTTAAGAGTACCTGACTGATTCTCAGCAAAGGTGGTTCACTGACAGTGTAGGTGGCTCACTCTCAGAGTACCTGACTGATTCTCAGCAAAGGTGGCTCACTGACAGTGTATGTGGCTCACTGAGAGTGTAGGTGGCTCACTGGCAGTGTAGGTAGCTCACTCTCAGAGTACCTGACTGATTCTCAGCAAAGGTGGCTCACTGACAGTGTAGGTGGATCACTGACAGTGTAGGTGGCTCACTCTCAGAGTATCTGACTGATTCTCAATGTAGATGGCTCGCTGACAGTGTAGGTGGCTCACTGACAGTGTAGGTGTCTCACTCTCAGAGTACATGACTGATTCTCAGTGTAGGTGGCTCACTAACAGTGTAGATGGCTCGCTGACAGTGTAGATGGCTCACTGACAGTGTAGGTGGCACACTGACAGTGTAGGTGGCTCACTCTCAGAGTACCTGACTGATTCTCAGCAAAGGTGGCTCACTGACAGTGTATGTGGCTCACTGACAGTGTAGGTGGCCCACTCTCAGAGTACATGACTGATTGTCAGTGTAGATGGCTCACTGACAGTGTAGATGGCTCACTGACAGTGTAGGTGGCTCACTGACAGTGTAGGTGGCTCACTCTCAGAGTACCTGACTGATTCTCAGTGTAGATGGCTCGCTGACAGTGTAGATGGCTCACTGGCAGTGTAGGTGGCTCACTCTCAGAGTACCTGACTGATTCTCAGCAAAGGTGGCTCACTGACAGTGTAGGTGTCTCACTCTCAGAGTACATGACTGATTGTCAGTGTAGATGGCTCACTGACAGTGTAGATGGCTCACTGACAGTGTAGGTAGCTCACTCTCAGAGTACCTGACTGATTCTCAATGTAGATGGCTCGCTGACAGTGTAGGTGGCTCACTTACAGTGTAGGTGGCTCACTCTCAGAGTACCTGACTGATTCTCAGCAAAGGTGGCTCACTGACAGTGTATGTGGCTCACTGACAGTGTAGGTGGCCCACTCTCAGAGTACATGACTAATTGTCAGTGTAGATGGCTCACTGACAGTGTAGATGGCTCACTGACAGTGTAGGTGGCTCACTGACAGTGTAGGTGGCTCACTCTCAGAGTACCTGACTGATTCTCAGTGTAGATGGCTCGCTGACAGTGTAGATGGCTCACTGGCAGTGTAGGTGGCTCACTCTCAGAGTACCTGACTGATTCTCAGCAAAGGTGGCTCACTGACAGTGTATATGGCTCACTGACAGTGTAGGTGGCTCACTCTCAGAGTACATGACTGATTGTCAGTGTAGATGGCTCACTGACAGTGTAGATGGCTCACTGACAGTGTAGGTAGCTCACTCTCAGAGTACCTGACTGATTCTCAGTGTAGGTGGCTCACTGACAGTGTAGGTGGCTCACTGACAGTGTAGGTGGCTCACTCTCAGAGTACATGACTGATTGACAGTGTAGATAGCTCACTGGCAGTGTAGGTGGCTCACTCTCAGAGTACCTGACTGATTCTCAGGAAAGGTGGCTCACTGACAGTGTAGATGGCTCACTGACAGTGTAGGTGGCTCACTGACAGTGTAGGTGGCTCACTCTCAGAGTACCTGACTGATTCTCAGTGTAGATGGCTCGCTGACAGTGTAGATGGCTCACTGGCAGTGTAGGTGGCTCACTCTCAGAGTACCTGACTGATTCTCAGCAAAGGTGGCTCACTGACATTGTATGTGGCTCACTGACAGTGTAGGTGGATCACTGACAGTGTAGGTGGCTCACTCTCAGAGTACCTGACTGATTTTCAGTGTAGATGGCTCGCTGACAGTGTAGGTGGCTCACTGACAGTGTAGATGGCTCACTGACAGTGTAGGTGGCTCACTTTAAGAGTACCTGACTGATTCTCAGCAAAGGTGGTTCACTGACAGTGTAGGTGGCTCACTCTCAGAGTACCTGACTGATTCTCAGCAAAGGTGGCTCACTGACAGTGTATGTGGCTCACTGAGAGTGTAGGTGGCTCACTGGCAGTGTAGGTAGCTCACTCTCAGAGTACCTGACTGATTCTCAGCAAAGGTGGCTCACTGACAGTGTAGGTGGATCACTGACAGTGTAGGTGGCTCACTCTCAGAGTATCTGACTGATTCTCAATGTAGATGGCTCGCTGACAGTGTAGGTGGCTCACTGACAGTGTAGGTGTCTCACTCTCAGAGTACATGACTGATTCTCAGTGTAGGTGGCTCACTAACAGTGTAGATGGCTCGCTGACAGTGTAGATGGCTCACTGACAGTGTAGGTGGCACACTGACAGTGTAGGTGGCTCACTCTCAGAGTACCTGACTGATTCTCAGTGTAGGTGGCTCACTAACAGTGTAGATGGCTCACTGACAGTGTAGGTGGCCCACTCTCAGAGTACATGACTGATTGTCAGTGTAGATGGCTCACTGACAGTGTAGGTGGCTCACTGACAGTGTAGGTGGCTCACTCTCAGAGTACCTGACTGATTCTCAGTGTAGATGGCTCGCTGACAGTGTAGATGGCTCACTGACAGTGTAGGTGGCTCACTGGCAGTGTAGGTGGCTCACTCTCAGAGTACCTGACTGATTCTCAGCAAAGGTGGCTCACTGACAGTGTATATGGCTCACTGACAGTGTTGGTGGCTCACTCTCAGAGTACATGACTGATTGTCAGTGTAGATGGCTAACTGACAGTGTAGATGGCTCACTGACAGTGTAGGTAGCTCACTCTCAGAGTACCTGACTGATTCTCAGTGTAGATGGCTCGCTGACAGTGTAGGTGGCTCACTGACAGTGTAGGTGACTCACTCTCAGAGTACATGACTGATTCTCAGCAAAGGTGGCTCACTGACAGTGTCGATGGCTCACTGACAGTGTAGGTGGCTCACTCTCAGAGTACCTGACTGATTCTCAGTGTAGATGGCTCGCTGACAGTGTAGATGGCTCACTGGCAGTGTAGGTGGCTCACTCTCAGAGTACCTGACTGATTCTCAGCAAAGGTGGCTCACTGACATTGTATGTGGCTCACTGACAGTGTAGGTGGATCACTGACAGTGTAGGTGGCTCACTCTCAGAGTACATGACTGATTGTCAGTGTAGATGGCTCACTGACAGTGTAGATGGCTCACTGGCAGTGTAGATGGCTCACTCTCAGAGTACCTGACTGATTTTCAGTGTAGATGGCTCACTGACAGTGTAGATGGCTCACTGACAGTCTAGGTGGCTCACTTTAAGAGTACCTGACTGATTCTCAGCAAAGGTGGCTCACTGACAGTGTAGGTGGATCACTGACAGTGTAGGTGGCTCACTCTCAGAGTATCTGACTGATTCTCAGTGTAGATGGCTCGCTGACAGTGTAGGTGGCTCACTGACAGTGTAGGTGGCTCACTCTCAGAGTACATGACTGATTCTCAGTGTAGGTGGCTCACTAACAGTGTAGATGGCTCGCTGACAGTGTAGATGGCTCGCTGACAGTGTAGATGGCTCGCTGACAGTGTAGGCGGCTCACTCTCAGGGTACCTGACTGATTCTCAGTGTAGGTGGCTCACTAACAGTGTAGATGGCTCACTGACAGTGTAGGTGGCTCACTCTCAGAGTTCCTGACTGATTCTCAGTGTAGATGGCTCGCTGACAGTGTAGGTGGCTCACTGACAGTGTAGATGGCTCACTGACAGTGTAGGTGGCTCTCTCTCAGAGTTCCTGACTGATTCTCAGTGTAGATGGCTCGCTGACAGTGTAGGTGGCTCACTGACAGTGTAGATGGCTCACTCTCAGAGTACATGACTGATTCTCAGTGTAGATGGCTCACTGACAGTGTAGGTGGCACACTGACAGTGTAGGTGGCTCACTCTCAGAGTACCTGACTGATTCTCAGTGTAGGTGGCTCACTAACAGTGTAGATGGCTCACTGACAGTGTAAGTGGCTCACTCTCAGAGTTCCTGACTGATTCTCAGTGTAGATGGCTCGCTGACAGTGTAGGTGGCTCACTGATAGTGTTGGTGGCTCACTATCAGAGTACCTGACTGATTCTCAGTCTAGATGGCTCACTGACAGTGTAGGTGGCTCACTATCAGCATACTGTAGGTGGCCCACTTACTGAGTAGGGGCTTTCTCTCTGCATAGATTGCACATTCTAAGCATAGGTGTCTCATTCTCAGGATATGTGGCTTATTGTCAGCATATGTGGCTCATTCTCAGCATATGTGGCTCATTCTCAGCGTAGATTTTAACCATGTAATTTTACCCGATCTGAATATTGAGTCCCATACGTAACAATAATTACTTTGGGATGTTACTATTTCTTTTAAGCATTCATCTCTCTTCTCTCAGTGGCCATGACATGTCCTAATATTTCCTTTTAGCTCTGGCAAGGTTCGGGACATGGCCTCATTCCGTCGCCATTTCCGGATGGGTTTTATGACCATGCCAGCCTCTCAGGAGCGGGCTCCTCTTCCTTGTGCCAGTGCCATGGCCCCTCGATCCCATTCCTGTCACTCGGTGGGCAGTGCACCAGAAGAGAGTGGAAATGAAGTGGCCCCTCCTGGGAGGAGACCTCCAGCTAAACCCAAAAGAAATCCCAGCACAAAACTCAGCCTTGGAGGAGAGGGGAGAACAGCAGAGGAACGTCGGATCAGAAAAGAAGGTAAGGTCGTGTGAAGGCACATGCTTCTGGGTCCCTGGGTATGTTCTGTATCAGTCTAGATGTGCTAGAGTGTGGAAGTCTACTGGTAATATCCTACATAAACTGACCATAGCAAGCTCGCAGATGCACAATCCCAGCATAAGTTGAATGGAATTGTGCATTAGCATAGGGAAGTAAATCAGACCCTCAAAGCTGCTGTTGGTGGATACTTTCCATTCACCGAGTACCATGAGCAAATGTCTACATTCTGGTCACCATGCGCCATGAACAAATGTCTACATCCCATTCACCAGGTACCATGACCAAATGTCTACATCTCGGTCACCAGGTACCATGACCAAATGTCTACATCTCGGTCACCAAGTACCATGAGCAAATGTCTACATCCTGGTCACCAGGTACCATGACGAGAATGGACGCTATTACCATCAGGGCTGTGCTGGCCTGAATCCCTTAAAAGGGCTCAGGTGTCCAATCACCTGAGCAGGCTATAAATTAGTTAGCTGCGGTCTCTGGGCCCAGCCAGGTAACCCAGAAATCTCTGGGTGGAAGTGGTCATCTGCCAATCCGGAAGCCAGCAAACGTCGGGGCGGAAGTGCCTCTCTGGTTGCCAAGCCCCCAGGGGATATGGAGGCAGTTGGAGGAGACTGAGGACTGTCTCCTTCGCTGCCACAATGACGCCAATCAAGGAGGGCTACATCCTGGTCACCAGGTACCATGAGTAAATGTCTACATCCCATTCACCAGGTACCGTGAGCAAATGTCTACATCCCATTCACCAGGTACCATGAGCAAATATCTACATCGTGGTCACCAGGTACCATGGACAAATATTTCCAATATCTACATCCTGGTCAACAGGTACCATGAGCAAATGTCTACATCCCAGTCACCAGGTACCATGAGCAAATGTCTACATCCTGGTCACCAGGTACCATGAGCAAATGTCTACATCCCATTCACCAGGTACCATGAGCAAATGTCACCAGGTACCATGAGCAAATGTCTACATCTCAGTCACCAGGTACCATGAGCAAATGTCTACATCCCATTCACCAGGTACCATGAGCAAATGTCTACATCCCATTCACCAGGTACCATGACCAAATGTCTACATCTCGGTCACCAGGTATCATGAGCAAATGTCTACATCCCATTCACCAGGTACCATGAGCAAATGTCTACATCCCATTCACCAGGTATCATGAGCAAATGTCTACATCCCATTCACCAGGTACCATGACCAAATGTCTACATCCCAGTCACCAGGTACCATGAGCAAATGTCTACATCCCAGTCACCAGGTACCATGACCAAATGTCTACATCCCAGTCACCAGGTACCATGGACAAATATTTCAAATATCTACATCCTGGTCAACAGGTACCTTGAGCAGATGTCTACATCCCATTCACCAGGTACCATGACCAAATGTCTACATCCCATTCACCAGGTACCATGACCAAATGTCTACATCCCAGTCACCAGGTACCATGAGCAAATGTCACCAGGTACCTTGAGCAGATGTCTACATCCTGGACTCTCCAACTTACAATCTATATAATGCTCAACCTTTAACTGTGTTATTTGCATTCTGTTACAAAGTCATAATGGATTTCTATATTGTATCTGACAATGTATTATTTATTAAGTGGCACAAGGCTACATAAGAATCCTCTTTGTGGCCATTCATCTTTAACCCCAATTATGTTTTTTTTTTTTCATAGGGTCCCTTAAAAGTGCCTCTGACTCTCGCCGGATGCCCCCGCAGAAGCCACAGCGCAGCCCCCATACACATCTTTCTGCCTCCTTTGATGAGGCTTATGCCAACCGCCCTGCCTCCACATCAGCCATTCTCAATCACACCACTCGCAGCACTTCACCCTCCTTTGAAGAACCGGTGTACATTGAGATGGTAGGCAATGTCTCCCGAAGGCCTCCACCACCTCCCACCCCAGCACCCCCTGAAGAAGAGTCAGATGGTGAAGAGGAAGCTATTTATGAAGAAATGAAATACCCACTTCATGAAGAGCACCCATCACATCTACGACATCCTCAACGTCGACGGCCCCCGCCACCTAGAACTCCTGAAGTGGACATCCCTCCTCCATTTCCTAACCTGCTGCAGCATAGACCCCCCCTTTTAGGTGCACCAACTGGGAAAGGCCAAAAAATCCCAAAACCTTCGCAGTCTGCGTCATCTAAGCTGCCAGTCCCCCATAAAGAGATCCCAACCACTGCTTCCTCTTCCTCCATCCATCTGCCTCCATCTGGTCGCGCCCGCAGCCACTCGACACCTTTGCCCCCACAGGCATCTTCCCAACGCCGACCAGACTCTGAAATCCCAAGAGTGTCAGGGAGCTCACAGGAAAAAGGGGCATCAATGTTGCCTGTTCCCCACGGACACCCCCGGGACAAATCCCTTTCTTACACCATGGTATATTCTTCTGTCAAGGTGACCCATTCCCTTTTACCAGCCTCACAAATGGAGGAGAAAACGGAGAGGGAGATCTCAGTCTTGGCTGGACTTATCTGCCCAGCATCCCGTGTGTCAGGAACACAGCTCCCCAGTCGGCCTCCTTCAGCACACCTTCACCAGGGACAAGGGGAGCAGGCTTCTCCAGTTGTCTGGACATACCCTACAGGCAAGAGACCACCAGCATATGAAAACAGTATTAAGGGCTCAAGAACACCACTGGTTCAGGCCTCAGACTCCCGCATAGTCGGGGTCAGTGCTGCGGAGGAGGAAAGAGCTGGGTCAGTATGGGACCTGCAGAGGAGGATGTCTTGTGGACGGAGAAGCCAACTTGGAGAGCGTAAGTTGATATATTCAGCTTTTGGTGTTGGCAGGGGAAAATGGATCTGCTAACTGTGTTTTGTACCTCATCTTACGTGAGTTCATGACTACCTGTAATGGCTTGCATTTCCATAGCTTTGGCAGATGGACCCCGCGCCTGGAATGGTAATCCTGTGAAGCAGGATAAAGCAAGTCATGGGTCTGGTATCCCTGTTCGGAGTCAGCAAAGCCTGGATAGCGCGATTGCCCGAGGGGTGGCTCGTACTGGTCTTCCAATGCCTTGCCAGACCTTCCCCGCATGTCATCGGAGTGCGGGTACACATTCTCTTTATTATTGTCATTACCATTGTCTTTCATTGGCAGTCTCGTAAGTTGGATGGAACACTAGAGGCTGGAAGGAAGTTACTTAGGGTAGAAGCAGCACAAGAGGCCAGTACAGAGGTTAGGGGGGGGGGGCATGTGAAGGTTGGATGAAAGTCTGGTGGGGTACTGTACCCCTTTACAAAGGTAAGGAGGGGCACATGAGGCCAGTACAGAGGTTAGGGGGGGCACGTGAAGGTTGGATGGAAGTCTGGTTGGGTATTGGACCCCGTTACAGAGGTTAGGGGGGCATTTGAAGGACTAAGGAAGTCTGATTGGATATTGGACCCCGTTACAGAGGTTAGAAGCGGCACAGGAGGCCAGTACTAGGAGGGCCAATTGGAGGAAGTCTGAGTTTGGGAGGCCAGTCCAGAGGTTAGAAGGAGCATTTGAAGTATGGAGGAAAGTTTGATTAGGTGTAGAAGGCCAGTACAGAGGTTAGGGGGGGGGGCATTTGGAGGTTGCCAGGAAGTCTTATTGGGTATTGAACCCCATTTCAGTGTGAAAATGGGGCACAGGAAGCAAGTACAGAGGTTTAGTAGGGACACAGGAGGGCAGTACAGAGGTTAGTAGGGACACAGGAGGGCAGTACAGAGGTTAGTAGGGACACAGGAGGGCTAGTACAGAGGTTAGTAGGGACACAGGAGGGCAGTACAGAAGTTAGGGACACAGGAGGGCAGTACAGAGGTTAGTAGGGACACAGGAGGGCAGTACAGAGGTTAGTAGGGACACAGGAGGACAGTACAGAGGTTAGGAGGGACACAGGAGGGCAGTACAGAGGTTAGTAGGGACACAGGAGGGCAGTACAGAGGTTAGTAGGGACACAGGAGGGCAGTGCAGAGGTTAGGAGGGACAC
This sequence comes from Crinia signifera, assembly GCF_055691185.1. Classification (NCBI taxonomy): domain Eukaryota; kingdom Metazoa; phylum Chordata; class Amphibia; order Anura; family Myobatrachidae; genus Crinia; species Crinia signifera. The sequence goes on along the minus strand of NC_139220.1, from coordinate 335,935,612 downwards.
AGGAGGGAAGTGCAGAGGTTAGGAGGGACATAGGAGGGCAGTACAGAGGTTAGTAGGGACACAGGAGGGCAGTACAGAGGTTAGTAGGGACACAGGAGGGCAGTACAGAGGCTAGGAGGGGCACAGGAAGCAAGTACAGAGGTTTAGTAGGGACACAGGAGGGCAGTACAGAGGTTAGTAGGGACAAAGGAGGGCAGTACAGAGGTTAGTAGGGACACAGGAGGGCAGTACAGAGGTTAGTAGGGACACAGGAGGGCAGTACAGAGGTTAGTAGGGACACAGGAGGGCAGTACAGAGGTTAGGAGGGACACAGGAGGGCAGTACAGAGGTTAGTAGGGACACAGGAGGGCAGTACAGAGGCTAGTAGGGACACATGGGGGCAGTACAGAGGTTAGTAGGGACACAGGAGGGCAGTACAGAGGTTAGTAGGGACACAGGAGGGCAGTGCAGAGGTTAGGAGGGACACAGGAGGGCAGTGCAGAGTTTAGGAGAGACACAGGAGGGCAGTACAGAGGTTAGTAGGGACACAGGAGGGCAGTACAGAGGTTAGTAGGGACACAGGAGGGCAGTACAGAGGTTAGTAGGGACACAGGAGGGCAGTACAGAGGCTAGGAGGGACACAGGAGGGCAGTACAGAGGTTAGTAGGGACACAGGAGGGCAGTACAGAGGTTAGTAGGGACACAGGAGGGCAGTGCAGAGGTTAGTAGGGACACAGGAGGGCAGTACAGAGGTTAGGAGGGACACAGGAGGGCAGTACATAGGCTAGTAGGGACACATTAGGGCAGTACAGAGGTTAGTAGGGACACAGGAGGGCAGTACAGAGGTTAGTAGGGACACAGGAGGGCAGTGCAGAGGTTAGGAGGGACACAGGAGGGCAGTGCAGAGTTTAGGAGGGCAGTACAGAGGTTAGTAGGGACACAGGAGGGCAGTACAGAGGTTAGTAGGGACACAGGAGGGCAGTACAGAGGTTAGTAGGGACACAGGAGGGCAGTACAGAGGCTAGGAGGGACACAGGAGGGCAGTACAGAGGTTAGTAGGGACACAGGAGGGCAGTACAGAGGTTAGTAGGGACACAGGAGGGCAGTGCAGAGGTTAGGGACAGAGGAGGGCAGTACAGAGGTTAGTAGGGACACAGGAGGGCAGTACAGTGGCTAGGAGGGACACAGGAGGGCAGTACAGAGGCTAGTAGGGACACAGGAGGGCAGTACAGAGGTTAGGAGGGACACAGGAGGGCAGTACAGAGGTTAGTAGGGACACAGGAGGGCAGTACAGAGGTTAGTAGGGACACAGGAGGGCAGTACAGAGGTTAGTAGGGACACAGGATGGCAGTACAGAGGTTAGTAGGGACACAGGAGGGCAGTACAGAGGTTAGTAGGGACACAGGAGGGCAGTACAGAGGTTAGTAGGGATACAGGAGGGCAGTACAGAGGCCCACCCACCTTACCTGTTAACCTTTTGCAGTCCACAATTTTTTTTGCAATACAGTTTTAAATGTTTAAATCCATTGTAATTTATTTGTTTAAATAAAAAAATAGTCTACATAGAATATTGAACGATGTTAATGTCCTTATTGTAAATTGGCTCACCATTGCACCTGCTACTAGCGCCAGGGCTGTTGATCCTGACTATATATACATTTTCATCATTAGGTGCTACTTATACAAGCTTTTGTCTTAGGACCTGCTCATTGTTATGTTGTCTAAAATAAACTGGAGGGCATTATAATGGGATTCGGTATGAAATCCCGACGGTTAAAATCCCGACAGGGTCAAAATCCCGAATGGGTCATAATACCAACATGGACAAAATCCCGACATTTAAAATCTCGACAAGGACAAAATCCCGACATTTAAAATCCCGACAGGGTCAAAATACCGACATATAGAATGTACAGGTGAAACAGTCAACATGACTTTCCGTCGACAGGTCGCAAGGTTGACATGGGTTTTTCACTGTTTTTTTACCCGAATGTCGACACAGTCGACATGGACACAGTTGGAAGTGAACCACAGCCCCTTGCATAGCTCGCTTCGCTTGCAATGCGTCGGGCACACTATTTTATTCTCCCACCACGCCCTAGTGGATGGTAGGGCATGAAATACCGCCTGTCGGCACATGTCGGGTAAAAAAAACAGTGAAAAAAAAAATGTCGACCTTGCGACCTGTCGACGGAAAGTCATGTTGACTGTTTTACCTGTACATTCTATATGTCGGTATTTTGACCCTGTCGGGATTTTAAATGTCGGTATTTTGTCCTTGTCAGGATTTTAAATGTCGGGATTTTGTCCTTGTCGGGATTTTGTCCTTGTCGGGATTTTGTCCTTGTCGGTATTATGACCCATTCGGGATTTTGACCGTCGGGATTTTGACTGCATCCCATTTTAATGTGGCATAATATGAATATAAAGTGGAGGCATTATAGTGTGGCATAATATTAACTGGGACAATACAGAGTGGCATAATATGAAGTGAAGGCATTACAGTGTGGCATAACATAAATTGGAGGCACTATAGTGTGGCATAATATGAAGTGGAGGCACTATAGTGTGGCATAATATGAAGTGGAGGCACTATAGTGTGGCATAATATGAAATGTAGGGATTATAGTATGGCATAATATGAAGTGGAGGCACTATAGTGTGGCATAATATGAAGTGTAGGCACTATAGTATGGCATAATATGAAGTGGAGGCACTATAGTATGACATAATATGAAGTGGAGGCACTATAGTGTGGCATAATATGAAATGGAGGCACTATAGTGTGGCATAATATGAAGTGTAGGCACTATAGTATAACATAATATGAAGTGGAGGCACTGTAGTGTGGCATAATATGAAATGGAGGCACTATAGTGTGGCATAATATGAAGTGGAGGCACTGTAGTGTGGCATAATATGAAGTGGAGGCACTATAGTATGGCATAATATGAAGTGGAGGCACTATAGTATGGCATAATATGAAATGGAGGCACTATAGTATGGCATAATATGAAATGGAGGCACTATAGTATGGCATATTATGAAGTGGAGGCACTATAGTGTGGCATAATATGAACTGGGGCACTGTAATGTGGCACAGTATGAAGTGGAGGCACTGTAGTGTGGCATAATATGAAGTGGAGGCACTATATATATGACAATATGAAGTGGAGGCACTGTAGTGTGGCATAATATGAAGTGGAGGCACTATAGTGTGGCATAATATGAAGTGGAAACATTATAGTGTGGCATAATATGAAGTGTAGGGATTATAATGTGGTATAATATGAAGTGGAGGCACCATAGTATGGCATAATATGAACTGGGGCGCTGTAATGTGGCACAGTATGAAGTGGATGCACTATAGTATGGCATAATATGAAGTGGAGGCACTATAGTATGGCATAATATGAAGTGGAGGCACTATAGTGTGGCATAAAATAAACTACGGACTACTATGGGGCATAATATTAACGACCACTGAGGAGAGGTGTTTCTTTAGAAGCATTGGGACAGGGACCCCATCATTATGTACTGTAGCTTTGGGACCCACAACATTCTCGCTATGCCCTTGCCATGGCTCCAGTGTCCCCCAATAGTCATCTATTGGGTGTACTGAAAAGCATCTGGATTTCTGCTTATTGTAGGCCTTTATCCCTGCAGCTGGGCGTTCAGTACAGTACATCCCTCTGATTGGTAGGCTGTGATGAGCAGGGCCCTCCGTACCCCGGCCACCTACTCTGCCAGTTCCTTGTTCCTGCTTTGTCCCTGACTCTGTATGGTTTGTGCTGACACGTGTCTGAAGCTGCGGAGTGGAGGCTCTCAGACCAGCACCTTGCCTAGGACCTCATAGCGTCTGTGCATGGTATCATTGCCTTCTGTCTCCTACTGCCGTCTAGTGGTCATTTGGTATAAATACATGTTTTTCCTCTCAACATTGTGCAGATTTTGGAGGTAATTATCGCCTTGGCCGTTCTGCCTCCACGTCAGGAGTGCGACAGTCGTCTGTCCAGAGACAAAGTCAGGTATTTCCTCCCCGCCACCACGATCACAGATCATCTCTCTTCCCTGCAGAACATTACTCCCTGTCTGCTTTCTCCATCTGCGGCTTCCATACTCCTGTATGCAGATCATCTCACATTCCTGCAGAGCATTTCTCTCTGTCTGGTATCTCCATCTGCGGCTTTCATACTCCTGTATGCAGATCATCTCTCTTCCCTGCAGAGCATTACTCTCTGTCTGCTTTCTGTAACTGCGGCTTCCATCCTCCTGTATGCAGATCATCTCACATTCCTGCAGAGCATTACTCTCTGTCTGCTTTCTGTAACTGGCTTCCATACTCCTGTATGCAGATCATCTCTCTTCTCTGCAGAGCATTACTCTCTGTCTGCTTTCTGTAACTGCGGCTTCCATCCTCCTGTATGCAGATCATCTCACATTCCTGCAGAGCATTACTCTGTCTGCTTTCTGTAACTGGCTTCCACACTCCTGTATGCAGATCATCTCACATTCCTGCAGAGCATTACTCTCTGTCTGCTTTCTGTAACTGGCTTCCATCCTCCTGTATGCAGATCATCTCACATTCCTGCAGAGTATTACTACCTGTCTGCTGTCTGTAACTGGCTTCCATCCTCCTGTATGCAGATCATCTCACATTCCTGCAGAGTATTACTACCTGTCTGCTGTCTGTAACTGCTGCTTTTGCCATATGCACAGGTCAATTCAACTATCTGCAGAACATCACTCTCTCTACTGCTTCTCTGTATCTACTGCTTTTTTCATGATGTATGCAGATCATTTCACCTATCTGAAGAGCATTACACCCTCTGCTCTTCCCTGTAACTGCTGCTTCTGTCATCATATACACAGATCATCTGTCCTCTCTGCAGAGCATTACTCCCTCTGCTTTTTACTCTAAGGGCTGCTTCCTTCATCATTTATGCAGACCATCTCACCTCGCTGCAGAGCATTACACCTTCAGCTTTCCCAGTAGCTGCTGCTTCCTTCATCATATATGCAGACCATCTCACCTCTCTGCAGAGCATTGCTCCCTCTGCTTTCCCAGTAGCTGCTGCTTCTGTCATCATACATGCAGACCATCTCCCCTTCTGCAGAGCATTACTCCCTCTGCTTTTTACTGTAACTGCTGCTTCTGTCGTCATATGTGCAGGTCCTTTCCCCTCTCTGCAGAGCATTGCTCCCTCTGCTTTCCCAGTAACTGCTGCTTCTGTCGTCATATACACAGATCATGTCACCTCTCTGCAGAGCATTTCTCCCTCTACTTTTCACTGTAACGACTGCTTCCTTCATCATATATGCAGACCATCTCACCTCACTGCAGAGCATTACACCTTCAGCTTTTCCTTATACCTGCTGCTGTTTTCTTCATATATGCAGATCATCTCACCTTTCTGCAGAGCATTACTCCCTCTCCTTTTCCCAGTAGCTGCTGCATCTGTCGCTATATACCCAGAGCATCTCACTTCTCTGCAGAGCATTACCCCCTTGCTTCTCCCTGTTGCCCTCCATGCACTTCAGGTTACTGACTCCTGACATCACGTCTCGTCCCCCCCGCCAGGCTGTCCTGTCTCCCACCCCGTCAGCGCCTGCAGGTGGCCGGGAACGTGACGGAAAGCTGCAGGAGGTCATCGAGAGGAAGAGATTTCTGTGCCATGAGATCAAGTCCCGGCAGCCGAGGGCAGAGAGGGGACTATGCAAGCAGGAGAGCCTGCCCATTCTGCCCAGCTGGAAGCGGGGCTCTGAGGTCCGGAAAGGGGGCACCCCACCTTGCCATCGGCAGCAGGCTGTTCTGTGGGACACTGCCATCTGAGAGCATTCACCCCCTCTCTGTACCCGGGGGCGCTGGCCGAAACCCTGTGGTGAGGGTAGGGAGGAGAAGATATGGGTAGGAGAGGTGGGGAGAGATGTTCTGCAGATAACCAGATGCAATCATCTGCAGGAGAGAGAGGGAGTTCCTAATGGACATGAAACACTGGATGGGGAGGGGGGGGGGGGTCTTATTTAAAAAAAATGAATAATGGGGGGTTGTTCTAAAGTTAGTGTCAAGTAAGGTTAGGAAGGGCATTGGTGATCTGGGTACGGGAGGGTCCCCTGAGGCACGAACGTGATCTCCACCAGTCACTGGGGTCCTACTAGGGGAAAACCTTACAAACATGGTCAAGGGCTAACTAAGCAGGAATCTGGGGGTCCTGCCTGTGTCAGGGGGTCACTCTGCAGAGCTTCCCTTCCAATGGCAGTCACACGAGACAAGGACTAATACTCAGCACTGCGCACACTGTACCGTACCTGCTGTGGGATAACGCAAGATACAACTACACTATAACCAATAGGAATCCTGTGTGTGTGACACTATTATCCCATCAGAGGGGTCACTGACCCTATAACCAATAGGAATCCTGTGTGTGTGTGTGACACTATTATCCCATCAGAGGGGTCACTGACCCTATAACCAATAGGAATCCTGTGTGTGTGACACGATTATCCCATCAGAGGGGTCACTGACCCTATAACCAATAGGAAACCTGTGTGTGTGACACTATTATCCCATCAGAGGGGTCACTGACCCTATAACCAATAGGAAACCTGTGTGTGTGACACTATTATCCCATCAGAGGGGACACTGACCCTATAACTTATAGGTATCCTGTGTGTGTGACACTATTATCCCATCAGATGGATCACTGACCCTATAACTTATAGGTATCCTCCTGTCTGTGTGACACTATTATCCCATCAGAGGGGTCACTGACCCTATAACCAATAGGAATCCTGTGTGTGTGACACTATTATCCCATCAGAGGGGTCACTGACCCTATAACCAATAGGAAACCTGTGTGTGTGACACTATTATCCCATCAGAGGGGTCACTGACCCTATAACCAATAGGAATCCTGTGTGTGTGACACTATTATCCCATCAGAGGGGTCACTGACCCTATAACCAATAGGAAACCTGTGTGTGTGACACTATTATCCCATCAGAGGGGACACTGACCCTATAACCAATAGGAAACCTGTGTGTGTGTGACACTATTATCCCATCAGAGGGGTCACTGACCCTATAACCAATAGGAATCCTGTGTGTGTGACACTATTATCCCATCAGAGGGAACACTGACCCTATAACCAATAGGAATCCTGTGTGTGTGTGACACTATTATCCCATCAGAGGGGACGCTGACCCTATAACTTATAGGTATATTGTGTGAGACACTAGTATCCCATCAGAGGAAGACACAGACCCTATAACTTAAAGGTAACCTGTGTGTGTGACACTATTATCCCATCAGAGGGGACACTGACCCTATAACTTATAGGTATCTTGTGTGTGTGTGACACTATTATCCCATCAGAGGGGACACTGACCCTATAACGTATAGGTATCGTGTGTGTGTGTGTGTGTGTGAGTGAGACACTAGTATCCCATCAGAGGAATACACAGACCCTATAACTTAAAGGTAACCTGTGTGTGTGACACTATTATCCCATCAGAGGGGACACTGACCCTATAACTTATAGGTATCCTGTGTGTTAGACACTAGTATCCCATCAGAGGGGACACTGACCCTATAACTTATAGGTGTCCTGTGTGTGAGACACTAGTATCCCATCAGAGGGGGCACTGATCCTATAACTTATAGGTATCCTGTGTGTGTGACACTATTATCCTATCAGAGGGGTCAATGACCCTATAACTTAAAGGTATCCTGTGTGTGTGTGTGTGTGTGTGTGTGTGTGTGTGTGTGTGTGTGTGTGTGTGTGTGTGTGTGTGACACTATTATCCCATCAGAGGGGACACTGACCCTATAACTTATAGGTATCCTGTGTGTTAGACACTAGTATCCCATCAGAGGGGTCACTGACCCTATAACTTATAGGTGTCCTGTGTGTGAGACACTAGTATCCCATCAGAGGGGGCACTGATCCTATAACTTATAGGTATCCTGTGTGTGTGACACTATTATCTCATCAGAGGGGACACTGACCCTATAACTTAAAGGTATCCTGTGTGTGTGTGTGTGTGTGTGTGTGTGACACTATTATCCCATCAGAGGGGACACTGACCCTATAACTTATAGGTATCCTGTGTGGGTGTGTCACTATTATCCCATCAGAGGGGACACTGACCCTATAACTTATAGGTATCCTGTGTGTGTGACACTATTATCCCATCAGAGGGGACACTGATCCTATAACTTATAGGTATCCTGTGTGTGACACTATTATCCCATCAGAGGGGACACTGACCCTATAACTTATAGGTATCCTGTGTGTGTGACACTATTATCCCATCAGAGGGGACACTGACCCTATAACGTATAGGTATCCTGTGTGTGTGTGACACTATTATCCCATCAGAGGGGACACTGACCCTATAACGTATAGGTATCCTGTGTGTGTGTGTGTGTGTGTGTGTGTGTGACACTATTATCCCATCAGAGAGGACACTGACCCTATAACTTATAGGTATCCTGTGTGTGTGTGACACTATTATCGCATCAGAGGGGACACTGACCCTATAACTGTGCCCTTAACTACCTGCCCCTTGACTTCTTCATGTGTCATCAAGATCATGCTACATGCTTTCTACATGCCCATTATACTATACCTTTTCATATGCCCTTTTCTTGCCCATCAGACCTTTTAGTTTGCCTATTGGGGATCCCAACATGCATCAGACCATCAGACCCTACCACATATACTTCAGACCACCACACATGCCCATCACACCTTCCCACATATCCTTCAGACCACCACACATGCCCATCACACCTTCCCAAATATCCTTCAGACCACCACACATGCCCATCACACCTTCCCACATATCCTTCAGACCACCACACATGCCCATCACACCTTCCTAAATATCCTTCAGACCACCACACATGCCCATCACACCTTCCCAAATATCCTTCAGACCACCACACATGCCCATCACACCTTCCCAAATATCCTTCAGACCACCACACATGCCCATCACACCTTCCTAAATATCCTTCAGACCACCACACATGCCCATCACACCTTCCCAAATATCCTTCAGACCACCACACATGCCCATCACACCTTCCCAAATATCCTTCAGACCACCACACATGCCCATCACACCTTCCTAAATATCCTTCAGAATACCACACATGCCCATCACACCTTCCCAAATATCCTTCAGACCACCACACATGCCCATCACACCTTCCCAAATATCCTTCAGACCACCACACATGCCCATCACACCTTCCCAAATAGCCTTTAGACCACCACACATGCCCATCACACCTTCCCAAATATCCTTCAGAATACCACACATGCCCATCACACCTTCCCAAATATCCTTCAGACCACCACACATGCCCATCACACCTTCCCAAATATCCTTCAGACCACCACACATGCCCATCACACCTTCCCAAATAGCCTTTAGACCACCACACATGCCCATCACACCTTCCCAAATATCCTTCAGAATACCACACATGCCAATCACACCTTCCCAAATATCCTTCAGACCACCACACATGCCCATCACACCTTCCCAAATATCCTTCAGACCACCACACATGCCCATCACACCTTCCCAAATATCCTTCAGAATACCACACATGCCCATCACACCTTCCCAAATATCCTTCAGACCACCACACATGCCCATCACACCTTCCCAAGTATCCTTCAGACCACCACAAATGCCCATCACACCTTCCCAAATATCCTTCAGACCACCACACATGCCCATCACACCTTCCCAAATATCCTTCAGACCACCACACATGCCCATCACACCTTCCCAAATATACTTCAGACCACCACACATGCCCATCACACCGTCCCAAATATCCTTCAGAATACCACACATGCCCATCACACCTTCCCAAATAGCCTTTAGACCACCACACATGCCTATCACACCTTCCCAAATATCCTTCAGACCACCACACATGCCCATCACACCTTCCCAAATATCCTTCAGACCACCACACATGCCCATCACACCTTCCCAAATATCCTTCAGACCACCACACATGCCCATCACACCTTCCCAAATATCCTTCAGACCACCACACATGCCCATCACACCTTCCCAAATATCCTTCAGACCACCACACATGCCCATCACACCTTCCCAAATATCCTTCAGAATACCACACATGCCCATCACACCTTCCCAAATATCCTTCAGACCACCACACATGCCCATCACACCTTCCCAAGTAGCACTGACACCTGCTGGTCACAGCCCAGTATGGCAAGGGTGGGATTGTGTCACCAATGGAAGTGGGTCCTCCGCAGCTGGATTATGGAAGTGGGTCCTTCAGACCACCACACATGCCCATCACACCTTCCTAAATATCCTTCAGACCACCACACATGCCCATCACACCTTCCCAAATATCCTTCAGACCACCACACATGCCCATCACACCTTCCCAAATATCCTTCAGACCACCACACATGCCCATCACACCTTCCTAAATATCCTTCAGACCACCACACATGCCCATCACACCTTCCCAAATATCCTTCAGACCACCACACATGCCCATCACACCTTCCCAAATATCCTTCAGACCACCACACATGCCCATCACACCTTCCTAAATATCCTTCAGAATACCACACATGCCCATCACACCTTCCCAAATATCCTTCAGACCACCACACATGCCCATCACACCTTCCCAAATATCCTTCAGACCACCACACATGCCCATCACACCTTCCCAAATATCCTTCAGACCACCACACATGCCCATCACACCTTCCCAAATATCCTTCAGACCACCACACATGCCCATCACACCTTCCCAAATATCCTTCAGAATACCACACATGCCCATCACACCTTCCCAAATATCCTTCAGACCACCACACATGCCCATCACACCTTCCCAAGTATCCTTCAGACCACCACAAATGCCCATCACACCTTCCCAAATATCCTTCAGACCACCACACATGCCCATCACACCTTCCCAAATATCCTTCAGACCACCACACATGCCCATCACACCTTCCCAAATATACTTCAGACCACCACACATGCCCATCACACCGTCCCAAATATCCTTCAGAATACCACACATGCCCATCACACCTTCCCAAATAGCCTTTAGACCACCACACATGCCTATCACACCTTCCCAAATATCCTTCAGACCACCACACATGCCCATCACACCCTCCCAAATATCCTTCAGAATACCACACATGCCCATCACACCCTCCCAAATATCCTTCGGTCCACCACACATGCCCATCACACCCTCCCAAATATCATTTGGACCACCACACATGCCCATCACACCAAACCACATGTCCATCAGACATTCCCACATATCCTCCAGACCACCACACATGCCCATCACACCAAACCACATGTCCATCAGATATCCTCCAGACCATCACACATGCCCATCACACCAAACCACATGTCCATCAGACATTCCCACATATCCTCCAGACCACCACACATGCCCATCACACCAAACCACATGTCCATCAGATATCCTCCAGACCATCACACATGCCCATCACACCAAACCACATGTCCATCAGACATTACCACAATCCCACATATCCTCCAGACCATCACACATGCCCATCACACCAAACCACATGTCCATCAGACATTCCCACATATCCTCCAGACCACCACACATGCCCATCAGACAGTGTTGAGGGCAATACGCAGTGCACTCTTTTCATAATATTGACTGAAATCCAACTACATCATCTCACAAAATCCTACCAAATGTTCAGTTCAAGGGAATGGGGCTGCAGGTCACGGCGAGCCCCCAACCTATCCTGGACCCTTACACCATTTACCACCGTCCTTTTTTTCCTGTTGATAGCTGGGTAACATTGTTACTTTAGCAGGGCAGAGGGAACATCTACTATAAGGGGTGATGGGGAAAAAAATCTAACAGTTTAGGGTGCAGTGGTCCTCTTACTTATCCTATATTAAGATTGTTCATATCTGGTTGCCATGGGTAATGCACATTGCGGGTTGGTAGCGAGTAACCCCCATTGTCTTATGTCAGCAAAGGCTCTTTACAGACTGCTATGGATGGCCTAAAAATGTAACAAGCCGAAATGCTGAATATCCATTTTTATTAACAATATCCACCAAAACTGAGTGTTACTACGAAAACATAAAACCTACTCCATTTATTTATAGGGTCATTTTTCTGAACTGTAATAATACTATTTCAAATATTTATTCATGTATATAAACATTTTTGTATATAGAAGGAAATGGTGAGGAGTAGAAGATTGTAATGAACGTAGCTTCAATGTCATTCGTGTATATCAGTTATGGTTTTTTAACATTTTTGCAGCATATTTTTCATTTCCATGAAATTTGACGCAGTACGTAATTTTCTCAAGTGCATTATAGCTTTTTTATTTTTATTTTTTAATTATCTTATTTAATATTTATTTTATTTAGAAAACGTCCATATTTTCTATTTTGTTGCAAAAAAACATGTCATTTCGTTAAGCTAACGTATTTTTTTGTCCTTTTAATATAATGTTTTTTTATGAATGCTTATTTTTTTTATTTCACTTTAATATATTTGAAGATAAAGATTATGGTAAACAATTCTCTAACTTTCATTATGTACCTATTTATTCTTATATGTATTTATATATTTATTTCAGTATTCATTTATATATTTATTAATTTAAGTATGTACGTTTTTATTTATATATGAATTAATGAATGTATTTATTTATTTATTTATCAATTTATTTATTTCTATTTATTCTTATATTTACATATGAATTTCAGATGATCTATTTAAAAAAAAAATTCTTGTATGGAAATTCGCTCTGGCTCTGATATACAAGACGATTTTATTCTGTATCTCATCTTCCCTTACTTTTACGTAACAATTTAAATCGATTTTTATTAAATAGTTTATGATCTAGCAATGCATGTGCATTGAATCTTAATATATCTGTTATGTAATCTTTTAATATATTTATTTGTTTTAATTCTGTTAAACTCATCGATTACCGTGGCAACTGAATTATTTGTATTTCATTCCTTTTGGTTTGTTTTTTTTCACATCTTTAAGAATGTATTTACAGTTAAGCACCTTGAATTGACGCATAAAATCCTTCTGAATGTAATCTAAATATATTTTCTACTTTAATTAAATGTTCTTATCAGATATTAAAAAAAAAAAATCACTCCATTTAACCCGTTGATATAACTTTTTAATTTAAGCAATCTACTAGATTGTTTTTTTTTGTTTTTTTTTTACTTTTTCTATACTTAAAGCTGAATATATATATATCTATATTTGTGTCTGTGGTAAAGTACTCCGTTGTTAAATTTAACAGAAATATTTTGTTTATGAGTTTTTACCGATATTTTTTTTTTATTTATTTCTCTCATTTTACATTTCTCTAGAAGGAAATTAATTGTACCGTTTAGGGCAAAAAATATGGAAGAATGTGTAACCGAGAATAAAAATAAAAAATCAATTTTACAGATACTGTCTGTTTTTCTGAATTTATCATTACGCGGGGAATTATAGAATTTTTTCAGATTATCCTTGAATGCAAATTTATTTGGTTCTACGTAACCTTTACCAAATAAGGGTCCAAATGATCAAAGGTTTCCCTTATAAATAAAATACAGTAGATATTGTGTATAGTTCAGTGCAAGGACAGGCATATAGACCAGAGAAATATCTACTGCTATATTGTTTGCAACTTGCATTGAATTTTTTTTTTTTCCGTAGTTTAAAAATCAGAATTTTTTTTATTTCATGAAAAAAATATTTGAACATTTTCCATTTTAGATATTATTATTCTATTATTTATATGTGGCCACAGGGGATCCTCACTACCTTACAGAAACAGAAAAGTATGAGCAAAGCAAGAAAAACACAGGGCATTGCTGGACACGGGGATGTGCCGCGTGCAACGTTGTTGTATCCAAATAAGCAGCAATCAGAGCACCCAGCGGTTAGGCACAAGGGTCTGCACTGGGGAGGGGATGATAATATAACACACATCAGGGAGGAGGGCCCTGCTTGAGAGAGCACACAAGGCCTGATTCAGGTTGGCACATTCGCTGACTAGTGAGCACATAAACACCACCTGACCGAATGCATTTATCCCGTATGGTATTTGATGCCCAACGCCGCTCTCTCCACCATAATCCAGCTGCGGAGGACGCACTTCCATTGGTGACACAATCTCACCCTTGCCATACTGGGCTGTGACCAGCAGGTGTCAGTGCAAGTCTGGGCTATATTATCCATATCCCAGCCTGACCATTTTATTCTTTAAGGGGATGTGGACATGCTGTGATAACATCGGCCCAACTCGCAAGGCGATAAGAGACTACATCCCATGGATGTGTCATTTGTCACATGCAGTGACTGAGCTTGTGATCGAGCTCTGTCCCGGCTACGGGTCCACGCTAGGGAGGTCAATCCCGGGATCGCGGGATCCGAGGATTTGGGCCTAAAATGAAGTCTTCCAGTCCCAGGATTGGAGGTTTAGTGCCCGATTGCAAAATACCGGCAGGCAGAAGTGCTGCTGTTCAGAACAGTGTGCTGTAGCGGCATGGTGGTGGCCGGGCTACGCAGCGTGACCCCTGACCTCACGTCTCGCTGCACAGCCCAGTCGCCACCATGCTGCTACAGCACACTGTTCTGGCCACACGCCCGCTGTGCTGCTTCCAGCCACCCACCTGCCTGCCCGCTGTGCTGCTCCAGCTCCCAGCCGGCCGGCAGCGGCTGTGCCTGGTTACCAGGAGCATATATTCCCCTTTGGCAATGAGCATGTATTCCCACATGGCAACGACCATGTAACCCTCATGGCAATGAGCATAGAACCCCTGGCAATGAGCATGTATTCCCACAAGGCAACGACCATGTAACCCTCATGGCAACGAGCATAGAACCCCTGGCAATGAGCATGTATTTCCACAAGGCAACGACCATGTAACCCTCATGGCAACGAGCATAGAACCCCTGGCAATGAGCATGTATTTCCACAAGGCAACGACTATGTAACCCTCATGGCAACGAGCATAGAACCCCTGGCAATGAGCATGTATTCCCACAAGGCAACGACCATGTAACCGACATGGTCACAATCATGTATTCCCCCTTGGCAATGAGCATGAATTCCCACATGGCAACAACCATATAATCCCACATTGCAATGAGCATAGAACCCCTGGCAAAGAGCATGTAATCCCACATGGTAACAAACATATAATCCCACATGGAAAAAAGCATGGAACCCCTGGCAGCGAACATGTAGGTAAGCAGCACTTATGTAGCATTATTTGTAATAAGCATTACGGTGTTTGCATAATACGTAATGTCCCTGTTTACGGAGTTTATTGTGAATTCTGGCTCAATCCACGTGGAATTATGTGAATTTTGGCTCAATCCGTTTGGAATTATATGTAAGGGACAAGTATAATGGGGTCTAGTATTTTGTTACAGAATGTGTAGAAGTGGTACACTCAATGACACGCTCCTTTTTGAGTGGCTACACCCCCTTTTACAGAGGGGCCTGTGTACTTTAAATGCCAGGTGCATACCTCCCAACTTCTGCGCTTAAGAAATAGGGACACTCGCGCGGCCGAAAAGGGTGTGGGGCGTATGCAAATGAGGGCGCGGCTTATGCTAATTAGCCGCGACCTCATTTTCATACGAGAATAGACGCTGTGCGCATGCGCACAGCGTCTATTCTATTAGATATGGGGGTCTCCCAACTGCCACCCCCCGCAGCGGGACAATGCCTGCCGTGGGTGGGACAGCGGGACAGGACCTGAAAATCGGGACTGTCCCGCTGTAATCGTGACAGTTGGGAGGTATGCAGGTGTATGTATAATCCCATTCCTGCCCTCTCTCTGCTCTGCTCCTCGCTCTCTCTCTGCCCTCTGAGCATGTACACTGACACGACGAATACCCATCCCGTCTCTTGTTGTCCCCCTGTCATTTCTCCTGGATCTGCCCAAAAAGAGGGCCCTGGCCTGGAACAGGCTCATAGCTCCCTTCTGTCTGTGTCACTGTGTCACCCTGCAGGGGGAGGGGCAGGCTCATAGCTCCTTTCTGTCTGTGTCACTGTGTCACCCTGCAGGGGGAGGGGCAGGCTCATAGCTCCCTTCTGTCTGTGTCACTGTGTCACCCTGCAGAAGGAGGGGCAAACTCATAGCTCCCTTCTGTCTGTGTCACCCTGCAGGGGGAGGGGCAGGCTCATAGCTCCCTTCTGTCTGTGTCACTGTGTCACCCTGCAGGGGGAGGGGCAGGCTCATAGCTCCCTTCTGTCTGTGTCACTGTGTCACCCTGCAGGGGGAGGGGCAGGCTCATAGCTCCCTTCTGTCTGTGTCACTGTGTCACCCTGCAGGAGGAGGGGCAGGTTCATAGGTCCCTTCTGTCTGTGTCACCCTGCAGGGAGAGGGGCAGGCTCATAGCTCCCTTCTGTCTGTGTCACTGTATCACCCTGCAGGGGGAGGGGCAGGCTCATAGCTCCTTTCTGTCTGTGTCACCGTGCAGGGGGAGGGGCAGGATCATAGCTCCCTTCTGTCTATGTCACCCTGCAGGGGAAGGGGCAGGATCATAGCTTCCTTCTGTCTATGTCACCCTGCAGGGGGAGGGGCAGGCTCAGAGCTCCCATCTGTCTGTGTCACTGTATCACCCTGCAGGGGGAGGGGCAGGCTCATATCTCCGTTCTGTCTGTGTCACCCTGCAGGGGGAGGGGCGGGCTCATAGCTCCCTTCTGTCTGTGTCATTGTATCACCCTGCAGGGGGAGGGGCAGGCTCATAGCTCCCTTCTGTCTGTGTCACCCTGCAGGGGGAGGGGCAGGATCATAGCTCCCTTCTGTCTGTGTCACCCTGCAGGGGGAGGGGCGGGCTCGTAGCTCCCTTCTGTCTGTGTCATTGTATCACCCTGCAGGGGGAGGGGCAGGCTCATAGCTCCCATCTGTCTGTCACTGTATCACCCTGCAGGGGGAGGGGCAGGCTCATAGCTCCCATCTGTCTGTCACTGTATCACCCTGCAGGGGGAGGGGCGGGCTCATAGCTCCCTTCTGTCTGTGTCACTGTGTAACCCTGCAGGGGGAGGGGCCGGCTCATAGCTCCCTTCTGTCTGTGTCACCCTGCAGGGGGAGGGGCAGGGTCATAGCTCCCATCTGTCTGTCACTGTATCACCCTGCAGGGGGGAGGGGCAGGCTCATAGCTCCCTTCTGTCTGTGTCACCCTGCAGTGGGAGGGGCAGGATCATAGCTCCCTTCTGTCTGTGTCACCCTGCAGGGGGAGGGGCGGGCTCATAGCTCCCTTCTGTCTGTGTCACCCTGCAGGGGGAGGGCAGGCTCATAGCTCCCTTCTGTCTTTGTCACCCTCCAGGGGGAGGGACAAGCTCATAGCTCCCTTCTGTCTGTGTCACCCTGCAGGGGGAGGGGCTCATTGCTAGGGGGAGTTACATGCTCATTGCCAGGGTGGATTTATATGTTCTTTGCCAGAGTATAGTTAGATGCTTGTGTTCAGTGGGAAGTGGTGGGGTTTGCATGCTCATTGCCAGGGTGAGGTACACACTCTTTGTCCAGAGGGTTCCTTTCTAACAGTGCACCAGCACTCCTGGAATCCGCACTCTGAAAGACACCAGCAGGACCTCTGGTGTCTGTCTCCGACAAGACAGCTGCCATTTTTGGAGGGGCCACCACGGACAGACTGTGGGCCGCATTTATCAAGCAATATTTGCGGTTAAATCCCCGAAACCATCCGTTTTCGGGGGTTCACCGCAAATATTTAGTATCCCCCAAATGTATTAAATTGGGACCGGCTGCGATCCTCCCTGCAGCGCCGCCGGCCGCATCCCCCATAGGTTTCTATGGGGGATGCGAAGCTGCCTGATGTATCAACATCGGGCAGCCCGACATCGCACACCTGGGCTATTGCCATTGTAATGTGCTATCACCATTGTAGCACTGCTCGGGCAGTGCGGTCAGAGAGGTCGGCGGGGGTCAGCGCATAACCGTGCATGTGTGGCCCCCCCCCGGCTTCCGGATTAGGGCTTCGCAGTGACGCCCTGTCCCTGCTCCCTGAATTTGATACATTGCCCCGATATGATCGCATTTTACAATATTAATATTGTAAATGCGATGATGATAAATGGGCCCCTGTGTGTTAAAGGCTGGAGACAGCGGCCGGGGGTGTGGGTATGGAGGGTGTTAGGGAGTGACTGGGCACCCCTGGCATCCCACTTGCACACGCCCATGGCAAATATGTATATATAAGGCCATAACTACAATGCAAGTATGTGTCCTGGCATTTCAGCTATGTGACATGTGATTTAGGTATACAACACCTTTGTGTTTACAGGAAACAATGGTTTGTGTGTAAACATGGACGGTATCCCATTGTCACAACATGGTGTCAATCACTCCCCTGGGGTCACACGCCATCATTGTCACAGTAGTCAGTTGCCACTCGCTGCATTTGTTTGCCATTTGCAATAACATAGTGTTAAGCCCTGTACACACTGGGGGCTTTCATGTGAAAACTGCAGAGTTTTCTCATCCATACAGTGTGTACAGGGCAGCGATGAGCGCTCTCGCATCATGGCTGCTGGCCGCCGCCCATCTACTGGTATTACTGGCAGATGAGCAAGGGAGTGTACGGCTTTCCATAGCATCCTGCTACGGAACGCCGTCCACCCCGGGGAAAATGGCGGGATCAGCGCGACAGATAAAAGGTTGAGACGCTGGGGTTCCGGGCTGCTCATCTCTGTCCTTGTCTCCTGGTGTTTACTGGTCACTACACGGCGGGATCAGCATTACAGATAGAACTGGTTACAAGGCTGAGACGCTGGGGTTCCGGGCTGCTCATCTCTGTCCTTGTCTCCTGGTGTTACTGGTCACTACACGGAGGGATCAGCATTACAGATAGAACTGGTTACAAGGCTGAGACGCTGGGGTTCCGGGCTGCTCATCTCTGTCCTTGTCTCCTGGTGTTACTTTTCACTACACAGAGGGATCAGAGCCACAGATAGAACTGGTTACAAGGCTGAGACGCTGGGGTTCTGGGCTGCTCATCTCTGTCCTTTTCTCCTGGTGTTTACTGGTCACTACACAGAGAGATCAGCAGACAGATAGAATTGGTTACAAGGCTGAGACGCTGGGGTTCCGGGCTGCTCATCTCTGTCCTTGTCTCCTGCTGTCACTGGTCACTACACAGAGCGATCAGCACGACAGATAGAACTGGTTACAAGGCTGAGATGCTGGGGTTCCGGGCTGCTGATCTCTGTCCTTGTCTCCTGGTGTTACTGGTCACCACACAGAGGGATCAGCACGACAGATAGAACTGGTTACAAGGCTGAGACGCTGGGGTTCTGAGCTGCTCATCTCTGTCCTTGTCTCCTGGTGTTACTGGTCACTACACAGAGGGATCAGCATTACAGATAGAACTGGTTACAGGGCTGAGACGCTGGGGTTCGGGGCTGCTCATCTCTGTCCTTGTCTCCTGGTGTTACTGGTCACTAAAAAGAGGGATCAGCACGACAGATAGAACTGGTTACAATGCTGAGACGCTGGGGTTCCGGGCTGCTCATCTCTGTCCTTGTCTCCTGGTGTTACTGGTCACTACACAGAGGGATCAGAGCC
This sequence comes from Crinia signifera, assembly GCF_055691185.1. Classification (NCBI taxonomy): domain Eukaryota; kingdom Metazoa; phylum Chordata; class Amphibia; order Anura; family Myobatrachidae; genus Crinia; species Crinia signifera. The sequence goes on along the minus strand of NC_139220.1, from coordinate 335,915,977 downwards.
ACAGATAGAACTGGTTACAAGGCTGAGACGCTGGGGTTCTGGGCTGCTCATCTCTGTCCTTGTGTCCTGGTTTTTACTGGTCACTACACGGAGGGATCAGCACGACAGATAGAATTGGTTACAAGGCTGAGACGCTGGGGTTCCGGGCTGCTCATCTCTGTCCTTGTCTCCTGCTGTCACTGGTCACTACACAGAGCGATCAGCACGACAGATAGAACTGGTTACAAGGCTGAGACGCTGGGGTTCCAGGCTGCTGATCTCTGTCCTTGTCTCCTGGTATTACTGGTCACCACACAGAGGGATCAGCACGACAGATAGAACTGGTTACAAGGCTGAGATGCAGGGGTTCCGGGCTGCTCATCTCTGTCCTTGTCTCCTGGTGTTACTGGTCACTACACAGAGGGGTCAGCACGACAGATAGAACTGGTTACACGGCTGAGACGCTGAAGTTCTAAGCTGCTGATCTCTGTCCTTGTCTCCTGGTGTCACTGGTCACTACACGGTGGGATCAGCATTACAGATAGAACTGGTTACAAGGCTGAGACGCTGGGGTTCCGGGCTGCTGATCTCTGTCCTTGTCTCCTGGTGTTACTGGATCAGCACGACAGATAGAACTGGTTACAAGACTGAGATGCTGGGGTTCCGGGCTGCTCATCTCTGTCCTTGTCTCCTGGTGTTACTGGTCACTACACGGCGGGATCAGCATTACAGATAGAACTGGTTACAAGGCTGAGACGCTGGGGTTCCGGGCTGCTGATCTCTGTCCTTGTCTCCTGGTGTTACTGGATCAGCACGACAGATAGAACTGGTTACAAGACTGAGATGCTGGGGTTCCGGGCTGCTCATCTCTGTCCTTGTCTCCTGGTGTTACTGGTCACTACACAGAGGGATCAGCGCGACAGATAGAACTGGTTACAAGGCTGAGATGCTGGGGTTCCGGGCTGCTCATCTCTGTCTTTGTCTCCTGGTGTTACTAGTCACTACACAGAGGGATCAGCGCGACAGATAGAACTGGTTACAAGGCTGAGACGCTGGGGTTCCGGGCTGCTCATCTCTGTCCTTGTCTCCTGGTGTTACTGGTCACTACACAGAGGGGTCAGCACGACAGATAGAACTGGTTACACGGCTGAGACGCTGAAGTTCTAAGCTGCTGATCTCTGTCCTTGTCTCCTGGTGTCACTGGTCACTACACGGTGGGATCAGCATTACAGATAGAACTGGTTACAAGGCTGAGACGCTGGGGTTCCGGGCTGCTGATCTCTGTCCTTGTCTCCTGGTGTTACTGGATCAGCACGACAGATAGAACTGGTTACAAGACTGAGATGCTGGGGTTCCGGGCTGCTCATCTCTGTCCTTGTCTCCTGGTGTTACTGGTCACTACACGGCGGGATCAGCATTACAGATAGAACTGGTTACAAGGCTGAGACGCTGGGGTTCCGGGCTGCTGATCTCTGTCCTTGTCTCCTGGTGTTACTGGATCAGCACGACAGATAGAACTGGTTACAAGACTGAGATGCTGGGGTTCCGGGCTGCTCATCTCTGTCCTTGTCTCCTGGTGTTACTGGTCACTACACAGAGGGATCAGCGCGACAGATAGAACTGGTTACAAGGCTGAGATGCTGGGGTTCCGGGCTGCTCATCTCTGTCTTTGTCTCCTGGTGTTACTAGTCACTACACAGAGGGATCAGCACGACAGATAGAACTGGTTACAAGGCTGAGACGCTGGGGTTCCGGGCTGCTCATCTCTGTCCTTGTCTCCTGGTGTTTACGGGTCACTACACAGCGGAATCAGCTCGACAGATAGAACTGGTTACAAGGCTGAGACGTTGGGGTTCCGGGCAGCTCATCTCTGTCCTTGTCTCTTGGTGTTTACTGGTCACTACACGGTGGGATCAGCGCCACAGATAGAACTGGTTACAAGGCTGAGATGCTGGGGTTCCGGGCTGCTCATCTCTCTCCTTGTCTCCTGGTGTTTACTGGTCACTACACGGAGGGATCAGCGTTATTGATAGAACTGATTACAAGGCTGAGATGCTGGGGTTCCGGGCTGCTCATCTCTGTCCTTGTCTCCTGGTGTCACTGGTCACTACACAGAGGGATCAGCACGACAGATAGAACTGGTTACAAGGCTGAGATGCTGGGGTTCCAGGCTGCTCATCTCTGTCCTTGTCTCCTGGTGTTACTGGTCACTACACAGAGGGATCAGCATTACAGATAGAATTGGTTACAAGGCTGAGATGCTGGGGTTCCGGGCTGCTCATCTCTGTCCTTGTCTCCTGGTGTCACTGGTCACTACACAGAGGGATCAGCACGACACATAGAACTGGTTACAAGGCTGAGACGCTGGGGTTCCGGGCTGCTCATCTCTGTCCTTGTCTCCCGGTGTTACTGGTCACTACACGGAGGGATCAGCATTACAGATAGAACTGGTTACAAGGCTGAGACGCTGGGGTTCCGGGCTGCTCATCTCTGTCCTTGTCTCCTGGTGTTACTGGTCACTACACAGAGGGATCAGCACGACAGATAGAACTGGTTACAAGGCTGAGACGCTGGGGTTCCGGGCTGCTCATCTCTGTCCTTGTCTCCTGGTGTTACTGGTCACTACACAGAGGGATCAGCACTACAGATAGAACTGGTTACAAGGCTGAGACGCTGGGGTTCCGGGCTGCTCATCTCTGTCCTTGTCTCCTGGTGTTACTGGTCACTACACAGAGGGATCAGCACGACAGATAGAACTGGTTACACGGCTGAGACGCTGGGGTTCCGGGCTGCTCATCTCTGTCCTTGTCTCCTGGTGTTACTGGTCACTACACAGAGGGATCAGCACGACAGATAGAACTGGTTACAAGGCTGAGACGCTGGGGTTCCGGGCTGCTCATCTCTGTCCTTGTCTCCTGGTGTTACTGGTCACTACACAGAGGGATCAGCACGACAGATAGAACTGGTTACAAGGCTAAGACGCTGGGGTTCCGGGCTGCTCATCTCTGTCCTTGTCTCCTGGTGTTACTGGTCACTACACAGAGGGATCAGCATTACAGATAGAATTGGTTACAGGGCTGAGGCGCTGGGGTTCCGGGCTGCTCATCTCTGTCCTTGTCTCCTGGTGTCACTGGTCACTACACAGAGGGATCAGCACGACAGATAGAACTGGTTACAAGGCTGAGATGCTGGGGTTCCAGGCTGCTCATCTCTGTCCTTGTCTCCTGGTGTTACTGGTCACTACACAGAGGGATCAGCATTACAGATAGAATTGGTTACAAGGCTGAGATGCTGGGGTTCCGGGCTGCTCATCTCTGTCCTTGTCTCCTGGTGTCACTGGTCACTACACAGAGGGATCAGCACGACACATAGAACTGGTTACAAGGCTGAGACGCTGGGGTTCCGGGCTGCTCATCTCTGTCCTTGTCTCCCGGTGTTACTGGTCACTACACGGAGGGATCAGCATTACAGATAGAACTGGTTACAAGGCTGAGACGCTGGGGTTCCGGGCTGCTCATCTCTGTCCTTGTCTCCTGGTGTTACTGGTCACTACACAGAGGGATCAGCACGACAGATAGAACTGGTTACAAGGCTGAGACGCTGGGGTTCCGGGCTGCTCATCTCTGTCCTTGTCTCCTGGTGTTACTGGTCACTACACAGAGGGATCAGCACTACAGATAGAACTGGTTACAAGGCTGAGACGCTGGGGTTCCGGGCTGCTCATCTCTGTCCTTGTCTCCTGGTGTTACTGGTCACTACACAGAGGGATCAGCACGACAGATAGAACTGGTTACACGGCTGAGACGCTGGGGTTCCGGGCTGCTCATCTCTGTCCTTGTCTCCTGGTGTTACTGGTCACTACACAGAGGGATCAGCACGACAGATAGAACTGGTTACAAGGCTGAGACGCTGGGGTTCCGGGCTGCTTATCTCTGTCCTTGTCTCCTGGTGTTACTGGTCACTACACAGAGGGATCAGCACGACAGATAGAACTGGTTACAAGGCTGAGACGCTGGGGTTCCGGGCTGCTCATCTCTGTCCTTGTCTCCTGGTGTTACTGGTCACTACACAGAGGGATCAGCACGACAGATAGAACTGGTTACACGGCTGAGACGCTGGGGTTCCGGGCTGCTCATCTCTGTCCTTGTCTCCTGGTGTTACTGGTCACTACACAGAGGGATCAGCATTACAGATAGAATTGGTTACAGGGCTGAGGCGCTGGGGTTCCGGGCTGCTCATCTCTGTCCTTGTCTCCTGGTGTCACTGGTCACTACACAGAGGGATCAGCACGACAGATAGAACTGGTTACACAGCTGAGACGCTGGGGTTCCGGGCTGCTGATCTCTGTCCTTGTCTCCTGGTGTTACTGGTCACTACACAGAGGGATCAGCACGACAGATAGAACTGGTTACAAGGCTGAGACGCTGGGGTTCCGGGCTGCTCATCTCTGTCCTTGTCTCCTGGTGTTACTGGTCACTACACAGAGGGATCAGCACGACAGATAGAACTGGTTACAAGGCTGAGACGCTGGGGTTCCGGGCTGCTCATCTCTGTCCTTGTCTCCTGGTGTTACTGGTCACTACACAGAGGGATCAGCATTACAGATAGAACTGGTTACAAGGCTGAGACGCTGGGGTTCCGGGCTGCTCATCTCTGTCCTTGTCTCCTGGTGTCACTGGTCACTACACAGAGGGATCAGCACGACAGATAGAACTGGTTACAAGGCTGAGACGCTGGGGTTCCGGGCTGCTCATCTCTGTCCTTGTCTCCTGGTGTTACTGGTCACTACACAGAGGGATCAGCACGACAGATAGAACTGGTTACAAGGCTGAGACGCTGGGGTTCCGGGCTGCTCATCTCTGTCCTTGTCTCCTGGTGTTACTGGTCACTACACAGAGGGATCAGCACGACAGATAGAACTGGTTACAAGGCTGAGACGCTGGGGTTCCGGGCTGCTCATCTCTGTCCTTGTCTCCTGGTGTCACTGGTCACTACACAGAGGGATCAGCATTACAGATAGAACTGGTTACAAGGCTGAGACGCTGGGGTTCCGGGCTGCTCATCTCTGTCCTTGTCTCCTGGTGTCACTGGTCACTACACAGAGGGATCAGCACAACAGATAGAACTGGTTACAAGGCTGAGACGCTGGGGTTCTGGGCTGCTCATCTCTGTCCTTGTCTCCTGGTGTTACTGGTCACTACACAGAGGGATCAGCACAACAGATAGAACTGGTTACAAGGCTGAGACGCTGGGGTTCTGGGCTGCTCATCTCTGTCCTTGTCTCCTGGTGTTACTGGTCACTACACAGAGGGATCAGCACGACAGATAGAACTGGTTACAAGGCTGAGACGCTGGGGTTCCGGGCTGCTCATCTCTGTCCTTGTCTCCTGGTGTTACTGGTCACTACACAGAGGGATCAGCATTACAGATAGAACTGGTTACAAGGCTGAGATGCTGGGGTTCCGGGCTGCTGATCTCTGTCCTTGTCTCCTGGTGTTTACTGGTCACTACACAGAGGGATCAGCATTACAGATAGAATTGGTTACAAGACTGAGATGCTGGGGTTCCGGGCTGCTCATCTCTGTCCTTGTCTCCTGGTGTTACTGGTCACTACACAGAGGGATCAGCATTACAGATAGAATTGGTTACAGGGCTGAGACGCTGGGGTCCCGGGCTGCTCATCTCTGTCCTTGTCTCCTGGTGTTTACTGGTCACTACACGGAGGGATCAGCATTACAGATAGAACTGGTTACAGGGCTGAGACGCTGGGGTTCTGGGCTGCTCATCTCTGTCCTTGTCTCCTGGTGTCACTGGTCACTACACGGAGGGATCAGCGTTACAGATAGAACTGGTTACAAGGCTGAGACGCTGGGGTTCCGGGCTGCTCATCTCTGTCCTTGTCTCCTGGTGTTACTGGTCACTACACAGAGGGATCAGCATTACAGATAGAACTGGTTACAAGGCTTAATTTAAATATAACTGTGGCGTTATACTGGCGTTACCCTGAAGTGAAACAGAAGAACAGAAAACAACAACTGAGAGAACCACAGTCAGCTTTGAGTGAGTTCAATTCATTCTCACAACATACTACTCCTGGCTGCTTAATCTGGCTATTCAACCATAATGTCATCATTTTCACATCTGCAAACAACTTTGAATATCACTCTTTATGCTTGTATTTGCACTGTCAGTTTTGAAAATGCCCAGCTATAACTCTAATGACCTCACCTCTCCTGCCCTTCCATTGATAGTAGGTGTCCCCCCAACATTTTATTCTTGGCCGTCTTCTTCTCTATCTCTATACGTCCTCTCTGGATGAGCTCATTTGCTCCCTCGACTTCATGATAATTCTGAAAGCTACCTCTCCTCTGCTGATCTCTCTCCCTCTATCCTCACTCATATCGGTACTTGTGTATTATCAGGGCGCCCGATTTTATGTAAATCGTATAAGATATCGCATCCGATTTATCGGCTGATTTGCGGCCGTTTTTTGGCCGATTCGATCTGCTATGCGATTTAGCGGCTGATTTGCGGCCGATTTGCAGCCGATTTTTGGCCATTTCCTGCCGCGGAGTCGATTTTAGATAGTGTGGCAAGCGCAGCGAGCCACCGAGCCCGAAGCGTGTCGGGCTCGGTGGCTCGCCACCGTGGATAGTGGGGGTATGAAAAGGTCGGAGGACGCGTACCGACGCCGCTCGCCACGCTTCGGGCTGGTGTTGATAGTGGGGGTGGCATTGACAATGGGCGTGCATTAGGCATTGTAAGCACACATCAAGGTGCTTGTACAATTAAAAATCGAATCGCATCACATGCATCGCATGCCGCTATATTACATGCGATGCGATGCACTACGAAGGAAATCGGGGGTGTGCAAGGTGCGCAATGATGAAACAGCATGGAAATCGGCCGGAAAACGCGAAAAATCGGCCAAAATTCAGCCAAAAATCAGCCGCAAAATCACATCCGATTTTTGCATGCGATTTGCGGCCGATTTCGCGGGCGCCCTGATAATACACAAGTACCCTCATATCTATGCTGATAACACTGTAATCTACCTCTCCTCTCCTGATCTCTCTCCCTCTATCCCCACTCACCTCTACGCTGATAACACTATAATCTACCTCTCCTTCATATCTCCAACTGTCTCTCTGCTGTCTACTCTTGGATGACCCAGCGTTTTTTTAGACGTAAAATATCAAAGACTAAGCTGAACTCTTCCCACCCTCTTGCATAAAACCTGACCATTTCTCATCCTAACCTACTTCTTTCCCTTCTGTGTCACCCCTGTCTGTCTGCCCCTCCCCTTCTGTGTCACCCCTGTCTGCCCCTCCCCTTCTGTGTCACCCCTGTCTGTCTGCCCCTCCCCTTCTGTGTCACCCCTGTCTGTCTGCCCCTCCCCTTCCGTGTCACCCCTGTCTGTCTGCCCCTCCCCTTCTGCACAGCAGCGACTTTACAGCGGCCAGTGATCAGTTAGACAGCGCCCCACCAGGGTGCGACCCCGCCTTGTGTATTTATGTGCCCGCTGTGTGAAGAGATGGGTACGGGTGCTAATCTAATTGCAGCAGAGGGAATATGTCCAACACCATTCGTTATCCCCTCTTCATCAAATGATTTCCCCACTGGTCACAGGAACTTACTCGGTGGCTGCGATGACATCAGCCTGATGGAGGCGATGATGTCACACAACCTTCACTAGAAGGCTTGGGCACACCTGTGTTCTTCCCACTAAACGGCGGGTTACCACCCCAAGGCGCCTACTTCCTGCCAAACGATTAGCGGAGGAAATAAGTAGCAGGATTCATTGCTGACGACATTGCGCACGTACATTGCGGCCCAGGTGCCGGCACAGTCTATCGATGATTGACCACTTACTGGAGACCAACGTATATTGGCAGTAGATTCTGGCACGGGGGGGGGGGGGGGGGGCACACAGAGGCTGTACACAGACCCCCTCCTTACTTAATCTGCACCAGATCAGAGACACAGCAGCAGGTGACCCTTGTCCACTTGTGTAACCTGAAGAGGCAGCGACAAACATCACACAAACAACGTGCAACAATAACCTTGAAGAGAGCCTATAAACATACTAAGGGGCATATTTACTAAGCGACAGGTTTACACCGGTATACAATCCTGCACAGATCTTAAGGATCTGCACAGCGCCTGCCCTTCCACCTGTCAGAGAGAGATCATTTATTTCAGGGGATGGCTGCAGTCTCCCAGCGACATCACAACGACATCACAGCAACACCACAATGACATCACAGCAACACCACAATGACTATGAGGACTGGATATACCCCGCATTATCCACATGTACACCACTAATTCCATAGTCCTTATTTCTTCTCAGAGAGACTCGGCATATCCCAATGCTTACTGACTGTGAGGACTGGATATACCCCACATAATCCACATATACCCCACTAATTCCATAGTCCTGATACCTTCTCAGAGAGACTCCGCACATCCCAATGCTTACTGACTATGAGGACTGGATATAACCCACATAATCCACATATACCCCACTAATTCCATAGTCCTGATACCTTCTCAGAGAGACTGCGCACATCCCAATGCTTACTGACTGTGAGGACTGGATATACCCCACATAATCCACATATACCCCACTAATTCCATAGTCCTGATACGTTCTCAGAGAGACTCCGCACATCCCAATGCTTACTGACTATGAGGACTGGATATAAGGTACATCATGTATAAAGAGCAAGTATACCCCGTATACAGAGCATGAGATTAATTCTCTGTACTAGCAGGGTGTACACCCCATATACAGTATGTGAGACCTCAGTACTAGCAGGGTGTACACCCCATATACAGTATGTGAGACCTCAGTACTAGCAGGGTGTACACCCCATATACAGGGAGTAAGACCTCAGTACTAGCAGGGTGTACACCCCGTATACAGGGAGTAAGACCTCAGTACTAGCAGGGTGTACACCCCATATACAGGGAGTAAGACCTCAGTACTAGCAGGGTGTACACCCCATATAGAGTGTGTGAGACCTCAGTACTAGCAGGGTGTACACCCCATATACAGGGAGTAAGACCTCAGTACTAGCAGGGTGTACACCCCATATAGAGTGTGTGAGACCTCAGTACTAGCAGGGTGTACACCCCATATACAGGGCGTGAGACCTCAGTACTAGCAGGGTGTACACCCCATATACAGTATGTGAGACCTCAGTACTAGCAGGGTGTACACCCCATATACAGGGCGTGAGACCTCAGTACTAGCAGGGTGTACACCTCATATACAGTATGTGAGACCTCAGTACTAGCAGGGTGTACACCCCATATACAGTATGTGAGACCTCAGCACTAGCAGGGTGTACACCTGATATACAGTATGTGAGCCCTCAGTACTAGCAAGGTGTACACCCCATATACAGGGCGTGAGACCTCAGTACTAGCAGGGTGTACACCCCATATACAGGGCGAGAGACCTCAGTACTAGCAGGGTGTACACCCCATATACAGGATGTGAGACCTCAGCACAAGCAGGGTGTACACCCCATATACAGGGCGTGAGACCTCAGTACTAGCAGGGTGTACACCCCATATACAGTATGTGAGATCTCAGCACTAGCAGGGTGTACACCCCATATACAGGGTGTGATACCTCAGCACTAGCAGGGTGTACACCCCACATACAGGGCGTGAGACCTCAGCACTAGCAGGGTGTGCACCCAATATACAGGGTGTGAGACCTCAGCACTAGCAGGGTGTACACCCCATATACAGTATGTGAGACCTCAGTACTACTAGGGTGTACACCTCATATACAGTATGTGAGACCTCAGTACTAGTAGGGTGTACACCCCATATACAGGTCGTGAGACATCAGCACTAGAAGGGTATACACCCCATATACAGGGCGTGAGACCTCAGTACTAGCAGGGTGTACACCCCATATACAGGGTGTGATACCTCAGCACTAGCAGGGTGTACACCCCCCATACAGGGCGTGAGACCTCAGCACTAGTAGGGTGTACACCCCATATACAGTATGTGATACCTCAGTACTAGCAGGGTGTAAACCCCCAATGCAGGGCGTGAGACCTCAGCACTAGCAGGGTGTACACCCCATATACAGTATGTGAGATCTCAGTAGTAGCAGGGTGTTTACCCCACATAAAGGGTGTGAGATCTCAGCACTAGCAGGGTGTACACCCCATATACAGGGTGTGATACCTCAGTACTAGCAGGGTGTACACCCCATATATAGTATGTGAGACCTCAGCACTAGCAGGGTGTACACCCCACATACAGGGCTGATACCTTAGTACTAGCAGGGTGTACACCCCACATACAGGGCGTGAGACCTCAGTACTACTAGGGTGTACACCTCATATACAGTATGTGAGACCTCAGCACTAGCAGGGTGTACACCCCATATACAGTATGTGAGACCTCAGTACTAGCAGGGTGTACACCCCATATACAGGTCGTGAGACCTCAGCACTAGCAGGGTGTACACCCCATATACAGGGCGTGAGACCTCAGCACTAGCAGGGTATACACCCCATATACAGTATGTGAGACCTCAGTACTACTAGGGTGTACACCTCATATACAGTATGTGAGCCCTCAGTACTAGCAGGGTGTACACCCCATATACAGGGCGTGAGACCTCAGCACTAGCAGGGTGTACACCCCACAGACAGGGCGTGAGACCTCAGTACTAGCAGGGTGTACACCCCATATACAGGGCGTGAGACCTCAGTACTAGCAGGGTGTACACCCCATATACAGGGCGTGAGACCTCAGTACTAGCAGGGTGTACACCTCATATACAGTATGTGAGACCTCAGTACTAGCAGGGTGTACACCCCATATACAGTATGTGAGACCTCAGCACTAGCAGGGTGTACACCTGATATACAGTATGTGAGCCCTCAGTACTAGCAAGGTGTACACCCCATATACAGGGCGTGAGACCTCAGTACTAGCAGGGTGTACACCCCATATACAGGGCGAGAGACCTCAGTACTAGCAGGGTGTACACCCCATATACAGGGTGTGAGACCTCAGCACAAGCAGGGTGTACACCCCATATACAGGGCGTGAGACCTCAGTACTAGCAGGGTGTACACCACATATACAGGGCATGATACCTCAGCACTAGCAGGGTGTACACCCCATATACAGTATGTGAGATCTCAGCACTAGCAGGGTGTACACCCCATATACAGGGTGTGATACCTCAGCACTAGCAGGGTGTACACCCCACATACAGGGCGTGAGACCTCAGCACTAGCAGGGTGTGCACCCAATATACAGGGCGTGAGACCTCAGTACTAGTAGGGTGTACACCCCATATACAGGTCGTGAGACATCAGCACTAGAAGGGTATACACCCCATATACAGGGCGTGAGACCTCAGTACTAGCAGGGTGTACACCCCATATACAGGGTGTGATACCTCAGCACTAGCAGGGTGTGATACCTCAGCACTAGCAGGGTGTAAACCCCCCATACAGGGCGTGAGACCTCAGCACTAGTAGGGTGTACACCCCATATACAGTATGTGATACCTCAGTACTAGCAGGGTGTAAACCCCCAATGCAGGGCGTGAGACCTCAGCACTAGCAGGGTGTACACCCCATATACAGTATGTGAGATCTCAGTAGTAGCAGGGTGTTTACCCCACATAAAGGGTGTGAGATCTCAGCACTAGCAGGGTGTACACCCCATATACAGGGTGTGATACCTCAGTACTAGCAGGGTGTACACCCCATATATAGTATGTGAGACCTCAGCACTAGCAGGGTGTACACCCCACATACAGGGCTGATACCTTAGTACTAGCAGGGTGTACACCCCTCATACAGGGCGTGAGACCTCAGTACTACTAGGGTGTACACCTCATATACAGTATGTGAGACCTCAGCACTAGCAGGGTGTACACCCCATATACAGTATGTGAGACCTCAGTACTAGCAGGGTGTACACCCCATATACAGGTCGTGAGACCTCAGCACTAGCAGGGTGTACACCCCATATACAGGGCGTGAGACCTCAGCACTAGCAGGGTATACACCCCATATACAGTATGTGAGACCTCAGTACTACTAGGGTGTACACCTCATATACAGTATGTGAGCCCTCAGTACTAGCAGGGTGTACACCCCATATACAGGGCGTGAGACCTCAGCACTAGCAGGGTGTACACCCCACAGACAGGGCGTGAGACCTCAGCACTAGCAGGGTGTACACCCCGTATACAGGGCGTGATACCTCAGTACTAGCAGGGTGTACACCCCACATACAGGGCGTGAGACCTCAGCACTAGCAGGGTATACACCCCGTATACAGGGCGTGAGACCTCAGCACTAGCAGGGTGTACACCCCATATACAGGGCTGAGACCTCAGCACTAGCAGGGTGTACACCCCATATACAGGGTGTGATACCTCAGCACTAGCAGGGTGTGATACCTCAGCACTAGCAGGGTGTAAACCCCCCATACAGGGCGTGAGACCTCAGCACTAGTAGGGTGTACACCCCATATACAGTATGTGATACCTCAGTACTAGCAGGGTGTAAACCCCCAATGCAGGGCGTGAGACCTCAGCACTAGCAGGGTGTACACCCCATATACAGTATGTGAGATCTCAGTAGTAGCAGGGTGTTTACCCCACATAAAGGGTGTGAGATCTCAGCACTAGCAGGGTGTACACCCCATATACAGGGTGTGATACCTCAGTACTAGCAGGGTGTACACCCCATATATAGTATGTGAGACCTCAGCACTAGCAGGGTGTACACCCCACATACAGGGCTGATACCTTAGTACTAGCAGGGTGTACACCCCACATACAGGGCGTGAGACCTCAGTACTACTAGGGTGTACACCTCATATACAGTATGTGAGACCTCAGCACTAGCAGGGTGTACACCCCATATACAGTATGTGAGACCTCAGTACTAGCAGGGTGTACACCCCATATACAGGTCGTGAGACCTCAGCACTAGCAGGGTGTACACCCCATATACAGGGCGTGAGACCTCAGCACTAGCAGGGTATACACCCCATATACAGTATGTGAGACCTCAGTACTACTAGGGTGTACACCTCATATACAGTATGTGAGCCCTCAGTACTAGCAGGGTGTACACCCCATATACAGGGCGTGAGACCTCAGCACTAGCAGGGTGTACACCCCACAGACAGGGCGTGAGACCTCAGCACTAGCAGGGTGTACACCCCGTATACAGGGCGTGATACCTCAGTACTAGCAGGGTGTACACCCCACATACAGGGCGTGAGACCTCAGCACTAGCAGGGTATACACCCCGTATACAGGGCGTGAGACCTCAGCACTAGCAGGGTGTACACCCCATATACAGGGCTGAGACCTCAGCACTAGCAGGGTGTACACCCCATATACAGGGCTGAGACCTCAGCACTAGCAGGGTGTACACCCCACATACAGGGCGTGAGATCTCAGCACTAGCAGGGTGTACACCCCACAGACAGCGCGTGAGACCTCAGCACTAGCAGGATGTACACCCCACATACAGGGTGTGATACCTCAGTACTAGCAGGATGTACACCCCACATACAGGGCGTGAGACCTCAGTACTAGCAGGGTGTACACCACATATACAGGGCATGATACCTCAGCACTAGCAGGGTGTACACCCCATATACAGTACGTGAGATCTCAGCACTAGCAGGGTGTACACCCCATATACAGGGTGTGATACCTCAGTGCTAGCAGGGTGTACACTCCATATACAGGGTGTGATACCTCAGTACTAGCAGGGTGTACACCACATATACAGGGCATGATACCTCAGCACTAGCAGGGTGTACACCCCATATACAGTACGTGAGATCTCAGCACTAGCAGGGTGTACACCCCATATACAGGGTGTGATACCTCAGTGCTAGCAGGGTGTACACCCCATATAAAGGGTGTGATACCTCAGTACTAGCAGGGTGTACACCCCATATATAGTATGTGAGACCTCAGCACTGGCAGGGTGTACACCCCACATAGAGGGCGTGAGACCACAGCACTAGCAGGGTGTAAAACCCATATACAGTGTGTGATACCTCAGCACTAGCAGGGTGTACACCCCATATACAGTATGTGAGACCTCAGTACTAGCAGGGTGTAAACCCCCAATGCAGGGCGTGAGACCTCAGCACTAGCAGGGTGTACACCCCATATACAGTATGTGAGATCTCAGTAGTAGCAGGGTGTTTACCCCACATAAAGGGTGTGAGATCTCAGCACTAGCAGGGTGTACACCCCATATACAGGGTGTGATACCTCAGTACTAGCAGGGTGTACACCCCATATATAGTATGTGAGACCTCAGCACTAGCAGGGTGTACACCCCACATACAGGGCTGATACCTTAGTACTAGCAGGGTGTACACCCCACATACAGGGCGTGAGACCTCAGTACTACTAGGGTGTACACCTCATATACAGTATGTGAGACCTCAGCACTAGCAGGGTGTACACCCCATATACAGTATGTGAGACCTCAGTACTAGCAGGGTGTACACCCCATATACAGGTCGTGAGACCTCAGCACTAGCAGGGTGTACACCCCATATACAGGGCGTGAGACCTCAGCACTAGCAGGGTATACACCCCATATACAGTATGTGAGACCTCAGTACTACTAGGGTGTACACCTCATATACAGTATGTGAGCCCTCAGTACTAGCAGGGTGTACACCCCATATACAGGGCGTGAGACCTCAGCACTAGCAGGGTGTACACCCCACAGACAGGGCGTGAGACCTCAGCACTAGCAGGGTGTACACCCCGTATACAGGGCGTGATACCTCAGTACTAGCAGGGTGTACACCCCACATACAGGGCGTGAGACCTCAGCACTAGCAGGGTATACACCCCGTATACAGGGCGTGAGACCTCAGCACTAGCAGGGTGTACACCCCATATACAGGGCTGAGACCTCAGCACTAGCAGGGTGTACACCCCATATACAGGGCTGAGACCTCAGCACTAGCAGGGTGTACACCCCACATACAGGGCGTGAGATCTCAGCACTAGCAGGGTGTACACCCCACAGACAGCGCGTGAGACCTCAGCACTAGCAGGATGTACACCCCACATACAGGGTGTGATACCTCAGTACTAGCAGGATGTACACCCCACATACAGGGCGTGAGACCTCAGTACTAGCAGGGTGTACACCACATATACAGGGCATGATACCTCAGCACTAGCAGGGTGTACACCCCATATACAGTACGTGAGATCTCAGCACTAGCAGGGTGTACACCCCATATACAGGGTGTGATACCTCAGTGCTAGCAGGGTGTACACTCCATATACAGGGTGTGATACCTCAGTACTAGCAGGGTGTACACCACATATACAGGGCATGATACCTCAGCACTAGCAGGGTGTACACCCCATATACAGTACGTGAGATCTCAGCACTAGCAGGGTGTACACCCCATATACAGGGTGTGATACCTCAGTGCTAGCAGGGTGTACACCCCATATAAAGGGTGTGATACCTCAGTACTAGCAGGGTGTACACCCCATATATAGTATGTGAGACCTCAGCACTGGCAGGGTGTACACCCCACATAGAGGGCGTGAGACCACAGCACTAGCAGGGTGTAAAACCCATATACAGTGTGTGATACCTCAGCACTAGCAGGGTGTACACCCCATATACAGTATGTGAGACCTCAGCACTAGCAGGGTGTACACCCCATATACAGTATGTGAGACCTCAGTACTAGCAGGGTGTACACCCCATATACAGCATGTGAGATCTCAGCACTAGCAGGGTGTACACCCCATATACAGTATGTGAGACCTCAGCACTGGCAGGGTGTACACCCCATATACAGGGCGTGAGACCTCAGCACTAGCAGGGTGTACACCCCATATACAGCATGTGAGACCTCAGCACTAGCAGGGTATACACCCCATATACAGTATGTGAGACCTCAGTACTACTAGGGTGTACACCTCATATACAGTATGTGAGCCCTCAGTACTAGCAGGGTGTACACCCCATATACAGGGCGTGAGACCTCAGCACTAGCAGGGTGTACACCCCACAGACAGGGCGTGAGACCTCAGCACTAGCAGGGTGTACACCCCGTATACAGGGCGTGAGACCTCAGTACTAGCAGGGTGTACACCCCACATACAGGGCGTGAGACCTCAGCACTAGCAGGGTATACACCCCGTATACAGGGCGTGAGACCTCAGCACTAGCAGGGTGTACACCCCACATACAGGGCGTGAGATCTCAGCACTAGCAGGGTGTACACCCCACATACAGGGTGTGATACCTCAGTACTAGCAGGATGTACACCCCACATACAGGGCGTGAGACCTCAGTACTAGCAGGGTGTACACCACATATACAGGGCATGATACCTCAGCACTAGCAGGGTGTACACCCCATATACAGTACGTGAGATCTCAGCACTAGCAGGGTGTACACCCCATATACAGGGTGTGATACCTCAGTGCTAGCAGGGTGTACACCCCATATACAGGGTTTGATACCTCAGTACTAGCAGGGTGTACACCCCATATACAGTATGTGAGACCTCAGCACTAGCAGGGTGTACACCCCATATACAGTATGTGAGACCTCAGCACTAGCAGGGTGTACACCCCATATACAGCATGTGAGATCTCAGCACTAGCAGGGTGTACACCCCATATACAGTATGTGAGACCTCAGCACTGGCAGGGTGTACACCCCATATACAGGGCGTGAGACCTCAGCACTAGCAGGGTGTACACCCCATATACAGCATGTGAGATCTCAGTACTAACAGGGTGTACACCCCATATACAGCATGTGAGATCTCAGCACTAGCAGGGTGTACACCCCATATACAGCATGTGAGACCTCAGTACTAGCAGGGTGTACACCCCATATACAGCATGTGAGATCTCAGCACTAGCAGGGTGTACACCCCATATACAGCATGTGAGATCTCAGCACTAGCAGGGTGTACACCCCATATACAGCATGTGAGATCTCAGCACTAGCAGGGTGTACACCCCATATACAGCATGTGAGACCTCAGTACTAGCAGGGTGTACACCCCATATACAGCATGTGAGACCTCAGTACTAGCAGGGTGTACACCCCACATACAGGGTGTGAGATCTCAGCACTAGCAGGGTGTACACCCCATATACAGTATGTGAGATCTCAGCACTAGCAGGGTGTACACCCCATATACAGCATGTGAGATCTCAGCACTAGCAGGGTGTACACCCCATACACAGCATGTGAGACCTCAGTACTAGCAGGGTGTACACCCCATATACAGCATGTGAGATCTCAGCACTAGCAGGGTGTACACCCCATATACAGCATGTGAGACCTCAGCACTAGCAGGGTGTACACCCCATATACAGCATGTGAGATCTCAGTACTAACAGGGTGTACACCCCATATACAGCATGTGAGATCTCAGCACTAGCAGGGTGTACACCCCATATACAGCATGTGAGACCTCAGTACTAGCAGGGTGTACACCCCATATACAGCATGTGAGATCTCAGCACTAGCAGGGTGTACACCCCATATACAGCATGTGAGATCTCAGCACTAGCAGGGTGTACACCCCATACACAGCATGTGAGACCTCAGTACTAGCAGGGTGTACACCCCATATACAGCATGTGAGATCTCAGCACTAGCAGGGTGTACACCCCATATACAGCATGTGAGACCTCAGCACTAGCAGGGTGTACACCCCATACACAGCATGTGAGACCTCAGTACTAGCAGGGTGTACACCCCATATACAGCATGTGAGATCTCAGCACTAGCAGGGTGTACACCCCATATACAGCATGTGAGACCTCAGTACTAGCAGGGTGTACACCCCATATACAGCATGTGAGATCTCAGCACTAGCAGGGTGTACACCCCATATACAGCATGTGAGATCTCAGCACTAGCAGGGTGTACACCCCATATACAGCATGTGAGATCTCAGCACTAGCAGGGTGTACACCCCACACACAGGGCGTGAGACCTCAGCACCATGTCAGTGGAAGCAGCTGCCTCTAGGACCATGTACAGACCCTCAGCAGCTGTCTGACCATGGGAGGAGATTGTGGAAAACAAGTTTAGTTAAGCTGCTGTCTCTCTGGCTGCTGTCTGTCCCCCTGCACCCAGCCCCTCTGTCTCTCTCCCCCCCCCACCCCCCCCAGACACACATGCAATGTCCCTGACGGGCACCTGAGAATGCTGCAATAGAGGCTGGGGGCTGCTCCCCCTGCACTGTGCCCCCAGCAGCCCGTCTGTACAGCAGGAGCAGCATGCAGTGCTAACCAGGTATTTCCTCCCCCAGAATAAGGTCCCCCAGCCAGCTCGTGTGCCAACCTGCAGGGGGGGGTAGGGGGGGAGCACATGGCAGCTAGTCTAGTGACTGGTGATCCAGTGCAAAGGACAGGGTGATTGCAACATCTGTAAGCACAGAGCCCTCCAGACCCTGCTGCCTGCGGAACCATGGTCACCCCGGGGTGAGTTGTGCACACACAGTGGGTGTCTGGGAGGTGAGTGGGAAGAGGCCTGGGCACGCTGAGCTGTCCGCTGTATGCTGCAGCTGCAGCCGTCTCCCTGCTAGGCACCGTCACACATTGCAAACTTTGCATTTTCCCTGCTGCCAAAATTCTGTGCAATATTTATATTCCCAGCCCTGACCATCGCGACTGCAAATTTTATGTTCTGTTCCTTTTCTGTGTTTTCCTTGTGGCTTTTTTTATTGCGTTCGCTGCATTTTTATATTTTTTGCAGTCTAGAATATAGATTATATATTGATTTTATTTTTATTTTTGTCGGTGCTTAAGGTACGATTGTAGTTTGCGAATACAGGGGCCGTATACCTGTAGCGGGAGAGTATTGCCGTATACTATACAGATTTGCGCGGCGGCGTACCTGCACATGGCGCTACTGTCCTAGCATGCAGGATTTCTGTGTCCCCAGTGCCTGATGCCATACTAACCTCTCTGTTCTCCCTCAGGTGGATGACCCCCCCACACACACACATAAGCTGCCAGTCACCGTGTAAAGCGTTTTATTCTTTCCCTTCAGTATTTCCAAAGATGACCTAAGTCCATCGCTATCTACAAGTACTTTATGAGTCCGGTTTGTGTGCCCAGAGACACGAGAGGGGTCTATGGAAATAACCGTGAATGCTGTCTCCCTGTGTAGGTCCTGTACCGTAGACCGCACAGCCGGTAACGGCTTACCGGATTCCCCGCCAATAAGGGGGGGGCATTATTATTTGCACGTAAAATATCCACGTTTTACCTTTTAGTTCTGCTGCCCGTCAGACGGAGTTCAATGCATTGCAAATGCCGTTTTATTTTATATGACACCATCCCCCTATGGGAGTTTTAATCCGCAAACGATAAAATAAGACGTCCAGTTGGTAAATTGAAACCATCTGTGGGAACGCCGGCGGATCTGGAAGACCACATTGATCGTGTCCCTCAGGCTACACAGGGGGCGATTTTTCCTGGGATACAACTGGAAAAAAAGGAAAAGATCCGACCGAGTTGACAGTGCCCATTGTTAAGCAGAATCTCACCGCACTCGCCGGCATTGCGCAATCTCTTTCGCAGCAACATCCAACCTGGTTAACGTGCGCCCTCGGGGCACGAAGCTATTGCAGTTTTTGTTTGGTATTTTTGGCACGTTTTAATTTTTTTTTTTTTTCTGGGCATAAAATAGTCCCAATTTCTTGACGAACTCTGGGTTCAGGGGTGTGTTGGCGCAACGGTCCAGGGTGCCCTAACCCCTGTGCCTATTGCCGTGAACGGCTCCAAGGTAAATTGCACAGATAAGGTGCAGTCAGGGTTTTTTTTTTTTTGGTGTGGCTGAAAAAAACGCCACCTTAGCACTTTTTTTTTTCTGTTTTCCGAGAGGTTTAACCTTGGAAGGTAAAAAAATAAAAAAAAAAAGAGAGACATTTGGAGATGACGGGGTCAGACACTTTAGCATAATACTCGAATTCCGGAGGAGAGACGAGACGGCATGTTTGGTGCTACTGGAACATAAGAAGCATTTACCCAGCTGCGAAGAGGCAAAAGAACATTTAGTAATAGGAGATTGTGCCAGCGTGAACACATGGCCTGAAGCACACAATCTGGGCGATAAGGGACCTAGCTGGAGATTACTCAATGTATGTAAAAGTTTCCCCGGAGAAATTAAAGACCTTTAACTTGTTGTTTACAGTCTATGGAAGACTAATTTGATACTGATGATACATATGTAGCACTTTTGCCTATTTAATGCAACATTGGCGCAGGTTTCTCCTAGTGGGACAAACCAGCGCAGAGCTCGATGGTGGACGGTAACAATCCCAGAGCTATTTGGGGGTCTCCTGTTTACGCGCAAGTGGCCTTGGTCCTCTACGCGGACGGCTGAAAAGGGTCACGCGCGGATATGGACGACGTAAAGAAGTCCGGATATCTGCGGAAGCAGAAATCTATGCGGAGGAGGTACTTCGTCCTCCGCTCCCCCGGACCCCGCGGCCCAGCACGACTGGAGTACTACGAGAACGAGAAGAAGTTCCGTCTGGCGGAGGGGTCCGGGGGTCCTCGCGGGGCGGTGGTGCTGGAGGAGGCGTTTGGCGTGAATAAGAGGGCGGATGCTAAGAAGAGGCACCTGCTGGTGATGTACACGCGTGACGGGGGTCTCTGCGTCTCTGCGGAGGGAGAAGAGGAGCAGGAAGCCTGGTATCAGGCCATCCTGGAGCTACAGTCACAGGGTAATAACTGCTGCACACGATGGGGAACGTCTATTTACTCCTGTATGTGTACAGAGCTTATCTCCCCTACTGACATCTACCACATGGCACCTGCTACATGTTATCTGCTCACTGTGTACTGGGCTGTGTGTATATATGGCATGGTGTAGTAGTGTCTGTACTGGGCTGTGTGTGTATATGGCATGGTGTAGTAGTGTCTGTACTGGGCTGTGTGTGTATATGGCATGGTGTAGTAGTGTATGTACTGGGCTGTGTGTGTATATATGGCATGGTGTAGTAGTGTATGTACTGGGCTGTGTGTGTATATATGGCATGGTGTAGTAGTGTCTGTACTGGGCTGTGTGTATATATGGCATGGTGTAGTAGTGTCTGTACTGGGCTGTGTGTATATATGGCATGGTGTAGTAGTGTATGTACTGGGCTGTGTGTGTATATATGGCATGGTGTAGTAGTGTATGTACTGGGCTGTGTGTATATATGGCATGGTGTAGTAGTGTATGTACTGGGCTGTGTGTATATATGGCATGGTGTAGTAGTGTATGTAAAGGGCTGTGTGTGTATATATGGCATGGTGTAGTAGTGTACTGGGCTTTGTGTATATACAGATGGGTCTGTTCCCATCTTTGCAGGGGATGGCGCTGGCGTCGCCAGCCGCCATCCCCCGCCAGCGCCATGGCGATCGTGAGAAGGGGACGCGCGCGCACGAGAGGCGCGCGCGCCCCCTTCCGACGGCGCTTCCAAACGTTTCCCCGGGTCCCCGCCGGCTTGCCGGCGGTAACCCGGGGTCCCCGCCGCCTGCCCGCATCCCCCCTAACCCCCCCCTAACCCCGTCCGTCTCCCTGAGGCGGAGACGGACAGGGTTTCCGCCACGCTAGCGACGGAGACTGAGACGCGCGTGCGTCTCAGTCTCCTCGCTGGCGGGTCGCCAGCGCGTACGTTCTGGCGACCCGCCAGCAAGGATGTGCATAGGCACATACTGTATGGCATGGTGTAGTAGTGTATGTACTGGGCTGTGTGTGTGTATATGGCATGGTGTAGTAGTGTATGTACTGGGCTGTGTGTATATATGGCATGGTGTAGTAGTGTATGTACTGGGCTGTGTGTGTATATATGGCATGGTGTAGTAGTGTACTGGGCTTTGTGTATATATGGCATGGTGTAGTAGTGTATGTACTAGGCTGTGTGTGTGTATATGGCATGGTGTAGTAGTGTATGTACTGGGCTGTGTGTATATATGGCATGGTGTAGTAGTGTCTGTACTGGGCTGTGTGTGTATATGGCATGGTGTAGTAGTGTATGTACTGGGCTGTGTGTGTATATATGGCATGGTGTAGTAGTGTACTGGGCTGTGTGTGTATATGGCATGGTGTAGTAGTGTCTGTACTGGGCTGTGTGTATATATGGCATGGTGTAGTAGTGTCTGTACTGGGCTGTGTGTGTATATGGCATGGTGTAGTAGTGTACAGTATGTACCGGGGTGTGTGTGTATATGGCATGGTGTAGTAGTGTACTGGGCTCTGTGTATATATGGCATGGTGTAGTAGTGTCTGTACTGTGCTGTGTGTATATATATCATGGTGTAGTAGTGTATGTACTGGGCTGTGTGTGTGTATATATGGCATGGTGTAGTAGTGTCTATACTGGGCTGTGTGTATATATGGCATGGTGTAGTAGTGTCTGTACTGGGCTGTGTGTGTATATATGGCATGGTGTAGTAGTGTACTGGGCTGTGTGTATATATGGCATGGTGTAGTAGTGTATGTACTGGGCTGTGTGTGTATATGGCATGGTGTAGTAGTGTACTGGGCTGTGTGTATATATGGCATGGTGTAGTAGTGTATGTACTGGGCTGTGTGTGTATATATGGCATGGTGTAGTAGTGTCTGTACTGGGCTGTGTGTGTATATATGGCATGGTGTAGTAGTGTCTGTACTGGGCTGTGTGTATACATGGCATGGTGTAGTAGTGTATGTACTGGGCTGTGTCTGTATATATGACATGGTGTCGTAGTGTATCTACTGGGCTGTGTGTATATGGCATGGTGTAGTAGTGTCTGTGTGTGTGTGTATATGGCATGGTGTAGTAGTGTCTGTACTGGGCTGTGTGTATATGGCATGGTGTAGTAGTGTCTGTACTGGGCTGTGTGTGTGTATATGGCATGGTGTAGTAGTGTCTGTACTGGGCTGTGTGTATATGGCATGGTGTAGTAGTGTCTGTACTGGGCTGTGTGTGTGTATATGGCATGGTGTAGTAGTGTCTGTACTGGGCCAGAAAATGGCCGCCCCCATACAGCAGACAGTTTCAGAGAACTGTGTGCTATATGGGGGCGGCCATTTTGTGGTGGTCCTCAGCAGAAGAACGGAGCCGCCGGGACCAGCGCGATAGGTAAGTCTGCGGGGGATTGAGGGGGGTTTAACTATAGCACCGCAGCCCCCGGCGCCCCCACATGCACAGCGCCCCCCCGTGGTGGCGGGGGCTGCGGTGCTATAGTTACACCCCTGACTGGGCTGTGTGTGTATATGGCATGGTGTAGTAGTGTCTGTACTGGGCTGTGTGTGTATATATGGCATGGTGTAGTAGTGTCTGTACTGGGCTGTGTGTGTATATGGCATGGTGTAGTAGTGTCTGTACTGGGCTGTGTGTGTATATGGCATGGTGTAGTAGTGTATGTACTGGGCTGTGTGTATATATGGCATGGTGTAGTAGTGTCTGTACTGGGCTGTGTGTGTATATATGGCATGGTGTAGTAGTGTATGTACTGGGCTGTGTATATATGGCATGGTGTAGTAGTGTCTGTACTGGGCTGTGTGTGTATATATGGCATGGTGTAGTAGTGTATGTACTGGGCTGTGTATATATGGCATGGTGTAGTAGTGTATGTACTGGGCTGTGTGTGTATATATGGCATGGTGTAGTAGTCTATGTACTGGGCTGTGTGTGTATATGGCATGGTGTAGTAGTGTCTGTACTGGGCTGTGTGTGTATATATGGCATGGTGTAGTAGTGTCTGTACTGGGCTGTGTGTGTATATATGGCATGGTGTAGTAGTGTCTATACTGGGCTGTGTGTGTATATATGGCATGGTGTAGTAGTGTATGTACTGGGCTGTGTGTATATATGGCATGGTGTAGTAGTGTACTGGGCTGTGTGTATATATGGCATGGTGTAGTAATGTATGTACTGGGCTGTGTGTGTATATGGCATGGTGTAGTAGTGTCTGTACTGGGCTGTGTGTGTATTTATGGCATGGTGTAGTAGTGTACTGGGCTGTGTGTATATATGGCATGGTGTAGTAGTGTATGTACTGGGCTGTGTGTGTATATGGCATGGTGTAGTAGTGTATGTACTGGGCTGTGTGTGTATATATGGCATGGTGTAGTAGTGTCTGTACTGGGCTGTGTGTATATATGGCATGGTGTAGTAGTGTCTGTACTGGGCTGTGTGTGTGTATATATGGCATGGTGTAGTAGTGTCTGTACTGGGCTGTGTGTATATATGGCATGGTGTAGTAGTGTATGTACTGGGCTGTGTGTGTATATATAGCATGGTGTAGTAGTGTCCATACTGGGCTGTGTGTGTATATATGGCATGGTGTAGTAGTGTATGTACTGGGCTGTGTGTGTGTATATATGGCATGGTGTAGTAGTGTCTGTACTGGGCTGTGTATATATGGCATGCTGTAGTAGTGTATGTACTGGGCTGTGTGTGTGTGTACTGTATATGGCATGGTGTGGTAGTGTATGTACTGGACTGTGTGTGTATATATGGCATGGTGTAGTAGTATCTGTACTGGGCTGTGTATATATGGCATGGTGTAGTAGTGTATGTACTGGGCTGTGTGTATATATGGCATGGTGTAGTAGTGTATGTACTGGGCTGTGTGTATATATGGCATGGTGTAGTAATGTATGTACTGGGCTGTGTGTGTATATGACATGGTGTAGTAGTGTCTGTACTGGGCTGTGTATATATGGCATGCTGTAGTAGTGTATGTACTGGGCTGTGTGTGTGTACTGTATATGGCATGGTGTGGTAGTGTATGTACTGGACTGTGTGTGTATATATGGCATGGTGTAGTAGTATCTGTACTGGGCTGTGTATATATGGCATGGTGTAGTAGTGTATGTACTGGGCTGTGTGTATATATGGCATGGTGTAGTAGTGTATGTACTGGGCTGTGTGTGTATATATGGCATGGTGTAGTAGTGTCTGTACTGTATATGGCATGGTGTAGTAGTGTCTGTACTGGGGTGTGTGTGTGTGTGTGTGTGTGTGTGTGTGTACTGTATATATGGCAGGGTGTGGTAGTGTCTGTACTGGGCTGTGTGTGTATATGGCATGGTGTAGTAGTGTCCGTACTGGGCTGTGTGTATATACATGGCATGGTGTAGTAGTGTATGTACTGGGCTGTGTGTGTATACATGGCATGGTGTAGTAGTGTATGTACTGGGCTGTGTGTATATATGACATGGTGTCGTAGTGTATGTACTGGGCTGTGTGTATATGGCATGGTGTAGTAGTGTATGTACTGGGCTGTGTGTATATGGCATGGTGTAGTAGTGTCTGTACTGGGCTGTGTGTGTATATATGGCATGGTGTAGTAGTGTCTGTACTGGGCTGTGTGTGTATATGGCATGGTGTAGTAGTGTCTGTACTGGGCTGTGTGTGTATATGGCATGGTGTAGTAGTGTCTGTACTGGGCTGTGTGTATATGACATGGTGTAGTAGTGTATGTACTGGGCTGTGTGTGTATATGGCATGGTGTAGTAGTGTATGTACTGGGCTGTGTGTGTATATATGGCATGGTGTAGTAGTGTCTGTACTGTATATGGCATGGTGTAGTAGTGTCTGTACTGGGCTGTGTGTGTGTGTGTGTGTGTGTGTATATGGCAGGGTGTGGTAGTGTCTGTACTGGGCTGTGTGTGTATATGGCATGGTGTAGTAGTGTCTGTACTGGGCTGTGTGTGTGTATATATGGCATGGTGTAGTAGTGTATGTACTGGGCTGTGTGTATATATGGCAGGGTGTAGTTGTGTATGTACTGGGCTGTGTGTGTATATATGGCATGGTGTAGTAGTGTATGTACTGGGCTGTGTGTATATGACATGGTGTAGTAGTGTATGTACTGGGCTGTGTGTGTATATGGCATGGTGTAGTAGTGTATGTACTGGGCTGTGTGTATATGGCATGGTGTAGTAGTGTCTGTACTGGGCTGTGTGTGTATATATGGCATGGTGTAGTAGTGTATGTACTGGGCTGTGTGTATATATGGCATGGTGTAGTAGTGTCTGTACTGGGCTGTGTGTGTATATGGCATGGTGTAGTAGTGTCTGTACTGGGCTGTGTGTGTATATATGGCATGGTGTAGTAGTGTCTATATTGGGCTGTGTGTATATATATGGCATGGTGTAGTAGTGTATGTACTGGGCTGTGTGTGTATATATGGCATGGTGTAGTAGTGTCTGTACTGTATATGGCATGGTGTAGTAGTGTCTGTACTGGGCTGTGTGTGTGTGTGTGTGTGTGTGTGTGTGTGTATATGGCAGGGTGTGGTAGTGTATGTACTGGGCTGTGTGTGTATATATGGCATGGTGTAGTAGTGGTTGTACTGGGCTGTGTGTGTGTGTGTGTGTGTGTGTGTGTGTATATATATGGCATGGTGTAGTAGTATCTATACTGGGCTGTGTGTATATAATGCATTGTGTAGTAGTATCTGTACTGGGCTGTGTGTGTATATATGACATGGTGTAGTAGTGTATGTACTGGGCTGTGTGTATATATGGCATGGTGTAGTAGTGTATGTACTGGGCTGTGTGTGTATATATGGCAGGGTGAAGTAGTGTCTGTACTGGGCTGTGTGTATATATATGGCATGGTGTAGTGGTGTCTGTACTAGGCTGTGTGTGTATATATATGGCATGGTGTAGTAGTGTATGTACTGGGCTGTGTGTAATATATATATGGCATGGTGTAGTAGTGTATGTACTGGGCTGTGTGTATATATGGCATGGTGTAGTAGTGTATGTACTGGGCTGTGTGTGTATATGGCATGGTGTAGTAGTGTCTGTACTGGGCTGTGTGTATATATGGCATGGTGTAGTAGTGTCTGTACTGGGCTGTGTGTATATATGGCATGGTGTAGTAGTGTATGTACTGGGCTGTGTGTATATATGGCATGGTGTAGTAGTGTATGTACTGGGCTTTGTGTGTAAATATGGCATGGTGTAGTAGTGTATGTACTGGGCTCTGTGTGTATATATGGCATGGTGTAGTAGTGTATGTACTGGGCTGTGTGTGTATATATGTATATATGGCATGGTGTAGTAGTGTATGTACTGGTCTGTGTGTGTATACATGGCATGGTGTAGTAGTGTATGTACTGGGCTGTGTGTGTATATATGACATGGTATCGTAGTGTATGTACTGGGATGTGTATATGGCATGGTGTAGTAGTGTATGTACTGGGCTGTGTGTATATGGCATGGTGTAGTAGTGTCTGTACTGGGCTGTGTGTGTATATATGGCATGGTGTAGTAGTGTCTGTACTGGGCTGTGTGTGTATATGGCATGGTGTAGTAGTGTATGTACTGGGCTGTGTGTATATGGCATGGTGTAGTAGTGTCTGTACTGGGCTGTGTGTGTATATATGGCATGGTGTAGTAGTGTCTGTACTGCGCTGTGTGTATATATGGCATGGTGTAGTAGTGTCTGTACTGGGCTGTGTGTGTATATGGCATGGTGTTGTAGTGTCTGTACTGGGCTGTGTGTATATATATGGCATGGTGTAGTAGTGTATGTACTGGGCTGTGTGTGTATATATGGCATGGTGTAGTAGTGTATGTACAGGGCTGTGTGTATATATGGCATGGTGTAGTAGTGTATGTACTGGGCTGTGTGTATATATGGCATGGTGTAGTAGTGTATGTACTGGGATGTGTAAATGGCATGGTGTAGTAGTGTCTGTACTGGGCTGTGTGTATATATGGCATGGTGTAGTAGTGTCTGTACTGGGCTGTGTGTATATATGGCATGGTGTAGTAGTGTCTGTACTGGGCTGTGTGTGTGTATATGGCATGGTGTAGTAGTGTATGTACTGGGCTGTGTGTATTTATGGCAGGGTGTAGTAGTGTCTGTACTGGGCTGTGTGTGTATATGGCATGGTGTAGTAGTGTATGTACTGGGCTGTGTGTATATGGCATGGTGTAGTAGTGTCTGTACTGGGCTGTGTGTGTATATATGGCATGGTGTAGTAGTGTCTGTACTGGGCTGTGTGTATATATGGCATGGTGTAGTAGTGTCTGTACTGGGCTATGTGTGTATATGGCATGGTGTAGTAGTGTCTGTACTGGGCTATGTGTGTATATGGCATGGTGTAGTAGTGTCTGTACTGGGCTGTGTGTATATATGGCATGGTGTAGTAGTGTATGTATTGGGCTGTGTGTGTATATGGCATGGTGTAGAAATGTCTGTACTGGGCTGTGTGTATATATGACATGGTGTAGTAGTTTCTGTACTGGGCTGTGTGTATATATGGCATGGTGTAGTAGTGTATGTACAGGGCTGTGTGTGTGTATATATGGCATGGTGTAGTGGTGTCTGTACCGGGCTGTGTGTATATATGGCATGGTGTAGTAGTGTATGTACTGGGCTGTGTGTGTATATATGGCATGGTGTAGTGGTGTCTGTACTGGGCTGTGTGTGTATATATGGCATGGTGTAGTGGTGTATGTACTGGGCTGTGTGTATATATGGCATTGTGTAGTGGTGTCTTTACTGGGCTGTGTGTGTATATATGGCATGGTGTAGTAGTGTCTGTACTGGGCTGTGTGTATATGGCATGGTGTAGTAGTGTCTGTACTGGGCTGTGTGTATATATGGCATGGTGTAGTAGTGTCTGTACTGGGCTGTGTGTATATATGGCATGGTGTAGTAGTGTATGTACTGGGCTGTGTGTATATATGGCATGGTGTAGTAGTGTATGTACTGGGCTTTGTGTGTAAATATGGCATGGTGTAGTAGTGTATGTACTGGGCTCTGTGTGTATATATGGCATGGTGTAGTAGTGTATGTACTGGGCTGTGTGTGTATATATGTATATATGGCATGGTGTAGTAGTGTATGTACTGGGCTGTGTGTGTATACATGGCATGGTGTAGTAGTGTATGTACTGGGCTGTGTGTGTATATATGACATGGTATCGTAGTGTATGTACTGAAATGTGTATATGGCATGGTGTAGTAGTGTATGTACTTGGCTGTGTGTATATGGCATGGTGTAGTAGTGTCTGTACTGGGCTGTGTGTGTATATATGGCATGGTGAAGTAGTGTCTGTACTGGGCTGTGTGTGTATATGGCATGGTGTAGTAGTGTATGTACTGGGCTGTGTGTATATGGCATGGTGTAGTAGTGTCTGTACTGGGCTGTGTGTGTATATATGGCATGGTGTAGTAGTGTCTGTACTGGGCTGTGTGTATATATGGCATGGTGTAGTAGTGTCTGTACTGGGCTGTGTGTGTATATGGCATGGTGTAGTAGTGTCTGTACTGGGCTGTGTGTGTATATATGGCATGGTGTAGTAGTGTCTGTACTGGGCTGTGTGTATATATATGGCATGGTGTAGTAGTGTATGTAGTGGGCTGTGTGTGTATATGGCATGGTGTAGTAGTGTATGTACAGGGCTGTGTGTATATATGGCATGGTGTAGTAGTGTATGTACTGGGCTGTGTGTATATATGGCATGGTGTAGTAGTGTATGTACTGGGATGTGTAAATGGCATGGTGTAGTAGTGTCTGTACTGGGCTGTGTGTATATATGGCATGGTGTAGTAGTGTCTGTACTGGGCTGTGTGTATATATGGCATGGTGTAGTAGTGTCTGTACTGGGCTGTGTGTGTGTATATGGCATGGTGTAGTAGTGTATGTACTGGGCTGTGTGTATATATGGCAGGGTGTAGTAGTGTCTGTACTGGGCTGTGTGTGTATATGGCATGGTGTAGTAGTGTATGTACTGGGCTGTGTGTATATATGGCAGGGTGTAGTAGTGTCTGTACTGGGCTGTGTGTGTATATGGCATGGTGTAGTAGTGTCTGTACTGGGCTGTGTGTATATATGGCATGGTGTAGTAGTGTCTGTACTGGGCTATGTGTGTATATATGGCATGGTGTAGTAGTGTATGTACTGGGCTGTGTGTATATATGGCATGGTGTAGTAGTGTATGTACTGGGCTGTGTGTGTATATGGCATGGTGTAGAAATGTCTGTACTGGGCTGTGTGTATATATGACATGGTGTAGTAGTGTATGTACTGGGCTGTGTGTGTGTATATATGGCATGGTGTAGTGGTGTCTGTACCGGGCTGTGTGTATATATGACATGGTGTAGTAGTGTCTGTACTGGGCTGTGTGTGTGTATATATGGCATGGTGTAGTAGTGTATGTACTGGGCTGTGTGTGTATATATAGCATGGTGTAGTAGTGTCTGTACTGGGCTGTGTGTGTATATATGGCATGGTGTAGAAGTGTCTGTACTGGGCTGTGTGTGTATATATGGCATGGTGTAGTAGTGTATGTACTGGGCTGTGTGTGTATATATGGCAGGGTGTAGTAGTGTATGTACTGGGCTGTGTGTGTATATATGGCATGGTGTCGTAGTGTCTGTACTGGGCTGTGTGTATATGTGGCATGGTGTAGTAGTGTCTGTACTGGGCTGTGTGTGTATATATAGCATGGTGTAGTAGTGTATGTACTGGGCTGTGTGTATATATGGCATGGTGTAGTAGTGTCTGTACTGGGCTGTGTGTGTATATATGGCATGGTGTAGTAGAGTCTGTACTGGGCTGCGTGTGTATATGGCATGGTGTAGAAGTGTATGTACTGGGCTGTGTGTATATATATGGCATGGTGTAGTAGTGTCTGTACTGGGCTGTGTGTGTATATATGGCATGGTGTAGTAGTGTATGTACTGGGCTGTGTGTGTATATGGCATGGTGTAGTAGTGTATGTACTGGGCTGTGTGTGTATATAAGGCATGGTGTAGTAGTGTATGTACTGGGCTGTGTGTGTATATGGCATGGTGTAGTAGTGTCTGTACTGGGCTGTGTGTGTATATATGGCATGGTGTAGCAGTGTATGTACTGGGCTGTGTGTATATATGGCATGGTGTAGTAGTGTATGTACTGGGCTGTGTGTGTATATATGGCATGGTGTAGTGGTGTCTGTACTGGGCTGTGTGTATATATGGCATGGTGTAGTAGTGTATGTACTGGGCTGTGTGTATATGGCATGGTGTAGAAGTGTATGTACTGGGCTGTTTGTATATATATGGCATGGTGTAGAAGTGTATGTACTGGGCTGTGTGTGTATATATGGCATGGTGTAGAAGTGTCT
Source organism: Crinia signifera (assembly GCF_055691185.1). Lineage (NCBI taxonomy): Eukaryota > Metazoa > Chordata > Amphibia > Anura > Myobatrachidae > Crinia > Crinia signifera. The sequence continues at coordinate 335,884,830 of NC_139220.1, read as the reverse complement.
GTACTTGGCTGTGTGTGTATATATGGCAGGGTGTAGTAGTGTATGTCCTGGGCTGTGTGTGTATATATGGCATGGTGTAGTAGTGTATGTACTGGGCTGTGTGTGTATATATGGCATGGTGTAGTAGTGTATGTACTGGGCTGTGTGTGTATATGGCATGGTGTAGTAGTGTATGTACTGGGCTGTGTGTATATATGGCATGGTGTAGTAGTGTATGTACTGGGCTGTGTGTATATATGGCATGGTGTAGTAGTGTCTGTACTGGGCTGTGTGTGTATATATAGGCATGGTGTAGCAGTGTATGTACTGGGCTGTGTGTGTATATGGCATGGTGCAGTACTGTATGTACTGGGCTGTGTATATATGGCATGGTGCAGTACTGTATGTACTGGGCTGTGTGTATATGGCATGGTGTAGAAGTGTCTGTACTGGGCTGTGTCTGCACACACCTTTTTGGAGCATCCAGTAGTTGCAGAGTAGGTGTAATTTCCCTCCCTAGCCAGCAGGTGGTGCCTGTGGTCACAGTGATACGTGTCCTGCGTGGCCGCCTTTGGTAAAAGTATACATATAGATAATGCAGGGTTACATTATGTGGGTAATAGGTTATTCATATTTCCATTCCGCCCCACCCCTCTCTCCATCGCTGGGACTGTGCACACATTACACATTCTCGGCAGTCCTCTCACCCGTCTGTCCCGTGTCAGGAACGTGGCGTGTGCGTGTGTCTACAGAGATATACTGTTTCTTACATGTACTTCCATTTCTGCATCCCTCTCCTGAAAAGCTGACACTTTTTTTGCTAGGCCCAAAAGCCTGACTTCCAGTTGCCACAGTAACTGAACCTGCTTGCAGCAAAGGTGCGTTTCCATGGTAATTCTGGCGTCATCTGTCTTGTTTTTCCTGCAGAACGTCACACCTTAACCCCCCTCCTCAATGTCCTACAGTTTGCTTTGTTTAACCCCTGTCTCGCCATGGCAGTGGTACATTTTCCCATGCCAGACGCCATGTTGGTTGCTTGCAGATTTGATGCTGCATAATGAAGGGCAGCTGCAGATGGAAGGTAGTTTCTGGAGGATTGGCAAGGTCGGGCGTCCATGATGAAGTTGGGTGGACAGCTGATGAACTTCACATTCATGGATTTCCTGCGCATGAGATACTCTGGGTAGACCTAGTGGAGCGATGTTCTGTAGGAGAAGTGATAAATGTGATCTTCTTATATTAGTTGTAGAAGATACCATGGTTAGGAGACAATCAGGCAGGTCCCTAGGGGCTGTGCTTGACCCTTGAAAAGGGAAGAGATATGGGCAGGGTCAAGAACCTTGGAGAAGGTGAAGGGTTTTTGGTCAGAGTGTTAGAAGGTCGGAGGGAAGTGTAGGGGGAGACTTTGGGCAGGAGGTCTGGAGAAGGGTTTTGGCCAGTCAGGCCTCTCGGAGAGCGAGTCGGGGAAAACGATTCTGGATGGTTTTGAGAATTTGAAGGATTTTGGCCAGGTATCATCCCTTGGAGGGGGAAGAGGTTAGAACTCTCATTACAAAAGTGCCCTCAGGACATTTGTGTCAGTATGTGGGAAGATTCATACTTACACGTATAATGAACTTATTTCCTCTTCTGCTTCACAGCACGTTCCCTGTCCTCTTCCACTGACGATGCCACCTGGCCCGGCCCAGCCTTCCGCGAGGTCTGGCAAGTGAGCCTGCGTCCTCGGGGTTTGGGACAAACCCGCAATCTGTCTGGGGTGTACCGGCTTTGTCTGACCGAGCGTACCATGAGCCTCCTGCGCCTTCGCTCCGACACCCCATCTGTTACCCTCCAACTCATGAACGTCCGGCGCTGTGGCCATTCGGACAACTATTTTTTTGTGGAGGTGGGACGGTCTGCAGTAACGGGCCCCGGAGAGCTGTGGATGCAGGTAAGGTGCAGAGAAGTATGGGTGCAGTTCATACAGGCTTGGCCACCTCTAGTAACTGTACCGGACTTGCCGGTCAGCTGCCATTTCCCTTCTGCTCTACACTTTGGCTTGGTCCATTACATCCTTGCCCTTGATTAAATGTTTACATTTTGTCCTAGGTTGAAGATTCTGTTGTTGCCCAAAACATGCACGAGACCATTCTGGAAGCCATGAAGTCTCTAAGTGAGGAATTTCGCCCGCGGACTAAGAGCCAGTCACTTTCCTCTACACCCATCACTGTCCCATCTAGACGTCATATGCCGAACCCACCACCCCCCAGCCAAGTTGGCTTGTCTCGGCGCTCCAGAACTGAGGTTACGATGGACAGCTCACCAGCTCCCAAACCTCACTCCCTACCCAGGGACCACAGTCCACGTTCTCCTGAAGAGGGTGAAGAAAAGCGTCTACGCGTGGAAGCCAACCAGCCCTCTGTTGACTATGGCTCCGCCTCTTCAGATGAGTACGGCTCAAGTCCTTGCCTTTTTGAGCCTCCGAACTTTCTTCCGCCATCTCCTATATCCGGGGAAACCAATTACATCTCCATGGGACATGTTGGTAGAAGACCTCAGTCACTAGATCTTGTATCTGCATTCGTTGGACCTCATGAGGAGGAAGACCGAAAAGCAGTAAAATTAGAACAGGGAGATAATTATGCAATGATGGGGAAATCCGAGCAACGCCAAGAAGCCGGCTACATGCCCATGCTGCCAGGCAGCCGGTCTTCTCAAGACTACATGCCCATGACTCCTAACAGCATCTCCCCTCCGGCACCTATTGAAATGGCCAGCTACGTCATGATGTCACCAATTGGAAGCTACTCCCCAGATGCGGAAAGGACAAGTTGGCCACTATCCGGTGAGGTGTCTGTGGGCAGTGCAGACAGTCAGGCTTCGGATTACATGAACATGTGGCCCTTGAGCCGCTCTGCTTCTAGCACCCCGCCGCCGCCAGACAATTCTCTGTCATCCATTTATGGCACCACAAGGATCCCAGCCTCCTACCGCTCACTTCCCCGTTCTTACAAAATTGACCCAGCCCATCCTTCTCATAACTCTTGTTCCTCATCCTCTGACAGCCTGGAAGACGCCAGCAGTGGAAGGTATCGCAGGCCCCTCAGCGTTTCTATGGATGCATGGAGGGCGAACACGTTGCCTGGAAACTACCGCAGGCCTCCTAGTCCGGGGGAGTATGTGAGCATCCACTTCAGGGCCAAACAGGAAAAGACAACCAGAAAGAAAGCGGACGTTCCCCAAGCAGAATATATACCCATGGATACACAGAACCATCCGGTTTCTAACGGAGACTACACCAAGATGAGTTTTGAACCAGAGACTTTGGGTTCTCACGTAAAAATGCCAGCTGGACATATAGTTGAGAAGACCTCAAAAGCCATCATTACAGAGAGTGTGTTTGGCCACTTGCCACTAGTGGAACCAAAGTGTAGGACAGCTACTGAGATGGTGCAATGGCCGTTACCAGCCATAGAGAAGTCTCTGAAGTCCTCAGAAGATGATGATGATTATTTTTGGCCCATTGTTGCACCAGATAAGATGTTTCGGCCCATAACACCTGCAGAAAGTCTGTTGTCTGCCGGTGCCAAGATGCCAGCTGAGCCCTTGCCAGAAAATACGTTCAGTCATGTGGAGAAGACAGTGATAGGAAAGGCTTCTCCTGAGGACATGGAACTGAGGGGTCTTCTTGCTGCCGTGACTGGCTGTAGTCTGGTGAAAGGGGCGGACCGTGCAAAGCTCACTAGAAGCGACCTTCCGGGCAGAATGAGACACTACTCTGATCATCTCTCCAATCCAATCAGCTCCTGTAACGGAACCCGAGTTCCAGTAGCAGAGTCCGGTCTAAATTACATAGATTTGGATCTTGCTAAAGATATAGGAGCTACACCCCCCATCACCACACTGGTGGGGAACACTGTGACGCAGCCAATGAGGACTGGGAGCGTGGGTGCCAGTCCCAGCATTAACACCTATGCCAGTATTGACTTCCAGATGTCTGGAGAGCTCAGGAGGGGCAGCAGAGACGGAACAGGTATGTCAGGGTGCACGCAGGAATAGCAGAGAGATTCAGGATGGAGGAGTAGGGAGGTACAGGACAGGATGGAGGTGTAGTGACAGAGCTGTGTGTGTGGAGACAGTACAGGTAAAGTAGAGAGATACAGGACAGGATGAAGGTGTAGTGACAGAGCTGTGTGTGTGTGGGGGGGGGGGGGGTCAGTAGAGGAATAGTAGAGATACAGGACAGGATAGAGGTGTGGGGACAGTACAGGAATAGTAGAGATACAGGAGGGAGGTGTAGTGACAGAGCTGTGTGTGTGGGGTCAGTACAGGAATAGTAGAGAGATACAGGACAGGATGGAGGTGTAGTGACAGAGATGTGTGTGTGTGTGTGTGTACAGTACAGGAATAGTAGAGATACAGGACAGGATGGAGGTGTAGTGACAGAGCTGTGTGTGTGAGGTAAGTACAGGAATAGCAGAGAGATACAGGACAGGATAGAGGTGTAGTGACAGAGCTGTGTGTGAGGTCAGTACAGGAATAGTAGAGAGATACAGGACAGGATGGAGGTGTAGTGACAGAGCTGTGTGTGTGGAGACAGTACAGGAATAGTAGAGATACAGGACAGGATGGAGGTGTAGTGACAGAGCTGTGTGTGTGTGGAGACAGTACAGGAATAGTAGAGAGATACAGGACAGGATGGAGGTGTAGTGACAGAGCTGTGTGTGTGTGGTCAGTACAGGAATAGTAGAGAGATACAGGACAGGATGGAGGTGTAGTGACAGAGCTGTGTGTGTGTGTGTGGGGGGGGGGGGGTCAGTAGAGGAATAGTAGAGATACAGGACAGGATTGAGGTGTAGTGACAGAGCTGTGTGTGTGAGGTCAGTACAGGAATAGTAGAGATACAGGAGGGAGGTGTAGTGACAGAGCTGTGTGTGTGAGGTCAGTACAGGAATAGCAGAGAGATACAGGACAGGATGGAGGTGTAGTGATAGTACAGGAATAGAAGTGTGACAGCACCAGATGTTGTAATAGTATAGGAATAGTAGTGAGACAGCACTGGGTGGAGATTTAGTGGTATACAGGAATAGTTGAGGTAGAGGACAGGATGGGTTTGTGGTGATAGTACAGGGTGACAGCATCTGGTGTAGTGTTAGTACAGGAATAGCAGGGGGAGAGGTCAGGATGGAGGTGTAATGATAGTACAGGAATGGCAGTTGACAGCACCGGGTGTAGTGTTAGTACAGGAATTAGATCCTGTCCTCTTACACTTCTATTCCTGAATTATCACTACACCTGGTGCTGTCACACTACTATTCCTGTACTATCACTACACTCGGAGCTGTCACACTACTTTTCCTGCGCTATCACTACACCCAGAGCTGTCACACTGTATTCCTATACTATCGCTACACCTAGAGCTGTCACACTACTATTCCTGTACTATCGCTACGACTAGAGCTGTCACACTACTATTCCTGTACTATCGCTACACCTAGAGCTGTCACACTACTATTCCTGTACTATCGCTACACCCGGAGCTGTCACACTATTGTTACATAGTTACATAGTAGGTAAGGCTGAAAAAAGACTTGCGTCCATCTAGTTCAACCTGGTATAGATATCCATTGCTGATTTGGTAGGTTCTGGTATTTTACAGACAAATTATATTTCTTATTTGTACCCATGGATGTTTTTCTCCAGTAAATGTTTGTCTAACTTTGCCTTGAACGCATTTAATGAGCCAGCCATAACCACCTCTCTGGGAAGAGAGTTCCAGAGTTTGACTGTTCTGACCGTAAAGAAATTCTTTCTACTAGCTGAATGAAATCTTTTTTCTTCTAATCTATACTCATGCCCTCGCGTCCTAGATTCCTTTCTAGTAGAAAATAGGGTGTGTGACAGTTCCTTATATTGGCCCTTGATATACTTGTACATGTTGAGCATGTTCCTCTTAAACGTCTCTTTTCTAATGTAAATAGTCTCAAATTGCTTAATCTCTCCCCGTAGCTTAAATTCTCCATTCCCCTAATAAGCTTTGTTGCACGCCTTTGGACTTTTTCTAATTCTATGATGTCCTTTTTATAGTGTGGGGCCCAGAACTGTACTCCGTACTCTAGGTGAGGTCTCACCAATGCTTTATACAGTGGCACAATTACCCTTGAGTCCCTAGTTTCCATTCCCCTCTTAATACATGCCAGAATTTTGTTGGCCTTTTTTGTAGCTACATTACAATGGGCACTACATCCTAGATTGCTGTCTATTTGGACTCCTAGATCCTTTTCAAGTATGGAATTACCCAGTTCCTCTCCGCTAAGGTTGTAACTTGCACACTGGTTGTGTCTCCCAAGGTGCATAACCTTACATTTATCTACATTAAACCTCATCTTCCATTTTTTTGCCCACTCATCTAGAATTGCAAGATCATTTTGAAGCATGGTGACATCTTCTGGTGATTTGATGACTTTGCTAAGTTTTGTATCGTCCGCAAAGATGGATACATTGCTGAGTAACCCTATCCCAATATCGTTACTAAAAATGTTAAACAAAATGGGCCCCAAAACCGAACCCTGGGGCACTCCACTTAGTACCGGTATCATATCTGATACGGCACCATTCACAACCACTCTTTGTTCTCTATTACATAGCCAATTCCCTACCCATCTGCAGATATTTTCACCCAATCCTAGGTTCTCCATTTTATTAATCAATCTCTTGTGTGGGACAGTATCAAATGCTTTAGCGAAATCTAGGAAAATCACATCTACAGCATTTCCATTATCGAGGTTTTTGCTAACCTCTTCATAGAACCCTAGTAGATTAGTTTGGCATGAACGATTTTTCACGAACCCATGTTGGTTAGTACTGAGTAGACGGTGATGATCTAAATATTCCTGGATACCATCCCTTAAAAATCCTTCAAATAGTTTACCCACAATTGATGTTAAACTAACGGGTCTGTAATTAGCGGGATCTTCCTTTTTTCCTTTTTTGAATATTGGCACTACCTCTGCTATTCTCCAATCTTTTGGTACTATACCTGACGATAGTGACTTGCTAAAGATATAATGTAGGGGGGTAGCTAGTTCATCCCTTAATTCCATTAATACCCTCGGATGGATCCCATCTGGCCCTGGTGACTTATTTGTTTTGAGTTTGCTTAGCCTCAGTATTATTTCCTTCGGCGTGAAATCCACAATGAGATCTGGCTTATTTGTCCCGTTTGTGGTAAATGTTCGTTCCACAGTCTGCTCTCCCTTAGTAAATACTGATGAGAAGAACTCATTTAACAGTTTTGCTTTTCCCTTGTCCTCAGTAACACTTTTTCCACTAGTATCAGTTAGTGGGCCTATGTTTTCCTTAATTAAACGTTTACTATTTATGTATTTAAAAAACTTCTTTGGGTTGGTTTTGCTTTCAGTGGCTATGCACTCTTCATATAATATTTTAGCTGCTTTGATTACCCCTTTACAAGTTTTGTTTGATTCTTTGTATTTTGCGAACGCCTCCTCATTCAAGTTATTTTTATAGAATTTAAAGGCTCTGGTTTTATTGTTGATAGCTGACCTTACTTCTTTGTCCAACCATGGTGGCTTTTTTTTGTTGAATTTACCTTTAGTTACTTTAGGAATGTATTCAATAGTTAGTGAATCAAGCACCTTTTTTAGAGTATCCCACATTTCCTCTGCATTTTTTCCCTCCATAACTGTTTCCCACCCAATTCCTGTAAGGGCTTCCCTGAATAATTCAAAGTTCGCTTTTCTGAAGTTTAGTATTTTTGCAGATCCTTTTTGATGTAATTTACTGAAGTTGATTTCCAGTGAAACCATATTGTGATCACTATTCCCTAATTGTTCAATTACTTTTGTGTTTGAAACTAAGTCTGTGTTATTTGTTAATACTAAGTCCAAGAGCGCCTCATCACGAGTTGGAGTTTCTACCGTTTGTGTAATAAACTGGTCTTTAAGTAAGCTTAAGAACCCATTGCTTCTTGCTGATTTACCTGTTTCGTTTTCCCAATCAATGTCGGGTAAATTAAAATCCCCCATAATTAATACCTGACCCTGATTTGATGCTTGTTTGATTTGGTTTAAAAGAAGAGACTCTTCCCTTTCATTTATATTTGGTGGTCTATAGCATACCCCTATTATAAATTTGTTTTTTGGTTTCTTATTATTGTCGGTTATCTCTGCCCACACTGTCTCCGAGTTGTTCCTGTACTATCGCTACATCCAGAGCTGTCACACTACTATTCCTGTGCTATCGCTACACCTGGAGCTGTCACACTGCTATTCCTGTACTATCGCTACACCCGGAGCTGTCACACTACTATTCCTGTACTATCGCTACACCCGGAGCTGTCACACTACTGTTCCTGTACTATCGCTACATCCAGAGCTGTCACACTGCTATTCCTGTACTATCGCTACACCCGGAGCTGTCACACTACTATTGCAGTACTATTGCTACACCTAGAGCTGTCACACTACTATTCCTGTACTATTGCTACACCCGGAGCTGTCACACTACTATTCCTGTACTATCGCTACACCCGGAGCTGTCACACTACTATTCCTGTACTATCGCTACACCCGGAGCTGTCACACTACTATTCCTGTACTATCGCTACACCCGGAGCGGTCACACTACTATTCCTGTACTATCGCTACACCTGGTGCTGTCACACTACTATTCCTGTACTATCACTACACCCGGAGCGGTCACACTGTATTCCTATACTATCGCTACACCTAGAGCTGTCACACTACTTTTCCTGCAATATCACTACACCCGGAGCTGTCACACTGTATTCCTATACTATCGCTACACCTAGAGCTGTCACACTACTATTCCTGTACTATCGCTACACCCGGAGCTGTCACACTATTGTTCCTGTACTATCGCTACACCTAGAGCTGTCACACTACTGTTCCTGTACTATCGCTACACCTGGTGCTGTCACACTACTATTCCTGTACTATCACTACACCCGGAGCTGTCACACTACTTTTCCTGCACTATCACTACACCCGGAGCTGTCACACTACTATTCCTGTACTATCGCTACACCCGGAGCGGTCACACTACTATTCCTGTACTATCGCTACACCTGGTGCTGTCACACTACTATTCCTGTACTATCACTACACCCGGAGCGGTCACACTGTATTCCTATACTATCGCTACACCTAGAGCTGTCACACTACTTTTCCTGCACTATCACTACACCCGGAGCTGTCACACTGTATTCCTATACTATCGCTACACCTAGAGCTGTCACACTACTATTACTGTACTTTCGCTACACCTGGTGCTGTCACACTACTATTCCTGTACTATCACTACACCCGGAGCTGTCACACTACTTTTCCTGCACTATCACTACACCCGGAGCTGTCACACTGTATTCCTATACTATCGCTACACCTAGAGCTGTCACACTACTTTTCCTGCACTATCACTACACCCGGAGCTGTCACACTGTATTCCTATACTATCGCTACACCTAGAGCTGTCACACTGCTATTCCTGTACTATCGCTACACCTAGAGCTGTCACACTACTATTCCTGTACTATCGCTACACCTAGAGCTGTCACACTACTATTCCTGTACTATCGCTACATCCAGAGCTGTCACACTGCTATTCCTGTACTATCGCTACACCCGGAGCTGTCACACTACTATTGCAGTACTATCGCTACACCTGGAGCTGTCACACTACAATTCCTGTACTATCGCTACACCCGGAGCTGTCACACTACTATTCCTGTACTATCGCTACACCCGGAGCGGTCACACTACTATTCCTGTACTATCGCTACACCTGGTGCTGTCACACTACTATTCCTGTACTATCACTACACCCGGAGCTGTCACACTGTATTCCTATACTATCGCTACACCTAGAGCTGTCACACTACTATTCTTGTACTATCGCTACACCCGGAGCTGTCACACTATTGTTCCTGTACTATCGCTACACCCGGAGCTGTCACACTACTATTCTTGTACTATCGCTACATCCAGAGCTGTCACACTGCTATTCCTGTACTATCGCTACACCTAGAGCTGTCACACTACTATTTAAGTACTATCGCTACACCCGGAGCTGTCACACTACTATTCCTGTACTATCGCTACACCTAAAGCTGTCACACTACTATTGCAGTACTATCGCTACACCTAAAGCTGTCACACTACTATTCCTGTACTATCGCACACCCGGAGCTGTCACACTACTATTCCTGTACTATCGCTACACCCAGAGCTGTCACACTACTGTTCCTGTACTATCGCTACATCCAGAGCTGTCACACTGATATTCCTGTACTATCGCTACCCCGGGTGCTGTCACACTATTATTCCTGTACTATCGCTACACCCGGAGCTGTCACACTACTATTCCTGTACTATCGCTACACCCGGAGCTGTCACACTGCTATTCCTGTACTATCACTACACCCGGAGCTGTCAGTCTACTATTCCTGTACTATCGCTACACCGGGTGCTGTCACACTGCTATTCCTGTACTATCGCTACACCCGGAGCTGTCACACTACTATTCCTGTACTATCGCTACACCCGGAGCTGTCACACTACTATTCCTGTACTATCGCTACACCCGTAGCTGTCACACTACTATTCCTGTATGATCACTACACCCATAGCTGTCACACCGCTATTCCTGTACTATCACTACACCCGGAGCTGTCACACTGCTATTACTGTACTATCACTACACCCGGAGCTGTCACACTACTATTCCTGTACTATCGCTACACCGGGTGCTGTCAGAGAGACAGGGCTGGGTTATAGACCTGTATGTAACTACTCCTTTATATCAGGCAAGGGAATGCTCTGTTCAGGGACTTGGCTGGTCATTATGGGGATGTGGGTGAGGCCGTCTCTCCACCTGTCCTGGGCATATAATGCTAGGGGTGTTGGGGATGGTACTGAGGGGTATTATGCTGGGGATAAGGGGTGGGGTGGAGGTGTACTATCACTGTGCATACATTATACCAGTGGTTCCCAACCCTGGTCCTCAAGTACCCCCAACAGTAAATGTTTTGCAGGTCTCCACACAGAATCAGTGACATAATTAGCTACAACTGTGGATCTTTTATAATGTGTCTAAATAATGAGTGCACCTGCTGGGTGATCTGGAAAACATGCACTGTTGGGGGTACTTGAGGACCAGGGTTGGGAACCACTGCATTATACAGTACCTGTATCTACAGTATATGTGTGCGACATAGGGTCATGTGACTGCATGGGGCAGATTTAACCCTTGCCATGTATCTCCATCTCTGTGGTGTGGCAGGATTACATTATAATGACGGTGCTTGGCGCAGTTAGCGGTGATGTAGATACGTGGCGGGATAGTAGTGTGTGCACATGTGGGATCAAATACTGTGTGCATCGTTAAATATTTGCTTGAGCGATCGTGTCTGAATCAGGCCTTATTGTTAGCCGTAGTCCAGTGTCACGCAGGATGTCCCCTCTGGACCGCTTTATGTTATGGCTGTAATTGGGGGTATTCTATATTGGGGTGCAAGCAAGAGTAATGTAACAGCGCCGCCTTGTGGCAAATCATGCTCATCAGTCTGTATGATGCTGGCAGAATGGAGCATAAATGGGATCCTTCTTATATTTCCCCTGGGGCAATGTAAGTGTCTGGGGCAACATTCAAGACCAGCTTTAATGACACATTGTCAAAATGCAGATGTTCAGCTCTTGGGGCCGAACAGCCGGGTTATTTGCCTTCCCACTGTGACCTATCCGTCCTGTCGAGTGGACCTGTACATGTACATGACATCATTTCCCACCCTGACACACAGTGCGATTGGTGATGCTTGGCGGCCATCTTGGGAGAAACATATAGAGCTCCACCTGAAATTGCAGACTGCGCTCTTGTCTCACAGAACACTACTTGTGGAATCCCTACAATCCAGATGCCCCAAGAGCTTACATACTAGGGACATCCTGGGACATCAGGGGCAAGGGGAAGACGTAAGGGGGGTTACGTTTCACCCATCACTTGTCATTCAGCGGCAAAATGTGGACAAGAACCCCTGAGCTGTAACATTCTGTCCTTCATGGCTTGTCGCAACCCCCAGAATATCCTGAGGTCACCCTGCTCCTTTCATCTGTCCGTGTTATTTATGGTGGTAGCAGATGGGATGCAGTCTGAAGAAGGGGGGAGAAAAGTTGGGACAGCTGTTCAAGGGGGCCTCCTGCTGTGTCTGACATAAGAGCTACCCCCTATAGGGGCATCTAAACACGTTTGTACTTCCCAAAACTTTAGCATCGACAACCCCCCCCCCCACCGGCGTAATGCTAATGTATTAATATAATCCCACAATGCAAATCTGCATGATAATAGATTCTGCTCTCCTCACTCCCTTGACAGTTGCTACGAGCAACCTTGTGTCCTTCCAGGCATGCTGGCACTTGTGGTCCCCCTGCTTTATTCCTGTGAAGTGGGATTGGCGCAACACAATGCAACGGTGCATAACCGCGCCTGAAAGAAATACTGCAAAACAAGAATATCGGCGCGGTTACTTAATCATTCCGATGTTCCTAACGGTATTTTCTTCTCTCCTCTTTCCCAGAGTCCTGAGGCGCCTGCCGCAGAGGACCCCGAATCTCCTCCAAACGTCTGAGAGGACCCCGAATCTCCTCCAAACGTCTGAGGGGATAAGAGGACACCACTGCAATCTGGGGTCCGCGTGATATTTCACCATTTGCACTTTCTGCAAGCCCTGCATCCGAAAATTGACCCTAAAGTCACAGGACTGGTCTTTTTATTGTTTAAAAAGTGCCTTTATTCCCCATAGAATGGGATAATTCCTTCTTTCAGCATCTGACAATGTAGGCCTCTAAGCCTAACTCTGGCTGGTCACCGTAGCAATGGGGAGAAAAGATGCAGAATCCATAGTAGCTTGGTCATTTGAGGTAAAGCTATTGTTTATATGTAGCATTTTGGTGCTCCGCAGTGTAGTATGTTTCGGTCGGATTACTCTGACTTTGCTGTGTACGCTTGGCAGAGGCGGCCATTTTGTTGGCCGACGGCAACTAGAGAATTGATTGACTGTCTTTTGAGGAATGTGGGTTTTGCCGGTGCAAAAATGGCGGCCTTCGCTATGCGCGTGTATGTGTATGTGTATGTGTGTGTACGTGTGTGTTGGTGACGGGGCAGATATTATGTGTGAACGCTCAAGCAGGATTTAGCGTAGGGTATAGCCATAGTTCAGTCGGCCACTGACGTCTGTGTCATGTCGACACATCAGGGCCCAGAGGTACGAAATAAACCTAAGAAAGGTAGTCATAGACATAATTGTGCCAAAACTACACGGCGGCTGCTGGCCTCACAGTGCCGGTGGATGAGGGGAGTCGTAGATGACCCGGAAATGGAATTTAAAGTGCATTTGTTTTACCAAAACTGGCCTTTTACAATATAACCTCCGCTTCGGCTAATAACCATTTTATTTCTGGTACTTTTACTGGGATATGAACTGTATCCGCCGCTTGCACGAGGTGGAGGCAGCCATTTTGTGGCCTGGATGACTCTTCGTAGGATAACCAGGAAATGGAGGCTGAGGTGCTTTCTCATTTGTCGTGATGTCCCGGGCAAGGCCTTGGGGCTTGATGCTTGATCCAGCCACCAAAATGGCCGCCTCCCATGCGCAAAGGGTACGGTAACACTAAGTGTCTTGTGTCAGACGTCTGGATCTGTTTTAGGTCAATTTAAAAAAAAATTTGAAACCAAAAACAAATAGAAAACAATGTATAGCTGTTTATGGAAATTACGTAATATATATAGAGTATGATATAAAAGTATTATGGTTTGAGAAACCTTTATTAAACTATGGAATTAATTATCTGGGTGCTAGAACGCCCTCTATAAAAAAATAAAATAAAAAAAGGGACGGGATTGTCGCGGCAAGCATCCGAGTTGCCGTGGTGATCCTGAGCCATTGATCATGAGGGATACTTTGACGGGTGAGAATAAAATTAATATTTACGCCAGAGTCTCCTTCGTCAAACCTAGGCAGGCCGAAGCCTGGATAATAATGTTGCTAAATCTAAAAATAGTATTTAATACGTTCGAGTACGAGCTGGACTTCCCCTCCCCCACCCCCATATATTTTGGGTAAATGGAACATTCCAAATGCTAATGGGGGGAGGGGCTGTTACAGACAAGAATCTGAGCCAATGGGAATGTTCCCATGCCATAAGTACGTTTGGTCTGTGAACGAGCTCTGAGGGGAGTTCAACCCTTCATGGGACGCTCACAAAATGGCCACTACCACCGGTATTTGGGCCCTGAGTAGAGGGAGATATATATTGTATAAGCTATGTGTATAAATAAAGTGTTTGATCGCCTTTATATGTGGTGTCTTTTCTTTTTGTACCTGTAGCGTCTTTTATTTGCGTATTATTCTGCGCGCGGCACCGTGACCTGAACAGTCAGAACTTGGGCTCTGGGGGTTCTAGGTAGAGTCTTCTGAATTCCGTGGTCTGTCTCCCATATGTTCTCCAAGCCTAGGAGCTTCCACTGTAAACCTATTCTCTGGATGTTTGTATAGGCTGCCCTCCAGATTCTGTCTATGTATATATTTATGTAAGGCTGTAATTAGATGCAATAAAGCTTGTCTGTGGCTAAAACCATTCAACTGGGGATCAGCAACCAGAGGCAGGAGGAGCAGAGTGCGGTTTTATTTGGGGCATGGTTTGCGAAACGCGTGGCGAGTTTTAATAGAATGTGCAAAAGATTGTAGGCTGGAGGTGAGTGAGTTAAGATGGGGCAGGGACTTCAGACGGTGGGGATCTCCTGACCGTTGGAGTGTGAGGTGGCACGATGAGTGCGGAGGGCGAGAGTAGAAGGGCATTGGGTCACTGGGACAGTTATATAGGGACCAAAGCTCCCTGTGTGCTGGTACAAAGAGTTGAACTCATAATAAGGTCTAATAGAAAGGCTCATCCTATGAAGAATGGCATAACGCCACAGAGAAGAAGATCGCAATAATCGATGCAGGAGGTGATGCGATTGTGGGCAACGGTCTTCAGTACATCCTGGGAGTGGAAAAAGTGAAATGCGTTACTGCTGCAAAGGTGGAAGTGACAGGGTTGCAGGACTGGATGTGGGAAAAGGTGCGGAGAGTAGGGAGTCACTGATGTCCCCTAGGCAGTGTGCATGGAGAACTATGCCAAAACTAGCATCCTTAACTGTAATAGAACAAGAGGAAGGGAACAAGTTTGTTTGGGCTAATAAGAGGTTGAGGCAGAGGAACAGGGTATTGCAATATCTTCAATGGAGAGGCTTAAAACCAACAGACTGACCACAATTGGAGTTGAGGGCCATTAACAGACCATTGTGACCGATCAACAGACAAAGATATAGAACCATGAGGGAGTTCTCAGAGACGTATGAGGGACAGGAAGCCAGTAAAGGATCGTGCTGCAAAGGCCGAAGAAATGATGGGTTCCAGGAAGAAGGTGTTCTGTGAAAGTGTCAGAAAGCTCCAGTAGTATGGCAAGGAGACATAGCCAAGAGATCATCAGTCATGGCCGTAGAATTGGAAAGGGTGAAAGTCCATTTATAAAAGGTCAAGGGGAGGGTGAGAATGGTTGGGGTTTGGAATGGCATTGGCAAAATATGGGTGCAGGGCTGGTGTCATCCAGGGCACAGAAAACATCTATGCTAGGGCAGGAATGCAAGGAAGGAGCAGCAGGCTAGGCTGAGAAGAGGGGACCATTCCGGTTGTGTAATATCCCTTGAGAGAACACAAAGTCCATGGTGTAGGAGAAAAGGGTCTCTAGATGGGGGCAGGTGATGGAGAGAAGCTTGGCTGAAGGAGTAGTTTGCTAGCCAATGCTGTTGATGTCCGGGTAAGAGCAGTTATCTTCAAGGATAGGACGTGCGTTATGCAGGCAGCAAGGTTGTTGAGGGAGATGGAGTTGATGCCTAGAAGTGGTAGTTGAACACAACAAGCTGGGGTAAGTAGAAGAGATGCATGATGTGTATCTTGAAGGAGGTAATGGAGTGTTCCAGGAGAACAATACTGAAGGTCCATGTTAACTTGGTGGCTCTCAGGTTTGGGTGGGTGTGTGAAGGATGGATCACTGGCATAGAGAACAGTACCAGAAGGTAGTATACATGTTTGAGTGATAGAAGGGTGATTTAAGAGGTATTGTAGTGGGTGAGAATGAATGGGGTTGGTGGATCATAAGCACAAAGGTAGGACAGAGCTAGCGAGGCAGAGCATAGGAAAAAGGTACGGAGGAGGTTTGAAATAGTGAGGTAGAATGTAGGTAAACGCCTGGGAGGAAGCTACGGTGGTGGTTGATTGTGGGGAGGTGGAATAATGCAGGGAGAGCATGGGAGGAAGGTATGGTGGTGGTTGGATGTGGGGAGGTGGTATAATGCAGGGAGAGCATGGGAGGAAGGAACGGTGGTGGTTGGATGTGGGGAGGTGGTATAATGCAGGGAGAGCATGGGAGGAAGCTATTGTGGTGGTTGGATGTGGGGAGGTGGTATAATGCAGGGAGAGCATGGGAGGAAGGTTCGGTGGTGGTTGGATGTAGGAAGTTGGTATAATGCAGGGAGAGCATGGGAGGAAGGTACGGAGGAAGTTTGAAGTGGGGAGATGGAATAATGCAGGGAAAGCATGGGAGGAAGGTATGGTGGTGGTTGGATGTGAGGAGGGGATTCAGTATTGAATCCCGGCGGTCGGGATCCCGGCGTTCAGAATCCCGACAGCCGAAATGCCGACAAGGGGGGGACGTGGATCGCCCCCCCTTGCGGGCTCGCTGCGCTCGCCACGCAGCGGGCCCGGTGCCTCGCTACGCTCGGCACACTAATTTATTCTCCCTCCAGGGGTGTCCTGCACACCCCAGGAGGGAGAATGTGTCGGCATTTCGGTGGTCGGGATTCCGGCGTCGGGATTCTAAACGCCGGGATCCCGACCGCCGGGATTTTAACTGCATCCCGTGAGGAGGTGGTATAATGCACGGAGAGCATGGGAGGAAGGTACGGAGGAGGTTGGATGTGGGAAGTTGGTATAATGTAGGGAGAGCATGGGAGGAAGGTACGGAGGAAGTTTGAAGTGGGGAGATGGAATAATGCAGGGAGAGCATGGGAGGAAGCTACGGTGGTGGTTGGAAGTGGGGAGGTGGAATAATGCAGGGAGAGCATGGGAGGAAGGTATGGTGGTGGTTGGATGTGGAAGTTGGTATAATGTACGGAGGAGGTTGGATGTGGGAAGTTGGTATAATGCAGGGAGAGCAAGGTTGGAAGGTACGGTGGTGGTTGGTTCTGGGGACGTGGTATAATGCAGGGAGAGTATGGGAGCAAGGTACGGTGGTGGTTGGATGTGGGGAGGTGGAATAATGCAGGGAGAGCATGGGAGGAAGGTACGGTGGTGGTTGGAGGTGGTATAATGCAGGGAGAGCATAGAAGGAAGGTACGGTGGTGGTTGGATGTGGGGAGGTGGTATAATACAGGGAGAGGATGGGAGGAAGGTACAGTGGTGCTTGGATGTGGGGAGGTGGTATAATGCAGTGAGAGCATGGGAGGAAGGTACGGTGGAGGTTGGATGTGGGGAGGTAGTATAATATAGGGAGAGCATGGGAGGAAGGTACAGTGGTGGTTGGATGTGGGGAGGTGGTATAATGCAGGAAGAGCATGGGAGGAAGGTACGGTGGTGGTTGGATGTGGGGAGGTGGAAAAATGCAGGGAGAGCATGAGAGGAAGGTACAGTGGTGGTTGGATGTGGGGAGGTGGTATAATGCTGGGAGAGAATGGGAGAAAGGTATGATGGTGGTGGTTGGATGTGCGGAGGTGGTATAAAGCAGGGAGAGCATGGGAGGAAGGTACGGTGGTGTTTGGATGTGAGGAGGTGGTATAATGCAGGGAGAGCATGGGAGGAAGGTACGGTGGTGGTTGGATGTGGGGAGGTGGTATAATGCAGGGAGAGCATGGGATGAAGGTACGGAGGAGGTTGGATGTGGGGAGGTGGTATAATGCTGGGAGAGAATGGGAGAAAGGTATGATGGTGGTGGTTGGATGTGGGGAGGTGGTATAATGCAGGGAGAGCATGGGAGGAAGGTAAGGTGGTGTTTGGATGTGAGGAGGTGGTATAATGCAGGGAGAGCATGAGAGGAAGGTACAGTGGTGGTTGGATGTGGGGAGGTGGTATAATGCTGGGAGAGAATGGGAGAAAGGTATGATGGTGGTGGTTGGATGTGGGGAGGTGGTATAATGCAGGGAGAGCATGGGAGGAAGGTACGGTGGTGTTTGGATGTGAGGAGGTGGCATAATGCAGGGAGAGCATGGGAGGAAGGTACGGTGGTGGTTGGATGTGGGGAGGTGGTATAATGCAGGGAGAGCATGGGAGGAAGGCACGGTGGTGGTTGGATGTGAGGAGGTGGTATAATGCAGGGAGAGCATGGGAGGAAGGTACAGTGGTGGTTGGATGTGGGGAGGTGGTAGAATGCAGGGAGAGCGTGGGAGGAAGGTACGGTGGTGGTTGGATGTGAGGAGGTGGAATAATGCAGGGAGAGCATGGGAGGAATGTACGGATGTGGGGAGGTGGAATAATGCAGGGAGAGCACGGGAGGAAGATATGGTGGTGGTTGGATGTGAGGAGGTGGTATAATGCAGGGAGAGCATGGGAGGAAGGTACGGTGGTGGTTGGATGTGGGGAGGTGGAATAATGCAGGGAGAGCATGGGAGGCAGGTACGGTGGTGTTTGGATGTGAGGAGGTGGTATAATGCAGGGAGAGCATGGGAGGAAGGTACAGTGGTGGTTGGATGTGGGGAGGTGGAATAATGCAGAGAGAGCATGGGAGGAAGGTACGGTGGTGTTTGGATGTGAGGAGGTGGTATAATGCAGGGAGAGCATGGGAGGAAGGTACGGAGGAGGTTGGATGTGGGGAGGTGGTATAATGCAGGGAGAGCATGGGCGGAAGGTACAGAGGAGGTTGGATGTGGGGAGGTGGAATAATGCAGGGAGAACATGGGAGGAAGGTGCGGAGGTGGTTGGATGTGGGGAGGTGTTATAATGCAGGGAGAACACGGGAGGAAGGTACGGTGGTGGTTGGATGTGGGGAGGTGGTGGTATGTGGGAGGTGTTAGAATGCGTGGGAGGAAGGTACAGTGGTGGTTGGATGTGAGGAGGTGGAATAATGCAGGGAGAAAGGTACGGAGGTGGTTGGATGTGGGGAGGTGGTATAATGCAGGGAGAGCATGGGAGGAAGGTATGGTGGTGGTTGGATGTGGGGAGGTGGTATAATGCAGGGAGAGCATGGGAGGAAGGTACGGTGGTGGTTTGATGTGGGGAGGTGGTATAATGCAGGGAGAGCATGGGAGGAAGGTACGGTGGTGGTTGGATGTGAGGTGGTATAATGCAGGGAGAGCATGGGAGGAAGGTACGGTGGTGGTTGGTTGTGGGGAGGTGTAATAATGCAGGGAGAGCATGGGAGGAAGGTATGGTGGTGGTTGGATGTGAGGAGGGGGTATAATGCAGGGAGAGCATGGAAGGAAGGTGCGGTGGTGGTTGGATGTGAGGAGGTGGTATAATGCAGGGAGAGCATGGGAGGAAGGTATGGTGGTGGTTGGATGTGGGGGGTGGTATAATGCAGGGAGAGCATGGGAGGAAGGTACGGTAGTGGTTGGATGTGAGGAGGTGGTATAATGCAGGGAGAGCATGGGAGGAAGGTACGGTGGAGGTTGGATGTGGGGAGGTGGAATAATGCAGGGAGAGCATGGGAGGAAGGTACGGTGGTGGTTGGATGTGAGGAGGTGGTATAATGCTGGGAGAGCATGGGAGAAAGGTACAGTGGTGGTTGGATGTGAGGAGGTGGTATAATGCAGGGAGAGCATGGGAGGAAGGTATGGTGGTGGTTGGATGTGGTGAGGTGGTATAATGCAGGGAGAGCATGGGAGGAAGGTATGGTGGTGGTTGGTTGTGAGGAGGTGGTATAATGCAGGGAGAGCATGGGAGGAAGGTACGGTGGTGGTTGGATGTGGGGAGGTGGTATAATGCAGGGAGAGCATGGGAGGAAGGTACGGTGGTGGTTGGATGTGAGAAGGTGGTATAATGCAGGGAGAGCATGGGAGGAAGGTACGGTGGTGGTTGGATGTGGGGTGGTGGAATAATGCAGGGAGAGCATGGGAAGAAGGTATGGTGGTGGATGGATGCGAGGTGGTGGTATAATGCAGGGAGAGCATGGGAGGAAGGTGCGGTGGTGGTTGGATGTGAGGAGGTGGTATAATGCAGGGAGAGCATGGAAGGAAGGTATGGTGGTGGTTGGATGTGGGGAGGTGGTATAATGCAGGGAGAGCATGGGAGGAAGGTACGGTAGTGGTTGGATGTGGAGAGGTGGAATAATGCAGGGAGAGCGTGGGAGGAAGGTACGGCGGTGGTTGGATGTGGGGAGGTGGTATAATGCAGGGAGAGCATGGGAGGAAGGTACGGTAGTGGTTGGATGTGAGGAGGTGGTATAATGCAGGGAGAGCATGGGAGGAAGGTACGGTGGTGGTTGGATGTGGGGAGGTGGTAAAATGCAGGGAGAGCGTGGGAGGAAGGTACGGTGGTGGTTGGATGTGGGGAGGTGGTATAATGCAGGTAGAGCATGGGAGGAAGGTATGGTGGTGGTTGGATGTGGGGAGGTGGAATAATGCAGGGAGAGCATGGGAGGAAGGTATGGTGTTGGTTGGATGTGAGGAGGTGGTATAATGCAGGGAGAGCATGGGAGGAAGGTACGGTGGTGGTTGGATGTGAGGAGGTGGAATAATGCAGGGAGAGCATGGGAGAAAGGTATGGTGGTGGTTGGATGTGAGGAGGTGGTATAATGCAGGGAGAGCATGGGAGGAAGGTACGGTGGTGGTTGGATGTGGGGAGGTGGAATAATGCAGGGAGAGCATGGGAGGAAGGTACGGTGGTGGTTGGATGTGAGGAGGTGGAATAATGCAGGGAGAGCATGGGAGAAAGGTATGGTGGTGGTTGGATGTGAGGAGGTGGTATAATGCAGGGAGAGCATGGGAGGAAGGTATGGTGGTGGTTGGATGTGAGGAGGTGGTATAATGCAGGGAGAGCATGAGAGGAAGGTACGGTGGTGGTTGGATGTGGGGAGGTGGTATAATGCAGGGAGAGCATGGGAGGAAGGTACAGTGGTGGATGGATGTAAGGAGGTGGAATAATGCAGGGAGAGCATGGGAGGAAGGTATGGTGGTGGTTGGATGTGAGGAGGTGGTATAATGCAGGGAGAGCATGGAAGGAATGTACGTGGTGGTTGGATGTGGGGAGGTAGTATAATGCAGGGAGAGCATGGGAGGAAGGTATGGTGGTGGTTGGATGTGAGGAGGTGGTATAATGCAGGGAGAGCATGGGAGGAAGGTATGGTGGTGGTTGGTTGTGAGGAGGTGGTATAATGCAGGGAGAGCATGGGAGGAAGGTACGGTGGTGGTTGGATGTGGGGAGGTGGTATAATGCAGGGAGAGCATGGGAGGAAGGTACGGTGGTGGTTGGATGTGAGAAGGTGGTATAATGCAGGGAGAGCATGGGAGGAAGGTACGGTGGTGGTTGGATGTGGGGTGGTGGAATAATGCAGGGAGAGCATGGGAAGAAGGTATGGTGGTGGATGGATGCGAGGTGGTGGTATAATGCAGGGAGAGCATGGGAGGAAGGTGCGGTGGTGGTTGGATGTGAGGAGGTGGTATAATGCAGGGAGAGCATGGAAGGAAGGTATGGTGGTGGTTGGATGTGGGGAGGTGGTATAATGCAGGGAGAGCATGGGAGGAAGGTACGGTAGTGGTTGGATGTGGAGAGGTGGAATAATGCAGGGAGAGCGTGGGAGGAAGGTACGGCGGTGGTTGGATGTGGGGAGGTGGTATAATGCAGGGAGAGCATGGGAGGAAGGTACGGTAGTGGTTGGATGTGAGGAGGTGGTATAATGCAGGGAGAGCATGGGAGGAAGGTACGGTGGTGGTTGGATGTGGGGAGGTGGTAAAATGCAGGGAGAGCGTGGGAGGAAGGTACGGTGGTGGTTGGATGTGGGGAGGTGGTATAATGCAGGTAGAGCATGGGAGGAAGGTATGGTGGTGGTTGGATGTGGGGAGGTGGAATAATGCAGGGAGAGCATGGGAGGAAGGTATGGTGTTGGTTGGATGTGAGGAGGTGGTATAATGCAGGGAGAGCATGGGAGGAAGGTACGGTGGTGGTTGGATGTGAGGAGGTGGAATAATGCAGGGAGAGCATGGGAGAAAGGTATGGTGGTGGTTGGATGTGAGGAGGTGGTATAATGCAGGGAGAGCATGGGAGGAAGGTACGGTGGTGGTTGGATGTGGGGAGGTGGAATAATGCAGGGAGAGCATGGGAGGAAGGTACGGTGGTGGTTGGATGTGAGGAGGTGGAATAATGCAGGGAGAGCATGGGAGAAAGGTATGGTGGTGGTTGGATGTGAGGAGGTGGTATAATGCAGGGAGAGCATGGGAGGAAGGTATGGTGGTGGTTGGATGTGAGGAGGTGGTATAATGCAGGGAGAGCATGAGAGGAAGGTACGGTGGTGGTTGGATGTGGGGAGGTGGTATAATGCAGGGAGAGCATGGGAGGAAGGTACAGTGGTGGATGGATGTAAGGAGGTGGAATAATGCAGGGAGAGCATGGGAGGAAGGTATGGTGGTGGTTGGATGTGAGGAGGTGGTATAATGCAGGGAGAGCATGGAAGGAATGTACGTGGTGGTTGGATGTGGGGAGGTAGTATAATGCAGGGAGAGCATGGGAGGAAGGTATGGTGGTGGTTGGATGTGAGGAGGTGGTATAATGCAGGGAGAGCATGGGAGGAAGGTATGGTGGTGGTTGGATGTGGGGAGGTGGAATAATGAAGGGAGAGCATGGGAGGAAGGTATGGTGGTGGTTGGATGTGGGGAGGTGGTATAATGAAGGGAGAGCATGGGAGGAAGGTACAGTGGTGGTTGGATGTGAGGAGGTGGTATAATGCAGGGAGAGCATGGGAGGAAGGTATGGTGGTGGTTGGATGTGGGGAGGTGGTATAATGCAGGGAGAGCATGGGAGGAAGGTATGGTGGTGGTTGGATGTGAGGAGGTGGAATAATGCAGGGAGAGCATGGGAGGAAGGTGCGGTGGTGGTTGGATGTGAGGAAGTGGTATAATGCAGGGAGAGCATGGGAGGAAGGTACGGTGGTGGTTGGATGTGAGGAGGTGAAATAATGCAGGGAGAGCATGGGAGGAAGGTACGGTGGTGGTTGGATGTGGGGAGGTGGTATAATGCAGGGAGAGCATGGGGGGAAGGTACGGTGGTGGTTGGATGTGAGGAGGTGGTATAATGCAGGGAGAGCATGGGAGGAAGGTACGGTGGTGGTTGGATGTGGGGATATGGAATAATGCAGGGAGAGCATGGGAGGAAGGTATGGTGGTGGTTGGATGTGAGGAGGTGGTATAATGCAGGGAGATCATGGGAGGAAGGTGCGGTGGAGGTTGAATGTGGGGAGGTGGAATAATGCAGGGAGAGCATGGGAGGAAGATACGGTGGTGGTTGGATGTGGGGAGGTGGTATAATGCAGGGAGAGCATGGGAGGAAGGTACGGTGGTGGTTGGATGTGAGGAGGTGGTATAATGCAGGGAGAGCATGGGAGGAAGGTACGGTGGTGGTTGGATGTGGGGAGGTGGAATAATGCAGGGAGAGCATGGGAGGAAGGTATGGTGGTGGTTGGATGTGAGGAGGTGGTATAATGCAGGGAGAGCATGGGAGGAAGGTGCGGTGGTGGTTGGATGTGAGGAGGTGGTATAATGCAGGGAGAGCATGGGAGAAAGGTATGGTGGTGGTTGGATGTGGGGAGGTGGTATAATGCAGGGAGAGCATGGGAGGAAGTTACGGTAGTGGTTGGATGTGGGGAGGTGGAATAATGCAGGGAGAGCACAGGAGGAAGGTACGGTGGTGGTTGGATGTGGGGAGGTGGTATAATGCAGGGAGAGCATGGGAGGAAGGTACGGTAGTGGTTGGATGTGAGGAGGTGGTATAATGCAGGGAGAGCATGGGAGGAAGGTACGGTGGAGTTTGGATGTGGGGAGGTGGAATAATGCAGGGAGAGCATGGGAGGAAGGTACGGTGGTGGTTGGATGTGAGGAGGTGGTATAATGCAGGGAGAGCATTATGGTGGTTGGATGTGGGGAGGTGGTATAATGCAGGGAGAGCATGGGAGGAAGGTACGGTGGTGAGGTGGTATAATGCAGGGAGAGCATGGGAGGAAGGTACGGTGGTGGTTGGATGTGGTGAGGTGGTATAATGCAGGGAGAGCATGGGAGGAAGGTACGGTGGTGGTTGGATGTGGTGAGGTGGTATAATGCAGGGAGAGCATGGGAGGAAGGTACGATGGTGGTTGGATGTGGGAAGGTGGTATAATGCAGGGAGAACATGGGAGGAAGGTACGGTGGTGGTTGGATGTGAGGAGGTGGTATAATGCAGGGAGAGCATGGGAGGAAGGTACGGTGGTGGTTGGATGTGGAGAGGTGGAATAATGCAGGGAGAGCATGGGAAGAAGGTATAGTGGTGGTTGGATGTGAGAAGGTGGTATAATGCAGGGAGAGCATGGGAGGAAGGTACGGTGGTGGTTGGATGTGGGGTGGTGGAATAATGCAGGGAGAGCATGGGAAGAAGGTATGGTGGTGGATGGATGCGAGGTGGTGGTATAATGCAGGGAGAGCATGGGAGGAAGGTGCGGTGGTGGTTGGATGTGAGGAGGTGGTATAATGCAGGGAGAGCATGGAAGGAAGGTATGGTGGTGGTTGGATGTGGGGAGGTGGTATAATGCAGGGAGAGCATGGGAGGAAGGTACGGTAGTGGTTGGATGTGGAGAGGTGGAATAATGCAGGGAGAGCGTGGGAGGAAGGTACGGCGGTGGTTGGATGTGGGGAGGTGGTATAATGCAGGGAGAGCATGGGAGGAAGGTACGGTAGTGGTTGGATGTGAGGAGGTGGTATAATGCAGGGAGAGCATGGGAGGAAGGTACGGTGGTGGTTGGATGTGGGGAGGTGGTAAAATGCAGGGAGAGCGTGGGAGGAAGGTACGGTGGTGGTTGGATGTGGGGAGGTGGTATAATGCAGGTAGAGCATGGGAGGAAGGTATGGTGGTGGTTGGATGTGGGGAGGTGGAATAATGCAGGGAGAGCATGGGAGGAAGGTATGGTGTTGGTTGGATGTGAGGAGGTGGTATAATGCAGGGAGAGCATGGGAGGAAGGTACGGTGGTGGTTGGATGTGAGGAGGTGGAATAATGCAGGGAGAGCATGGGAGAAAGGTATGGTGGTGGTTGGATGTGAGGAGGTGGTATAATGCAGGGAGAGCATGGGAGGAAGGTACGGTGGTGGTTGGATGTGGGGAGGTGGAATAATGCAGGGAGAGCATGGGAGGAAGGTACGGTGGTGGTTGGATGTGAGGAGGTGGAATAATGCAGGGAGAGCATGGGAGAAAGGTATGGTGGTGGTTGGATGTGAGGAGGTGGTATAATGCAGGGAGAGCATGGGAGGAAGGTATGGTGGTGGTTGGATGTGAGGAGGTGGTATAATGCAGGGAGAGCATGAGAGGAAGGTACGGTGGTGGTTGGATGTGGGGAGGTGGTATAATGCAGGGAGAGCATGGGAGGAAGGTACAGTGGTGGATGGATGTAAGGAGGTGGAATAATGCAGGGAGAGCATGGGAGGAAGGTATGGTGGTGGTTGGATGTGAGGAGGTGGTATAATGCAGGGAGAGCATGGAAGGAATGTACGTGGTGGTTGGATGTGGGGAGGTAGTATAATGCAGGGAGAGCATGGGAGGAAGGTATGGTGGTGGTTGGATGTGAGGAGGTGGTATAATGCAGGGAGAGCATGGGAGGAAGGTATGGTGGTGGTTGGTTGTGAGGAGGTGGTATAATGCAGGGAGAGCATGGGAGGAAGGTACGGTGGTGGTTGGATGTGGGGAGGTGGTATAATGCAGGGAGAGCATGGGAGGAAGGTACGGTGGTGGTTGGATGTGAGGAGGTGGTATAATGCAGGGAGAGCATGGAAGGAAGGTATGGTGGTGGTTGGATGTGGGGAGGTGGTATAATGCAGGGAGAGCATGGGAGGAAGGTACGGTAGTGGTTGGATGTGGAGAGGTGGAATAATGCAGGGAGAGCGTGGGAGGAAGGTACGGCGGTGGTTGGATGTGGGGAGGTGGTATAATGCAGGGAGAGCATGGGAGGAAGGTACGGTAGTGGTTGGATGTGAGGAGGTGGTATAATGCAGGGAGAGCATGGGAGGAAGGTACGGTGGTGGTTGGATGTGGGGAGGTGGTAAAATGCAGGGAGAGCGTGGGAGGAAGGTACGGTGGTGGTTGGATGTGGGGAGGTGGTATAATGCAGGTAGAGCATGGGAGGAAGGTATGGTGGTGGTTGGATGTGGGGAGGTGGAATAATGCAGGGAGAGCATGGGAGGAAGGTATGGTGTTGGTTGGATGTGAGGAGGTGGTATAATGCAGGGAGAGCATGGGAGGAAGGTACGGTGGTGGTTGGATGTGAGGAGGTGGAATAATGCAGGGAGAGCATGGGAGAAAGGTATGGTGGTGGTTGGATGTGAGGAGGTGGTATAATGCAGGGAGAGCATGGGAGGAAGGTACGGTGGTGGTTGGATGTGGGGAGGTGGAATAATGCAGGGAGAGCATGGGAGGAAGGTACGGTGGTGGTTGGATGTGAGGAGGTGGAATAATGCAGGGAGAGCATGGGAGAAAGGTATGGTGGTGGTTGGATGTGAGGAGGTGGTATAATGCAGGGAGAGCATGGGAGGAAGGTATGGTGGTGGTTGGATGTGAGGAGGTGGTATAATGCAGGGAGAGCATGAGAGGAAGGTACGGTGGTGGTTGGATGTGGGGAGGTGGTATAATGCAGGGAGAGCATGGGAGGAAGGTACAGTGGTGGATGGATGTAAGGAGGTGGAATAATGCAGGGAGAGCATGGGAGGAAGGTATGGTGGTGGTTGGATGTGAGGAGGTGGTATAATGCAGGGAGAGCATGGAAGGAATGTACGTGGTGGTTGGATGTGGGGAGGTAGTATAATGCAGGGAGAGCATGGGAGGAAGGTATGGTGGTGGTTGGATGTGAGGAGGTGGTATAATGCAGGGAGAGCATGGGAGGAAGGTATGGTGGTGGTTGGTTGTGAGGAGGTGGTATAATGCAGGGAGAGCATGGGAGGAAGGTACGGTGGTGGTTGGATGTGGGGAGGTGGTATAATGCAGGGAGAGCATGGGAGGAAGGTACGGTGGTGGTTGGATGTGAGAAGGTGGTATAATGCAGGGAGAGCATGGGAGGAAGGTACGGTGGTGGTTGGATGTGGGGTGGTGGAATAATGCAGGGAGAGCATGGGAAGAAGGTATGGTGGTGGATGGATGCGAGGTGGTGGTATAATGCAGGGAGAGCATGGGAGGAAGGTGCGGTGGTGGTTGGATGTGAGGAGGTGGTATAATGCAGGGAGAGCATGGAAGGAAGGTATGGTGGTGGTTGGATGTGGGGAGGTGGTATAATGCAGGGAGAGCATGGGAGGAAGGTACGGTAGTGGTTGGATGTGGAGAGGTGGAATAATGCAGGGAGAGCGTGGGAGGAAGGTACGGCGGTGGTTGGATGTGGGGAGGTGGTATAATGCAGGGAGAGCATGGGAGGAAGGTACGGTAGTGGTTGGATGTGAGGAGGTGGTATAATGCAGGGAGAGCATGGGAGGAAGGTACGGTGGTGGTTGGATGTGGGGAGGTGGTAAAATGCAGGGAGAGCGTGGGAGGAAGGTACGGTGGTGGTTGGATGTGGGGAGGTGGTATAATGCAGGTAGAGCATGGGAGGAAGGTATGGTGGTGGTTGGATGTGGGGAGGTGGAATAATGCAGGGAGAGCATGGGAGGAAGGTATGGTGTTGGTTGGATGTGAGGAGGTGGTATAATGCAGGGAGAGCATGGGAGGAAGGTACGGTGGTGGTTGGATGTGAGGAGGGTGGAATAATGCAGGGAGAGCATGGGAGAAAGGTATGGTGGTGGTTGGATGTGAGGAGGTGGTATAATGCAGGGAGAGCATGGGAGGAAGGTACGGTGGTGGTTGGATGTGGGGAGGTGGAATAATGCAGGGAGAGCATGGGAGGAAGGTACGGTGGTGGTTGGATGTGAGGAGGTGGAATAATGCAGGGAGAGCATGGGAGAAAGGTATGGTGGTGGTTGGATGTGAGGAGGTGGTATAATGCAGGGAGAGCATGGGAGGAAGGTATGGTGGTGGTTGGATGTGAGGAGGTGGTATAATGCAGGGAGAGCATGAGAGGAAGGTACGGTGGTGGTTGGATGTGGGGAGGTGGTATAATGCAGGGAGAGCATGGGAGGAAGGTACAGTGGTGGATGGATGTAAGGAGGTGGAATAATGCAGGGAGAGCATGGGAGGAAGGTATGGTGGTGGTTGGATGTGAGGAGGTGGTATAATGCAGGGAGAGCATGGAAGGAATGTACGTGGTGGTTGGATGTGGGGAGGTAGTATAATGCAGGGAGAGCATGGGAGGAAGGTATGGTGGTGGTTGGATGTGAGGAGGTGGTATAATGCAGGGAGAGCATGGGAGGAAGGTATGGTGGTGGTTGGATGTGGGGAGGTGGAATAATGAAGGGAGAGCATGGGAGGAAGGTATGGTGGTGGTTGGATGTGGGGAGGTGGTATAATGAAGGGAGAGCATGGGAGGAAGGTACAGTGGTGGTTGGATGTGAGGAGGTGGTATAATGCAGGGAGAGCATGGGAGGAAGGTATGGTGGTGGTTGGATGTGGGGAGGTGGTATAATGCAGGGAGAGCATGGGAGGAAGGTATGGTGGTGGTTGGATGTGAGGAGGTGGAATAATGCAGGGAGAGCATGGGAGGAAGGTGCGGTGGTGGTTGGATGTGAGGAAGTGGTATAATGCAGGGAGAGCATGGGAGGAAGGTACGGTGGTGGTTGGATGTGAGGAGGTGAAATAATGCAGGGAGAGCATGGGAGGAAGGTACGGTGGTGGTTGGATGTGGGGAGGTGGTATAATGCAGGGAGAGCATGGGGGGAAGGTACGGTGGTGGTTGGATGTGAGGAGGTGGTATAATGCAGGGAGAGCATGGGAGGAAGGTACGGTGGTGGTTGGATGTGGGGATATGGAATAATGCAGGGAGAGCATGGGAGGAAGGTATGGTGGTGGTTGGATGTGAGGAGGTGGTATAATGCAGGGAGATCATGGGAGGAAGGTGCGGTGGAGGTTGAATGTGGGGAGGAGGAATAATGCAGGGAGAGCATGGGAGGAAGATACGGTGGTGGTTGGATGTGGGGAGGTGGTATAATGCAGGGAGAGCATGGGAGGAAGGTACGGTGGTGGTTGGATGTGAGGAGGTGGTATAATGCAGGGAGAGCATGGGAGGAAGGTACGGTGGTGGTTGGATGTGGGGAGGTGGAATAATGCAGGGAGAGCATGGGAGGAAGGTATGGTGGTGGTTGGATGTGAGGAGGTGGTATAATGCAGGGAGAGCATGGGAGGAAGGTGCGGTGGTGGTTGGATGTGAGGAGGTGGTATAATGCAGGGAGAGCATGGGAGAAAGGTATGGTGGTGGTTGGATGTGGGGAGGTGGTATAATGCAGGGAGAGCATGGGAGGAAGTTACGGTAGTGGTTGGATGTGGGGAGGTGGAATAATGCAGGGAGAGCACAGGAGGAAGGTACGGTGGTGGTTGGATGTGGGGAGGTGGTATAATGCAGGGAGAGCATGGGAGGAAGGTACGGTAGTGGTTGGATGTGAGGAGGTGGTATAATGCAGGGAGAGCATGGGAGGAAGGTACGGTGGAGTTTGGATGTGGGGAGGTGGAATAATGCAGGGAGAGCATGGGAGGAAGGTACGGTGGTGGTTGGATGTGAGGAGGTGGTATAATGCAGGGAGAGCATTATGGTGGTTGGATGTGGGGAGGTGGTATAATGCAGGGAGAGCATGGGAGGAAGGTACGGTGGTGAGGTGGTATAATGCAGGGAGAGCATGGGAGGAAGGTACGGTGGTGGTTGGATGTGGTGAGGTGGTATAATGCAGGGAGAGCATGGGAGGAAGGTACGGTGGTGGTTGGATGTGGTGAGGTGGTATAATGCAGGGAGAGCATGGGAGGAAGGTACGATGGTGGTTGGATGTGGGAAGGTGGTATAATGCAGGGAGAACATGGGAGGAAGGTACGGTGGTGGTTGGATGTGAGGAGGTGGTATAATGCAGGGAGAGCATGGGAGGAAGGTACGGTGGTGGTTGGATGTGGAGAGGTGGAAATAATGCAGGGAGAGCATGGGAAGAAGGTATAGTGGTGGTTGGATGTGAGGAGGTGGTATAATGCAGGGAGAGCATGGGAGGAAGGTGCGGTGGTGGTTGGATGTGAGGAGGTGGTATAATGCAGGGAGAGCATGGGAGGAAGGTATGGTGGTGGTTGGGATGTGGGGAGGTGGTATAATACAGGGAGAGCATGGGAGGAAGGTACGGTAGTGGTTGGATGTGGGGAGGTGGAATAATGCAGGGAGAGCATGGGAGGAAGGTACGGTGGTGGTTGGATGTGGGGAGGTGGTATAATGCAGGGAGAGCATGGGAGGAAGGTACGGTAGTGGTTGGATGTGAGGAGGTGGTATAATGCAGGGAGAGCATGGGAGGAAGGTACGGTGGTGGTTGGATGTGAGGAGGTGGTATAATGCAGGGAGAGCATGGGAGGAATGTACGTGGTGGTTGGATGTGGGGAGGTAGTATAATGCAGGGAGAGCATGGGAGGAAGGTACGGTGGAGGTTGGATGTGGGGAGGTAGTATATGCAGGGAGAGCATGGGAGGAAGGTACGGTGGAGGTTGGATGTGGGGAGGTGGAATAATGCAGGGAGAGCATGGGAGGAAGGTACGGTGGTGGTTGGATGTGAGGAGGTGGTATAATGCAGGGAGAGCATGGGAGGAAGGTATGGTGGTGGTTGGATGTGGGGAGGTTGTATAATGCAGGGAGAGCATGGGAGGAAGGTACGGTGGTGGTTGGATGTGAGGAGGTGGTATAATGCAGGGAGAGCATGGGAGGAAGGTATGGTGGAGGTTGGATGTGGGGAGGTGGAATAATACAGGGAGAGCATGGGAGGAAGATACGGTGGTGGTTGGATGTGGAGAGGTTGTAGAATGCAGGGAGAGCATGGGAGGATGGTACAGTGGTGGTTGGCTGTGGGGAGGTGGTATAATGTAGGGAGAACATGGAAGGAAGGTACGGTGGTGGTTGGATGTGAGGAGGTGGTATAATGCAGGGAGAGCATGGGAGGAAGGTACAGTGGTGGTTGGATGTGGAGAGGTGGAATAATGCAGGAAGAGCATGGGAAGAAGGTATGGTGGTGGTTGGATGTGAGGAGGTGGTATAATGCAGGGAGAGCATGGGAGGAAGGTGTGGTGGTGGTTGGATGTGAGGAGGTGGTATAATGCAGGGAGAGCATGGGAGGAAGGTATGGTGGTGGTTGGATGTAGGGAGGTGGTATAATACAGGGAGAGCATGGGAGGAAGGTACGGTAGTGGTTGGATGTGGGGAGGTGGAATAATGCAGGGAGAGCATGGGAGGAAGGTACGGTGGTGGTTGGATGTGGGGAGGTGGTATAATGCAGGGGAGAGCATGGGAGGAAGGTACGGTAGTGGTTGGATGTGAGGAGGTTGGTATTATGCAGGGAGAGCATGGGAGGAAGGTACGGTAGTGGTTGGATGTGGGGAGGTGGTAAAATGCAGGGAGAGCGTGGGAGGAAGGTACGGTGGTGGTTGGATGTGAGGAGGTGGTATAATGCAGGGAGAGCATGGGAGGAATGTACGTAGTGGTTGGATGTGGGGAGGTAGTATAATGCAGGGAGAGCATGGGAGGAAGGTACGGTGGAGGTTGGATGTGGGGAGGTGGAATAATGCAGGGAGAGCATGGGAGGAAGGTACGGTGGTGGTTGGATGTGAGGAGGTGGTATAATGCAGGGAGAGCATGGGAGGAAGGTATGGTGGTGGTTGGATGTGGGGAGGTTGTATAATGCAGGGAGAGCATGGGAGGAAGGTACGGTGGTGGTTGGATGTGAGGAGGTGGTATAATGCAGGGAGAGCATGGGAGGAAGGTATGGTGGAGGTTGGATGTGGGGAGGTGGAATAATACAGGGAGAGCAAGGGAGGAAGATACGGTGGTGGTTGGATGTGGAGAGGTTGTAGAATGCAGGGAGAGCATGGGAGGATGGTACAGTGGTGGTTGGATGTGGGGAGGTGGTATAATGTAGGGAGAACATGGAAGGAAGGTACGGTGGTGGTTGGATGTGAGGAGGTGGTATAATGCAGGGAGAGCATGGGAGGAAGGTACAGTGGTGGTTGGATGTGGAGAGGTGGAATAATGCAGGAAGAGCATGGGAAGAAGGTATGGTGGTGGTTGGATGTGAGGAGGTGGTATAATGCAGGGAGAGCATGGGAGGAAGGTGTGGTGGTGGTTGGATGTGAGGAGGTGGTATAATGCAGGGAGAGCATGGGAGGAAGGTATGGTGGTGGTTGGATGTAGGGAGGTGGTATAATACAGGGAGAGCATGGGAGGAAGGTACGGTAGTGGTTGGATGTGGGGAGGTGGAATAATGCAGGGAGAGCATGGGAGGAAGGTACGGTGGTGGTTGGATGTGGGGAGGTGGTATAATGCAGGGAGAGCATGGGAGGAAGGTACGGTAGTGGTTGGATGTGAGGAGGTGGTATTATGCAGGGAGAGCATGGGAGGAAGGTACGGTAGTGGTTGGATGTGGGGAGGTGGTAAAATGCAGGGAGAGCGTGGGAGGAAGGTACGGTGGTGGTTGGATGTGAGGAGGTGGTATAATGCAGGGAGAGCATGGGAGGAATGTACGTGGTGGTTGGATGTGGGGAGGTAGTATAATGCAGGGAGAGCATGGGAGGAAGGTACGGTGGAGGTTGGATGTGGGGAGGTGGAATAATGCAGGGAGAGCATGGGAGGAAGGTACGGTGGTGGTTGGATGTGAGGAGGTGGTATAATGCAGGGAGAGCATGGGAGGAAGGTACGGTGGTGGTTGGATGTGGGGAGGTGGTATAATGCAGGGAGAGCATGGGAGGAAGGTATGGTGGTGGTTGGATGTGGGGAGGTGGTATAATGCAGGGAGAGCATGGGAGGAAGGTATGGTGGAGGTTGGATGTGGGGAGGTGGAATAATACAGGGAGAGCATGGGAGGAAGATACGGTGGTGGTTGGATGTGGAGAGGTGGTATAATGCAGGGAGAGCATGGGAGGAAGGTATGGTGGAGGTTGGATGTGGGGAGGTGGAATAATACAGGGAGAGCATGGGAGGAAGATACGGTGGTGGTTGGATGTGGAGAGGTTGTAGAATGCAGGGAGAGCATGGGAGGATGGTACAGTGGTGGTTGGATGTGGGGAGGTGGTATAATGTAGGGAGAACATGGGAGGAAGGTACGGTGGTGGTTGGATGTGGTGAGGTGGTATAATGCAGGGAGAGCATGGGAGGAAGGTACGATGGTGTTGGATGTGGGGAGGTGGTATAATGCAGGGGAGAACATGGGAGGAAGGTACGGTGGTGGTTGGATGTGAGGAGGTGGTATAATGCAGGGAGAGCATGGGAGGAAGGTACGGTGGTGGTTGGATGTGGAGAGGTGGAATAATGCAGGGAGAGCATGGGAAGAAGGTATAGTGGTGGTTGGATGTGAGGAGGTGGTATAATGCAGGGAGAGCATGGGAGTAAGGTGCGGTGGTGGTTGGATGTGAGGAGGTGGTATAATGCAGGGAGAGCATGGGAGGAAGGTATGGTGGTGGTTGGATGTGGGGAGGTGGTATAATACAGGGAGAGCATGGGAGGAAGGTACGGTAGTGGTTGGATGTGGGGAGGTGGAATAATGCAGGGAGAGCATGGGAGGAAGGTACGGTGGTGGTTGGATGTGGGGAGGTGGTATAATGCAGGGAGAGCATGGGAGGAAGGTACGGTAGTGGTTGAATGTGAGGAGGTGGTATAATGCAGGGAGAGCATGGGAGGAAGGTACGGTGGTGGTTGGATGTGAGGAGGTGGTATAATGCAGGGAGAGCATGGGAGGAATGTACGTGGTGGTTGGATGTGGGGAGGTAGTATAATGCAGGGAGAGCATGGGAGGAAGGTACGGTGGAGGTTGGATGTGGGGAGGTAGTATAATGCAGGGAGAGCATGGGAGGAAGGTACGGTGGAGTTTGGATGTGGGGAGGTGGAATAATGCAGGGAGAGCATGGGAGGAAGGTACGGTGGTGGTTGGATGTGAGGAGGTGGTATAATGCAGGGAGAGCATGGGAGGAAGGTATGGTGGTGGTTGGATGTGGGGAGGTTGTATAATGCAGGGAAAGCATGGGAGGAAGGTACGGTGGTGGTTGGATGTGAGGAGGTGGTATAATGCAGGGAGAGCATGGGAGGAAGGTATGGTGGAGGTTGGATGTGGGGAGGTGGAATAATACAGGGAGAGCATGGGAGGAAGATACGGTGGTGGTTGGATGTGGAGAGGTTGTAGAATGCAGGGAGAGCATGGGAGGATGGTACAGTGGTGGTTGGATGTGGGGAGGTGGTATAATGTAGGGAGAACATGGGAGGAAGGTACGGTGGTGGTTGGATGTGAGGAGGTGGTATAATGCAGAGAGAGCATGGGAGGAAGGTACAGTGGTGGTTGGATGTGGAGAGGTGGAATAATGCAGGAAGAGCATGGGAAGAAGGTATGGTGGTGGTTGGATGTGAGGAGGTGGTATAATGCAGGGAGAGCATGGAGGAAGGTGTGGTGGTGGTTGGATGTGAGGAGGTGGTATAATGCAGGGAGAGCATGGGAGGAAGGTATGGTGGTGGTTGGATGTAGGGAGGTGGTATAATACAGGGAGAGCATGGGAGGAAGGTACGGTAGTGGTTGGATGTGGGGAGGTGGAATAATGCAGGGAGAGCATGGGAGGAAGGTACGGTGGTGGTTGGATGTGGGGAGGTGGTATAATGCAGGGAGAGCATGGGAGGAAGGTACGGTAGTGGTTGGATGTGAGGAGGTGGTATTATGCAGGGAGAGCATGGGAGGAAGGTACGGTAGTGGTTGGATGTGGGGAGGTGGTAAAATGCAGGGAGAGCGTGGGAGGAAGGTACGGTGGTGGTTGGATGTGAGGAGGTGGTATAATGCAGGGAGAGCATGGGAGGAATGTACGTGGTGGTTGGATGTGGGGAGGTAGTATAATGCAGGGAGAGCATGGGAGGAAGGTACGGTGGAGGTTGGATGTGGGGAGGTGGAATAATGCAGGGAGAGCATGGGAGGGAAGGTACGGTGGTGGTTGGATGTGAGGAGGTGGTATAATGCAGGGAGAGCATGGAGGAAGGTACGGTGGTGGTTGGATGTGGGGAGGTGGTATAATGCAGGGAGAGCATGGGAGGAAGGTATGGTGGTGGTTGGATGTGGGGAGGTGGTATAATGCAGGGAGAGCATGGGAGGAAGGTATGGTGGAGGTTGGATGTGGGGAGGTGGAATAATACAGGGAGAGCATGGGGGGAAGGTACGGTGGTGGTTGGATGTGAGGAGGTGGTATAATGCAGGGAGAGCATGGGAGGAAGGTACGGTGGTGGTTGGATGTGGGGATATGGAATAATGCAGGGAGAGCATGGGAGGAAGGTATGGTGGTGGTTGGATGTGAGGAGGTGGTATAATGCAGGGAGATCATGGGAGGAAGGTGCGGTGGAGGTTGAATGTGGGGAGGTGGAATAATGCAGGGAGAGCATGGGAGGAAGATACGGTGGTGGTTGGATGTGGGGAGGTGGTATAATGCAGGGAGAGCATGGGAGGAAGGTACGGTGGTGGTTGGATGTGAGGAGGTGGTATAATGCAGGGAGAGCATGGGAGGAAGGTACGGTGGTGGTTGGATGTGGGGAGGTGGAATAATGCAGGGAGAGCATGGGAGGAAGGTATGGTGGTGGTTGGATGTGAGGAGGTGGTATAATGCAGGGAGAGCATGGGAGGAAGGTGCGGTGGTGGTTGGATGTGAGGAGGTGGTATAATGCAGGGAGAGCATGGGAGAAAGGTATGGTGGTGGTTGGATGTGGGGAGGTGGTATAATGCAGGGAGAGCATGGGAGGAAGTTACGGTAGTGGTTGGATGTGGGGAGGTGGAATAATGCAGGGAGAGCACAGGAGGAAGGTACGGTGGTGGTTGGATGTGGGGAGGTGGTATAATGCAGGGAGAGCATGGGAGGAAGGTACGGTAGTGGTTGGATGTGAGGAGGTGGTATAATGCAGGGAGAGCATGGGAGGAAGGTACGGTGGAGTTTGGATGTGGGGAGGTGGAATAATGCAGGGAGAGCATGGGAGGAAGGTACGGTGGTGGTTGGATGTGAGGAGGTGGTATAATGCAGGGAGAGCATTATGGTGGTTGGATGTGGGGAGGTGGTATAATGCAGGGAGAGCATGGGAGGAAGGTACGGTGGTGAGGTGGTATAATGCAGGGAGAGCATGGGAGGAAGGTACGGTGGTGGTTGGATGTGGTGAGGTGGTATAATGCAGGGAGAGCATGGGAGGAAGGTACGGTGGTGGTTGGATGTGGTGAGGTGGTATAATGCAGGGAGAGCATGGGAGGAAGGTACGATGGTGGTTGGATGTGGGAAGGTGGTATAATGCAGGGAGAACATGGGAGGAAGGTACGGTGGTGGTTGGATGTGAGGAGGTGGTATAATGCAGGGAGAGCATGGGAGGAAGGTACGGTGGTGGTTGGATGTGGAGAGGTGGAATAATGCAGGGAGAGCATGGGAAGAAGGTATAGTGGTGGTTGGATGTGAGGAGGTGGTATAATGCAGGGAGAGCATGGGAGGAAGGTGCGGTGGTGGTTGGATGTGAGGAGGTGGTATAATGCAGGGAGAGCATGGGAGGAAGGTATGGTGGTGGTTGGATGTGGGGAGGTGGTATAATACAGGGGAGAGCATGGGAGGAAGGTACGGTAGTGGTTGGATGTGGGGAGGTGGAATAATGCAGGGAGAGCATGGGAGGAAGGTACGGTGGTGGTTGGATGTGGGGAGGTGGTATAATGCAGGGAGAGCATGGGAGGAAGGTACGGTAGTGGTTGGATGTGAGGAGGTGGTATAATGCAGGGAGAGCATGGGAGGAAGGTACGGTGGTGGTTGGATGTGAGGAGGTGGTATAATGCAGGGAGAGCATGGGAGGAATGTACGTGGTGGTTGGATGTGGGGAGGTAGTATAATGCAGGGAGAGCATGGGAGGAAGGTACGGTGGAGGTTGGATGTGGGGAGGTAGTATAATGCAGGGAGAGCATGGGAGGAAGGTACGGTGGAGGTTGGATGTGGGGAGGTGGAATAATGCAGGAGAGCATGGGAGGAAGGTCCGGTGGTGGTTGGATGTGAGGAGGTGGTATAATGCAGGGAGAGCATGGGAGGAAGGTATGGTGGTGGTTGGATGTGGGGAGGTTGTATAATGCAGGGAGAGCATGGGAGGAAGGTACGGTGGTGGTTGGATGTGAGGAGGTGGTATAATGCAGGGAGAGCATGGGAGGAAGGTATGGTGGAGGTTGGATGTGGGGAGGTGGAATAATACAGGGAGAGCATGGGAGGAAGATACGGTGGTGGTTGGATGTGGAGAGGTTGTAGAATGCAGGGAGAGCATGGGAGGATGGTACAGTGGTGGTTGGATGTGGGGAGGTGGTATAATGTAGGGAGAACATGGAAGGAAGGTACGGTGGTGGTTGGATGTGAGGAGGTGGTATAATGCAGGGAGAGCATGGGAGGAAGGTACAGTGGTGGTTGGATGTGGAGAGGTGGAATAATGCAGGAAGAGCATGGGAAGAAGGTATGGTGGTGGTTGGATGTGAGGAGGTGGTATAATGCAGGGAGAGCATGGGAGGAAGGTGTGGTGGTGGTTGGATGTGAGGAGGTGGTATAATGCAGGGAGAGCATGGGAGGAAGGTATGGTGGTGGTTGGATGTAGGGAGGTGGTATAATACAGGGAGAGCATGGGAGGAAGGTACGGTAGTGGTTGGATGTGGGGAGGTGGAATAATGCAGGGAGAGCATGGGAGGAAGGTACGGTGGTGGTTGGATGTGGGGAGGTGGTATAATGCAGGGAGAGCATGGGAGGAAGGTACGGTAGTGGTTGGATGTGAGGAGGTGGTATTATGCAGGGAGAGCATGGGAGGAAGGTACGGTAGTGGTTGGATGTGGGGAGGTGGTAAAATGCAGGGAGAGCGTGGGAGGAAGGTACGGTGGTGGTTGGATGTGAGGAGGTGGTATAATGCAGGGAGAGCATGGGAGGAATGTACGTAGTGGTTGGATGTGGGGAGGTAGTATAATGCAGGGAGAGCATGGGAGGAAGGTACGGTGGAGGTTGGATGTGGGGAGGTGGAATAATGCAGGGAGAGCATGGGAGGAAGGTACGGTGGTGGTTGGATGTGAGGAGGTGGTATAATGCAGGGAGAGCATGGGAGGAAGGTATGGTGGTGGTTGGATGTGGGGAGGTTGTATAATGCAGGGAGAGCATGGGAGGAAGGTACGGTGGTGGTTGGATGTGAGGAGGTGGTATAATGCAGGGAGAGCATGGGAGGAAGGTATGGTGGAGGTTGGATGTGGGGAGGTGGAATAATACAGGGAGAGCATGGGAGGAAGATACGGTGGTGGTTGGATGTGGAGAGGTTGTAGAATGCAGGGAGAGCATGGGAGGATGGTACAGTGGTGGTTGGATGTGGGGAGGTGGTATAATGTAGGGAGAACATGGAAGGAAGGTACGGTGGTGGTTGGATGTGAGGAGGTGGTATAATGCAGGGAGAGCATGGGAGGAAGGTACAGTGGTGGTTGGATGTGGAGAGGTGGAATAATGCAGGAAGAGCATGGGAAGAAGGTATGGTGGTGGTTGGATGTGAGGAGGTGGTATAATGCAGGGAGAGCATGGGAGGAAGGTGTGGTGGTGGTTGGATGTGAGGAGGTGGTATAATGCAGGGAGAGCATGGGAGGAAGGTATGGTGGTGGTTGGATGTAGGGAGGTGGTATAATACAGGGAGAGCATGGGAGGAAGGTACGGTAGTGGTTGGATGTGGGGAGGTGGAATAATGCAGGGAGAGCATGGGAGGAAGGTACGGTGGTGGTTGGATGTGGGGAGGTGGTATAATGCAGGGAGAGCATGGGAGGAAGGTACGGTAGTGGTTGGATGTGAGGAGGTGGTATTATGCAGGGAGAGCATGGGAGGAAGGTACGGTAGTGGTTGGATGTGGGGAGGTGGTAAAATGCAGGGAGAGCGTGGGAGGAAGGTACGGTGGTGGTTGGATGTGAGGAGGTGGTATAATGCAGGGAGAGCATGGGAGGAATGTACGTGGTGGTTGGATGTGGGGAGGTAGTATAATGCAGGGAGAGCATGGGAGGAAGGTACGGTGGAGGTTGGATGTGGGGAGGTGGAATAATGCAGGGAGAGCATGGGAGGAAGGTACGGTGGTGGTTGGATGTGAGGAGGTGGTATAATGCAGGGAGAGCATGGGAGGAAGGTACGGTGGTGGTTGGATGTGGGGAGGTGGTATAATGCAGGGAGAGCATGGGAGGAAGGTATGGTGGTGGTTGGATGTGGGGAGGTGGTATAATGCAGGGAGAGCATGGGAGGAAGGTATGGTGGAGGTTGGATGTGGGGAGGTGGAATAATACAGGGAGAGCATGGGAGGAAGATACGGTGGTGGTTGGATGTGGAGAGGTGGTATAATGCAGGGAGAGCATGGGAGGAAGGTATGGTGGAGGTTGGATGTGGGGAGGTGGAATAATACAGGGAGAGCATGGGAGGAAGATACGGTGGTGGTTGGATGTGGAGAGGTTGTAGAATGCAGGGAGAGCATGGGAGGATGGTACAGTGGTGGTTGGATGTGGGGAGGTGGTATAATGTAGGGAGAACATGGGAGGAAGGTACGGTGGTGGTTGGATGTGGTGAGGTGGTATAATGCAGGGAGAGCATGGGAGGAAGGTACGATGGTGGTTGGATGTGGGGAGGTGGTATAATGCAGGGAGAACATGGGAGGAAGGTACGGTGGTGGTTGGATGTGAGGAGGTGGTATAATGCAGGGAGAGCATGGGAGGAAGGTACGGTGGTGGTTGGATGTGGAGAGGTGGAATAATGCAGGGAGAGCATGGGAAGAAGGTATAGTGGTGGTTGGATGTGAGGAGGTGGTATAATGCAGGGAGAGCATGGGAGTAAGGTGCGGTGGTGGTTGGATGTGAGGAGGTGGTATAATGCAGGGAGAGCATGGGAGGAAGGTATGGTGGTGGTTGGATGTGGGGAGGTGGTATAATACAGGGAGAGCATGGGAGGAAGGTACGGTAGTGGTTGGATGTGGGGAGGTGGAATAATGCAGGGAGAGCATGGGAGGAAGGTACGGTGGTGGTTGGATGTGGGGAGGTGGTATAATGCAGGGAGAGCATGGGAGGAAGGTACGG
Source organism: Crinia signifera (assembly GCF_055691185.1). Lineage (NCBI taxonomy): Eukaryota > Metazoa > Chordata > Amphibia > Anura > Myobatrachidae > Crinia > Crinia signifera. The sequence continues at coordinate 335,844,410 of NC_139220.1, read as the reverse complement.
TAGTGGTTGAATGTGAGGAGGTGGTATAATGCAGGGAGAGCATGGGAGGAAGGTACGGTGGTGGTTGGATGTGAGGAGGTGGTATAATGCAGGGAGAGCATGGGAGGAATGTACGTGGTGGTTGGATGTGGGGAGGTAGTATAATGCAGGGAGAGCATGGGAGGAAGGTACGGTGGAGGTTGGATGTGGGGAGGTAGTATAATGCAGGGAGAGCATGGGAGGAAGGTACGGTGGAGTTTGGATGTGGGGAGGTGGAATAATGCAGGGAGAGCATGGGAGGAAGGTACGGTGGTGGTTGGATGTGAGGAGGTGGTATAATGCAGGGAGAGCATGGGAGGAAGGTATGGTGGTGGTTGGATGTGGGGAGGTTGTATAATGCAGGGAAAGCATGGGAGGAAGGTACGGTGGTGGTTGGATGTGAGGAGGTGGTATAATGCAGGGAGAGCATGGGAGGAAGGTATGGTGGAGGTTGGATGTGGGGAGGTGGAATAATACAGGGAGAGCATGGGAGGAAGATACGGTGGTGGTTGGATGTGGAGAGGTTGTAGAATGCAGGGAGAGCATGGGAGGATGGTACAGTGGTGGTTGGATGTGGGGAGGTGGTATAATGTAGGGAGAACATGGGAGGAAGGTACGGTGGTGGTTGGATGTGAGGAGGTGGTATAATGCAGAGAGAGCATGGGAGGAAGGTACAGTGGTGGTTGGATGTGGAGAGGTGGAATAATGCAGGAAGAGCATGGGAAGAAGGTATGGTGGTGGTTGGATGTGAGGAGGTGGTATAATGCAGGGAGAGCATGGGAGGAAGGTGTGGTGGTGGTTGGATGTGAGGAGGTGGTATAATGCAGGGAGAGCATGGGAGGAAGGTATGGTGGTGGTTGGATGTAGGGAGGTGGTATAATACAGGGAGAGCATGGGAGGAAGGTACGGTAGTGGTTGGATGTGGGGAGGTGGAATAATGCAGGGAGAGCATGGGAGGAAGGTACGGTGGTGGTTGGATGTGGGGAGGTGGTATAATGCAGGGAGAGCATGGGAGGAAGGTACGGTAGTGGTTGGATGTGAGGAGGTGGTATTATGCAGGGAGAGCATGGGAGGAAGGTACGGTAGTGGTTGGATGTGGGGAGGTGGTAAAATGCAGGGAGAGCGTGGGAGGAAGGTACGGTGGTGGTTTGATGTGAGGAGGTGGTATAATGCAGGGAGAGCATGGGAGGAATGTACGTGGTGGTTGGATGTGGGGAGGTAGTATAATGCAGGGAGAGCATGGGAGGAAGGTACGGTGGAGGTTGGATGTGGGGAGGTGGAATAATGCAGGGAGAGCATGGGAGGAAGGTACGGTGGTGGTTGGATGTGAGGAGGTGGTATAATGCAGGGAGAGCATGGGAGGAAGGTACGGTGGTGGTTGGATGTGGGGAGGTGGTATAATGCAGGGAGAGCATGGGAGGAAGGTATGGTGGTGGTTGGATGTGGGGAGGTGGTATAATGCAGGGAGAGCATGGGAGGAAGGTATGGTGGAGGTTGGATGTGGGGAGGTGGAATAATACAGGGAGAGCATGGGAGGAAGATACGGTGGTGGTTGGATGTGGAGAGGTGGTATAATGCAGGGAGAGCATGGGAGGAAGGTATGGTGGAGGTTGGATGTGGGGAGGTGGTAGAATGCAGGGAGAGCATGGGAGGAAGGTACGGTGGTGGTTGGATGTGAGGAGGTGGAATAATGCAGGGAGAGCATGGGAGGAAGGTACGGTGGTGGTTGGATGTGAGGAGGTGGTATAATGCAGGGAGAGCATGGGAGGAAGGTATGGTGGTGGTTGGATGTGAGGAGGTTGAATAATGCAGGGAGATCATGGGAGGAAGCTACGTTAGTGTTTGGATGTGAGGAGGTGGAATAATGCAGGGAGAGCATGGGAGGAAGGTAAGGAGGAGGTTGGATGTGGGGAGGTGGTATAATGCAGGGAGAGCATAGGAGGAAGGTACGGTGGTGGTTGGATGTGAGGAGGTGGTATAATGCAGGGAGAGCATGGGAGGAAGGTACGGTGGTGGTTGGATGTGAGGAGGTGGTATAATGCAGGGAGAGCATGGGAGGAAGGTACGGAGGAGGTTGGATGTGAGGAGGTGGAATAATGCAGGGAGAGCGTGGGAGGAAGGTACGGTGGTGGTTGGATGTGGGGAGGTGGAATAATGCAGGGAGAGCGTGGGAGGAAGGTACGGAGGAGGTTGGATGTGAGGAGGTGGAATAATGCAGGGAGAGCGTGGGAGGAAGGTACGGTGGTGGTTGGTTGTGGGGAGGTGGAATAATGCAGGGAGAGCATGGGAGGAAGGTATGGTGGTGGTTGGATGTGAGGAGGTGGAATAATGCAGGGAGATCATGGGAGGAAGGTACGGAGGAGGTTGGATGTGAGGAGGTGGAATAATGCAGGGAGAGCGTGGGAGGAAGGTACGGTGGTGGTTGGTTGTGGGGAGGTGGAATAATGCAGGGAGAGCATGGGAGGAAGGTATGGTGGTGGTTGGATGTGAGGAGGTGGAATAATGCAGGGAGATCATGGGAGGAAGGTACGGTAGTGGTTGGATGTGAGGAGGTGGTATAATGCAGGGAGAGCATGGGAGGAAGGTACGGTAGTGGTT